>NC_092043.1:19925574-20225574 GCF_003086295.3 Arachis hypogaea | reverse complement strand
AGCGTCATTTGAAGAACAAGGGTCAGCACAACGTAAAAAAAAAATGGTAAGCACAACGGAAAAAAAAAACAAAAGAAAAACAAAAAAAAACAAGAAAAAGCAAAAACCGGTCATCACAACGTAAAAAACATAAAAATAAAAAAATAAAAAATGGAAAAAAACCGGTCAGCACAACGTAAAAAAAATTGGAAAAAAAACCGGTCAGCATAACCTAAAAGAAACCGGTCAGCACAACGTAAAAAAAAGGAAAAAAACCGGTCAACACAACGTAAAAAAAAACCGAAAAAAAATCGGAGGAGCCTGCCGAAGATGAGGCCTATACGGCTCCCTTTAGGTGTCCTCCTCGGGATAGCGTCTTTTAAAGAACAAGGGTCAGCACAACGTTAAAAAAAATTGGAGGAGCCTGCCGAAGATGAGGCCATTACGGCTCACCTTTAGGTGTCCTCCTCTGGATAGCGTAATTTAAAGAACAAGGGTCAGCACATCGAAAAAAAACCGGTCAGCACAACCAAAAAAAATGAAAAAAAACCGGTCAGCACAACGTAAAAAAAACTGGAAAGAAACTGTTCAGCACAACGTAAAAAAAATCTAAGGAGCCTGCCGAAGATGAGGCCATTACAGCTCGCCTTTAGGTGTCCTTCTCTAGATAGCGTCATTTAAAGAACAAGGGTCAGCACAACATAAAAAAAAAACCGATCAGCACAACGTAAAAAAAAATTGAAAAAAAACTTGTCAGAACAACCCAAAAAAAACCAGTAAGCACAACGTAAAAAAAAGTGAAAAAAATCGGTCAACACAACGTAAAATAAAAAAACAGAAACCGGTCAGCACAATGTAAAAAAAATCGGTCAGCACAACGAAAAAAATGGAAAAAAACTGGTCAGCACAACGTAAAAAAAAACTAGAAAAAAACCGGTTTGCACATCGAAAAAAATTGGAGGAGCCTGTCGAAGATGAGGCCATTACGCGGCTTTAGGTGTCCTCCTCTGGATAGCGTCATTTAAAGAACAAGGGTCAGCACAACGTAAAAAAATGAAAAAAAACCGGTTAGCACAACGTAAAAAAAAATCGGAGGAGCCTGCCGAAGATGAGGCCTATACGGTTCCCCTTTAGGTGTCCTCCTCGGGATAGCGTCATTTAAAGAACAAGGGTCAGCACAACGTTAAAAAAAATTGGAGGATCCTACCGAAGATGAGGCCATTACGGCACACCTTTACGTGTCCTCCTCTGGATAGCGTCATTTAAAGAACAAGGGTCAGCACAACGAAAAAAAAAACCGGTCAGCACAACCCAAAAAATGAAAAAAACCGGTCAGCACAATGTAAAAAAAATGGAAAAAAACTGGTCAGCACAACGTAAAAAAAATTGAAGGAGCCTGCCGAAGATGAGGCCATTACTGGTCGCCTTTAGGTGTCCTCCTCTGGATAGCGTCATTTAAAGAACAAGGGCCAACACAACGTAAAAAAATGAAAAAAAACCGGTTAGCACAACGTAAAAAAAATCAGAGGAGCCTGCCGAAGATGAGGCCTTTACAGCTTGCCTTTAGGTGTCCTCCTCTGGATAGCGTCATTTAAAGAACAAGGTTCAGCACAACGTAAAAAAAAATTGGAGGAGCCTGCCGAAGATGAGGACATTACGGCTCGCCTTTAGGTGTCCTCCTTTGGATAGCGTCATTTGAAGAACAAGGGACAGCACAACGTAAAAAAAAATGGAAAGCACAACGGAAAAAAAAAACGGGTCAACACAACCCTGAAAAAAAGAAAAAAAAATCGGTCAGCACAACTTAAAAAAAAAACCGGTCAGTACAACGTAAAAAAAACAAAACAAAAAAAACAAAAAAAAACAAGAAAAACCAAAAACCGGTCATCATAACGTAAAAAAGTTAAAACTAAAAAAATAAAAAATAGAAAAAAACCGGTCAGCACAACGTAAAAAAACTGGAAAAAAACCGATCAGCACAACCTAAAAAAAACCGGTCAGCACAACGTAAAAAAAAGGGAAAAAACCAGTCAACAAAACATAAAAAAAAACAGAAAAAAATCGGAGGAGCCTGCCGAAGATGAGGTCTATACGGCTCCCCTTTAGGTGTCCTCCTCGGGAAAGCGTCATTTAAAGAACAAGGGTCAGCACAACGTTAAAAAAAATTGGAGGATCCTACCGAAGATGAGGCCATTACGGCTCACCTTTACGTGTCCTCCTCTCGATAGCGTCATTTAAAGAACAAGGGTCAGCACATCTAAAAAAAAACCGGTTAGCACAACCAAAAAAATGAAAAAAAATTGGTCAGCACAACTTTAAAAAAATGGAAAAAAACCGGTCAGCACAAAGTAAAAAAAAAATCGGAAGAGCCTACCGAAGATGAGGCCATTACGGCTCGCCTTTAGGTGTCCTCCTCTGGATAGCGTCATTTAAAGAACAAGGGTCAGCACAACGTAAAAAAAATCGATCAGCACAATGTAAAAAAAAAATGGACAAAAAACTGGTCAGCACAACCCAAAAAAAATCGGTAAGCACAGCGTAAAAAAAAAGTGGAAAAAAATCGGTCAACATAACGTAAAATAAAAAAAACAGAAACCGGTCAGCACAACGTAAAAAAAAAACTGGTCAGCACAACATAAAAAAAACTAGAAAAAAAACCGGTCAGCACAACGAAAAAAAAATCGGAGGAGCCTATCGAAGATGAGGCCATTACGCGGCTTTAGGTGTCCTCCTCTGGATATCGTCATTTAAAGAACAAGGGTCAGCACAACCTAAAAAAATGAAAAAAATCGGTCAGCACAACGTAAAAAAAAAAATCGGAGGAGCATGCCGAAGATGAGGCCATTACGGCTCATCTTTAGGTGTCCTCCTCTGGATAGCGTCGTTTAAAGAAAAAGGTTCAGCACAACGTAAGAAAAAATTGGAGGAGCCTGCCGAAGATGAGGCCATTACGGCTTGCCTTTAGGTGTCCTCCTCTGGATAGCATCATTTAAAGAACATGGGCCAACACAACGTAAAAAAAAAAACCGGTCAGCACAACGTTAAAAAACAAAATTGGTCAGCACAACGTAAAAAAAAGGAAAAAACCGTTCAACACAAACCAAAAAAACTGGAAAAAACCGGTCAGCACAACCCAAAAAAACCGGTCAGCACAACGTAAAAAAAATTGGAAAAAAATCGGTCAGCACAACCCAAAAAAAAACGGGCAGCACAACGTAAAAAAACTGGAAAAAAAACCGGTCAGCACAACGTAAAAAAAACTGGAAAAAAAATCGGAGGAGCCTGCCGAAGATGAGGACATTACGGATCGCCTTTAGGTGTCGTCCTCTGGATAGCGTCATTTAAAGAACAAAGGTCAGCACAACGTAAAAAAACAAAAAAACCGGTCAGCACAACATAAAAAAAAATGGTCCGCAGAACGTAAGAAACAGGAAAAAACCAGTCAACACAACGTAAAAAAACCGATCAGCACAACATAAAAAAAACCGATAAGAACAACGTAAACAAAAAAAATGGAAAAAAACCGGTCAGCAGAACCCAAAAAAAGAAAAAACCAGTCAGTACAATGTAGAAAAACCCGTCAACACAACGTAAAAAAAAACAAAAAAAAAAAGAAAAAAGCAAACAACCGGTCAGCACAACACAAAAAAAATTAAAAAAGGAAAAAAACCGGTCAGCACAATGTAAAAAAATGAAACAAAAACCGGTCAGCACAACCTAAAAAAACGGTCAGCACATCGTAAAAAAAGGAAAAAACCAGTCAACATAACGTAAAAAAAAATGGAAATAAATCGGAGGAGCCTGCCGAACATGAGTCCATTACGGCTCCCCTTTAGGTGTCCTCCTCGGGATAGCGTCATTTAAAGAACAAGGATTAGCCCAACGTGAAAAAAAACTGCAAAAAAATCGGTCAGCACAACCTAAAAAATATCGGTAAGCACAATGTAAAAAAAAGGGAAAAAATCAGTCAACAAAACGTAAAAAAAAAAACAATCAGCACAACGTAAAAAACCGGTCAGCACAACCTAAGAAAAATCGGTCAAGACATTGTAAAAGAAAAATTGGAAAAAACCGGTCAGCACAACCCAAAAAAACCGGTCACCACAACGTAAAAAAAATAAAAATAAAAAATATGAAAAAAATCGGTCAGCACATCGTAAAAAAAAATCAGAGGAGCCTGCCGAAGATGAGGCCATTACGGCTCCCCTTTAGGTCTCCTCCTTTGCATAGCGTCATTTAAAGAACAAGGATCAGCACAACGTAAAAAAAAACTGGAAAAAAAACTAGTCAGCATAACCCAAAAAAAACCGGTCAGCACAACGTAAAAAAAATGGAAAAAAACCGGTCAGCACAATGTAAAATAAAGAAAAAACAAAAACCGGTCAGCACAACGTAAAAAAAAAAGGTCAGCACAACGAAAAAAAAATCGGAGGAGCCTGTCGAAGATGAGGCTATTACGCGGCTTTAGGTGTCCTCCTCTGGATATCGTCATTTAAAGAACAAGGGTCAGCACAACGTAAAAAAATGAAAAAAATCGGTCAGCACAACGTAAAAAAAAATCGGAGGAGCATGCCGAAGATGAGGCCATTACGGCTCATCTTTAGGTGTCCTCCTCTGGATAGCGTCGTTTAAAGAAAAAGGTTCAGCACAACGTAAAAAAAAATTGGAGGAGCCTGCCGAAGACGAGGCCATTACGGCTTGCCTTTAGGTGTCCTCCTCTGGATAGCATCATTTAAAGAACAAGGGCCAACACAACGTAAAAAAAAAAACCGGTCAGCACAACGTTAAAAAACAAAATTGGTCAGCACAACGTAAAAAAAAGGAAAAAACCGGTCAACACAAACCAAAAAAACTGGAAAAAACCGGTCAGCACAACCCAAAAAAACCAGTCAGCACAACGTAAAAAAAATTGGAAAAAAATCGGTCAGCACAACCCAAAAAAAAACGGGCAGCACAACGTAAAAAGAACTGGAAAAAAACCGGTCAGCACAACGAAAAAAAAAACTGGAAAAAAAATCGGAGGAGCCTGCCGAAGATGAGGACATTACGGATCACCTTTAGGTGTCGTCCTCTGGATAGCGTCATTTAAAGAACAAGGGTCAGCACAACGTAAAAAAACAAAAAACCCGGTCAGCACAACATAAAAAAAACGGTCAGCACAGCGTAAGAAACAGAAAAAAACCAGTCAACACAACGTAAAAAAATCGATCAGCACAACATAAAAAAAACCGATAAGAACAACGTAAACAAAAAAAATGGAAAAAACCGGTCAGCACAACCCAAAAAAAGAAAAAACCGGTCAGTACAATGTAAAAAAACCCGTCAGCACAACGTAAAAAAAAAACAAAAAAAAGAAAAAAGCAAACAACCGGTCAGCACAACACAAAAAAAATTAAAAAAGGAAAAAACCGGTCAGCACAATGTAAAAAAAAGAAACAAAAACCGGTCAGCACAACCTAAAAAAACGGTCAGCACATCGTAAAAAAAGGAAAAAACCAGTCAACATAACGTAAAAAAAACGGAAATAAATCGGAGGAGCCTGCCGAACATGAGTCCATTACGGCTCCCCTTTAGGTGTCCTCCTCGGGATAGCATCATTTAAAGAACAAGGATTAGCCCAACGTGAAAAAAAAAAACTGAAAAAAAATCGGTCAGCACAACCTAAAAAATATCGGTAAGCACAATGTAAAAAAAAGGGAAAAAATCAGTCAACACAACGTAAAAAAAAAACAATCAGCACAACGTAAAAAAAAACAGATAATCACAACGTAAACAAAAAAAACCGGTCAGCACAACCCAAAAAAAAGAAAAAACCAGTCAGCACAACGTAAAAAAACCGGTCAGCACAACTTAAGAAAAATCGGTCAACAAATTGTAAAAGAAAAATTGGAAAAAACCGGTCAGCACAACCCAAAAAAACCGGTCACCACAACGTAAAAAAATAAAAATAAAAAATATGAAAAAAATCGGTCAGCACATCGTAAAAAAAATCGGAGGAGCCTGCCGAAGATGAGGCCATTACGGCTCCCCTTTAGGTCTCCTCCTTTGCATAGCGTCATTTAAAGAACAAGGATCAGCACAACGTAAAAAAAACTGGAAAAAAAACTAGTCAGCACAACCCAAAAAAAATCGGTCAGCACAACGTAAAAAAAATGGAAAAAAACCGGTCAGCACAATGTAAAATAAAGAAAAAACAAAAACTGGTCAGCACAACGTAAAAAAAAAGGTCAGCACAAAGAAAAAAAACTGGAAAAAAATCCGGTCAGCACAACTTAAGAAAAACTGGAAAAAAAACCGGTCAGCACAACGAAAAAAATCGGAGTATCCTGTCGAAGATGAGGCCATTACGCGCCTTTAGGTGTCCTCCTCGGGATAGCGTCATTTAAAGAACAAAAGTCAGCATAACGAAAAAAAATGAAAAAAACCGGTCAGCACAACGTAAAAAAAAATCGGAGGAGCCTGCCGAAGATGAGGCCATTACGGCTCGCCTTTAGGTGTCCTCCTCTAGATAGCGTCATTTAAAGAACAATGTTCAGCATAACGTAAAAAAATTGGAGGAGCCTGCCGAAGATGAGGCCATTACGGCTCGCCTTTAGGTGTCCTCCTCTCGATAGCGTCATTTAAAGAACAAGGGTCAGCACAACGTAAGAAAAAAAACCGGTCAGCACAACGTAAAAAAAATGGTCAGCACAACGTAAAAAAAACCGGTCAACATAACCCAAAAAAAGAAAAAACCGGTCAGCACAACATAAAAAACAAAAAAAAAACCGGTCAGCACAACGTAAAAAAATAAAAAAATAAAAAATGGAAAAAAACCGGTCAGCACAATGTAAAAAAATGAAAAAAATCGGTTAGCACATCCTAAAAAACGGTCAGCACAACGCAAAAAAAAAAAGAAAAAACCGGTCAACACAACGTAAAAAAAAAACCAAAAAAAATTGGAGGAGCCTGCCGAAGATGAGTCCATTTTGGCTCTGCTTTAGGTGTCCTCCTCGGGATAGCGTCATTTAAAGAACAAGGGTCAGCCCAACGTAAAAAAAAATTGGAAAAAAACCGGTTAGCACAACCTAAAAAATACCGGTCAGCACAACGTAAAAAAAAAAGAAAAAATCGGTCAACACAACGTAAAAAAAAAGATCAGCAGAACTTAAAAAAAAACCGATAAATACAACGTAAGCAAAAAAACTGGAAAAAAACCGGTCAGCACAACCCAAAAAAAAAGAAAAAAACGGTCAGTACAACGTAAAAAAAAAAAACCCGTCAGCACAACATAAAAAAACGGTCAGCACAACGTAAAAAAAAGGAAAAAAACTGGTCAACACAACGTAACAAAACCAAAAAAAATCGGAGGAGTCTGCTGAAGATGAGTCCATTAGGGCTCCCCTTTAGGTATCCTCCTCGGGATACCGTCATTTAAAGAACAAGGGTCAGCCCAACTAAAAAAAATGGAAAAAAATCGGTCAGCACAACCTAAAAAAAGGAAAAAACCGGTCAACAGAACGTAAAAAAAAAAACGATCAGCACAACGTAAAAAAAGCCGATAAGCACAACGTAAACAAAAAAAATGGAAAAAAACCGGTCAGCACAAGCCAAAAAAAGTAAACAAACCGGTCAGCAGAACATAAAAAAAACCCATCAGCACAACGTAAAAAACAAAAAAAAAACTAAAAGCTGGTCAGCACAATGTAAAAAAAATAAAAATTAAAAAATTAAAAAATGGAAAAAACCGGTCAGCACAACCTAAAAAATGAAAAAAACCGGTCAGCACAACCTAAAAAAATGGTCAGCACAACGTAAAAAAGGAAAAAACCGGTCAACACAACGTAAAAAAAAAAACTGAAAAAAATCGGAGGAGCCTGCCGAAGATGAGTCCATTACGGCTCCCCTTTAGGTGTCATCCTCGGGATAGCGTCATTTAAAGAACAAGGGTCAGCCCAACGTAAAAAAAAAAAACTGGAAAAAAAACCGGTCAGCACAACCTAAAAAATACCGGTCAACACAACGTAAAAAAAAGAAAAAAACCGGTCAACACAACGCAAAAAAAAATCGATCAGCACAACGTAAAAAAAACCGATAAGCACAATGTAAACATAAAAAAACTGGAAAAAATCGGTCAACACAACCCAAAAAAAAAACGGTCAGCACAGCGTAAAAAAAACCGGTCAACACAACCTAAAAAAATCGGTTAGCACAACGTAAAGAAAACTGGAAAAAAACCGATCACCACAATATAAAAAAAATAAAAATAAAAAATATGAAAAAAAACGCTCAGCACAACGTAAAAAAAAATTGGTCAGCACAACGTAAAAAAAATCGGAGGAGCCTGCCGAAGATGAGGCCATTACAGCTCCCCTTTAGGTGTCCTCCTAGGGATAACATCATTTAAAGAACAAGGGTCAGCACAAACGTTAAAAAAAATTGGAGGAGCCTGCCGAAGATGAGGCCATGACGGCTCACCTTTAGGTGTCCTCCTCTGGATAGTGTCATTTAAAGAACAAGGGTCAGCACAACGTAAAAAAAAAAAACCGGTTAGCATAACCTAAAAAAAGAAAAAAAACTGGTCAACACAACGTAAAAAAAAATCGGAGGAGCCTGCCGAAGATGAGGCCATTACGGCTCGCCTATAGGTGTCCTCCTCGGGATAGCGTCATTTAAAGAACAAGGGTCAGCACAACGTAAAAAAAACTGAAAAAAAATCGATCAGCACAACCTAAAAAATATCGGTAAGCACAATGTAAAAAAAAGGGAAAAAATCAGTCAACACAACGTAAAAAAAAAACAATCAGCACAACGTAAAAAAATTGATAATCACAACGTAAACAAAAAAAACTGGTCAGCACAACCCAAAAAAAAGAAAAAACCAGTCAGCACAACGTAAAAAAACCGGTCAGCACAACCTAAGAAAAATCGGTCAACACATTGTAAAAGAAAAATTGGAAAAAACCGGTCAGCACAACCCAAAAAAACCGGTCACCACAACGTAAAAAAAAATAAAAATAAAAAATATGAAAAAAATTGGTCAGCACATCGTAAAAAAAAAATCGGAGGAGCCTGCCGAAGTTGAGGCCATTACGGCTCCCCTTTAGGTCTCCTCCTTTGCATAGCGTCATTTAAAGAACAAGGGTCAGCACAACGTAAAAAAAAACTGGAAAAAAAACTGGTCAGCACAACCCAAAAAAAACCGGTCAGCACAACGTATAAAAAATGGAAAAAAACCGGTCAGCACAATGTAAAAAAATGAAAAAAATCGGTTAGCACATCCTAAAAAACGGTCAGCACAACGCAAAAAAAAAAAAGAAAAAACCGGTCAACACAACGTAAAAAAAAAAACCAAAAAAAAATTGGAGGAGCCTGCCGAAGATGAGTCCATTATGGCTCTGCTTTAGGTGTCCTCCTCGGGATAGCGTCATTTAAAGAACAAGGGTCAGCCCAACGTAAAAAAAAGTTGGAAAAAAACCGGTTAGCACAACCTAAAAAATACCGGTCAGCACAACGTAAAAAAAAAGAAAAAATCGGTCAACACAACGTAAAAAAAAAAAGATCAGCAGAACTTAAAAAAAACCGATAAATACAACGTAAGCAAAAAAACTGGAAAAAAACCGGTCAGCACAACCCAAAAAAAAGAAAAAAACGGTCAGTACAACGTAAAAAAAAAAACCCGTCAGCACAACATAAAAAAACGGTCAGCACAACGTAAAAAAAAGGAAAAAAACTGGTCAACACAACGTAACAAAACCAAAAAAAAATCGGAGGAGTCTGCTGAAGATGAGTCCATTAGGGCTCCCCTTTAGGTATCCTCCTCGGGATACCGTCATTTAAAGAACAAGGGTCAGCCCAACTAAAAAAAATGGAAAAAAATCGGTCAGCACAACCTAAAAAAAGGAAAAAACCGGTCAACAGAACGTAAAAAAAAAAACGATCAGCACAACGTAAAAAAAACCGATAAGCACAACGTAAACAAAAAAAATGGAAAAAAACCGGTCAGCACAAGCCAAAAAAAGTAAACAAACCGGTCAGCAGAACATAAAAAAAACCCATCAGCACAACGTAAAAAACAAAAAAAAAACTAAAAGCTGGTCAGCACAATGTAAAAAAAATAAAAATTAAAAAATTAAAAAATGGAAAAAACCGGTCAGCACAACCTAAAAAAATGAAAAAAACCGGTCAGCACAACCTAAAAAAATGGTCAGCACAACGTAAAAAAGGAAAAAACCGGTCAACACAACGTAAAAAAAAAACTGAAAAAAATCGGAGGAGCCTGCCGAAGATGAGTCCATTACGGCTCCCCTTTAGGTGTCATCCTCGGGATAGCGTCATTTAAAGAACAAGGGTCAGCCCAACGTAAAAAAAAAAACTGGAAAAAAAACCGGTCAGCACAACCTAAAAAATACCGGTCAACACAACGTAAAAAAAAGAAAAAAACCGGTCAACACAACGCAAAAAAAAATCGATCAGCACAACGTAAAAAAAACCGATAAGCACAATGTAAACATAAAAAAACTGGAAAAAATCGGTCAACACAACCCAAAAAAAAAACGGTCAGCACAGCGTAAAAAAAACCGGTCAACACAACCTAAAAAAATCGGTTAGCACAACGTAAAGAAAACTGGAAAAAAACCGATCACCACAATATAAAAAAAATAAAAATAAAAAATATGAAAAAAAACGCTCAGCACAACGTAAAAAAAAATTGGTCAGCACAACGTAAAAAAAATCGGAGGAGCCTGCCGAAGATGAGGCCATTACAGCTCCCCTTTAGGTGTCCTCCTAGGGATAACATCATTTAAAGAACAAGGGTCAGCACAAACGTTAAAAAAAATTGGAGGAGCCTGCCGAAGATGAGGCCATGACGGCTCACCTTTAGGTGTCCTCCTCTGGATAGTGTCATTTAAAGAACAAGGGTCAGCACAACGTAAAAAAAAAAAAACCGGTCAGCACAAGGTAAAAAAAACCGGTCAGCATAACCTAAAAAAAGAAAAAAAACTGGTCAACACAACGTAAAAAAAAATCGGAGGAGCCTGCCGAAGATGAGGCCATTACGGCTCGCCTATAGGTGTCCTCCTCGGGATAGCGTCATTTAAAGAACAAGGGTCAGCACAACGTAAAAAAAACTGAAAAAAAATCGATCAGCACAACCTAAAAAATATCGGTAAGCACAATGTAAAAAAAAGGGAAAAAATCAGTCAACACAACGTAAAAAAAAAACAATCAGCACAACGTAAAAAAAATTGATAATCGCAACGTAAACAAAAAAAACTGGTCAGCACAACCCAAAAAAAAGAAAAAACCAGTCAGCACAACGTAAAAAAACCGGTCAGCACAACCTAAGAAAAATCGGTCAACACATTGTAAAAGAAAAATTGGAAAAAACCGGTCAGCACAACCCAAAAAAACCGGTCACCACAACGTAAAAAAAAAATAAAAATAAAAAATATGAAAAAAATTGGTCAGCACATCGTAAAAAAAAAATCGGAGGAGCCTGCCGAAGTTGAGGCCATTACGGCTCCCCTTTAGGTCTCCTCCTTTGCATAGCGTCATTTAAAGAACAAGGGTCAGCACAACGTAAAAAAAAACTGGAAAAAAAACTGGTCAGCACAACCCAAAAAAAACCGGTCAGCACAACGTAAAAAAAATGGAAAAAAACCAGTCAGCACAATGTAAAATAAAGAAAAACAAAAACCGGTCAGCACAACGTAAAAAAAAAGGTCAGCACAACGAAAAAAAACTGGAAAAAAATCCGGTCAGCACAACGTAAGAAAAACTGGAAAAAAAACCGGTCAGCACAACGAAAAAAAATCGGAGTAGCCTGTCGAAGATGAGGCCATTACGCGCCTTTAGGTGTCCTCCTCGGGATAGCGTCATTTAAAGAACAAAAGTCAGCATAACGAAAAAAAAATGAAAAAAACCGGTCAGCACAACGTAAAAAAAAATCGGAGGAGCCTGCCGAAGATGAGGCCATTACGGCTCGCCTTTAGGTGTCCTCCTCTGGATAGCGTCATTTAAAGAACAATGTTCTGCATAACGTAAAAAAATTGGAGGAGCCTGCCGAAGATGAGGCCATTACGGCTCGCCTTTAGGTGTCCTCCTCTCGATAGCGTCATTTAAAGAACAAGGGTCAGCACAACGTAAGAAAAAAAACCGGTCAGCACAACGTAAAAAAAATGGTCAGCACAACGTAAAAAAAACCGGTCAACATAACCCAAAAAAAGAAAAAAACCGGTCAGCACAACATAAAAAACAAAAAAAAAAAACCGGTCAGCACAACGTAAAAAAAATAAAAAAATAAAAAATGGAAAAAAACCGGTCAGCACAATGTAAAAAAATGAAAAAAATCGGTTAGCACATCCTAAAAAACGGTCAGCACAACGCAAAAAAAAAAAAAAAAACCGGTCAACACAACGTAAAAAAAAAAAACCAAAAAAAAATTGGAGGAGCCTGCCGAAGATGAGTCCATTATGGCTCTGCTTTAGGTGTCCTCCTCGGGATAGCGTCATTTAAAGAACAAGGGTCAGCCCAACGTAAAAAAAAAATTGGAAAAAAACCGGTTAGCACAACCTAAAAAATACCGGTCAGCACAACGTAAAAAAAAAAGAAAAAATCGGTCAACACAACGTAAAAAAAAAAAGATCAGCAGAACTTAAAATAACCGATAAATACAACGTAAGCAAAAAAACTGGAAAAAAACCGGTCAGCACAACCCAAAAAAAAGAAAAAAACGGTCAGTACAACGTAAAAAAAAAAACCCGTCAGCACAACATAAAAAAACGGTCAGCACAACGTAAAAAAAAGGAAAAAAACTGGTCAACACAACGTAACAAAACCAAAAAAAAATCGGAGGAGTCTGCTGAAGATGAATCCATTAGGGCTCCCCTTTAGGTATCCTCCTCGGGATACCGTCATTTAAAGAACAAGGGTCAGCCCAACTAAAAAAAATGGAAAAAAATCGGTCAGGACAACCTAAAAAAAGGAAAAAACCGGTCAACAGAACGTAAAAAAAAAACGATCAGCACAACGTAAAAAAAACCGATAAGCACAACGTAAACAAAAAAAATGGAAAAAAACCGGTCAGCACAACCCAAAAAAAGTAAACAAACCGGTCAGCAGAACATAAAAAAAACCCATCAGCACAACGTAAAAAACAAAAAAAAAACTAAAAGCTGGTCAGCACAATGTAAAAAAATAAAAATTAAAAAATTAAAAAATGGAAAAAACCGGTCAGCACAACCTAAAAAAATGAAAAAAACCGGTCAGCACAACCTAAAAAAATGGTCAGCACAACGTAAAAAAGGAAAAAACCGGTCAACACAACGTAAAAAAAAAAACTGAAAAAAATCGGAGGAGCCTGCCGAAGATGAGTCCATTACGGCTCCCCTTTAGGTGTCATCCTCGGGATAGCGTCATTTAAAGAACAAGGGTCAGCCCAACGTAAAAAAAAAACTGGAAAAAAAACCGGTCAGCACAACCTAAAAAATACCGGTCAACACAACGTAAAAAAAAGAAAAAAACCGGTCAACACAACGCAAAAAAAAATCGATCAGCACAACGTAAAAAAAAACCGATAAGCACAATGTAAACATAAAAAAACTGGAAAAAATCGGTCAACACAACCCAAAAAAAAACGGTCAGCACAGCGTAAAAAAAAACCGGTCAACACAACCTAAAAAAATCGGTTAGCACAACGTAAAGAAAACTGGAAAAAAACCGATCACCACAATATAAAAAAAAATAAAAATAAAAAATATGAAAAAAAACGCTCAGCACAACGTAAAAAAAAATTGGTCAGCACAACGTAAAAAAAATCGGAGGAGCCTGCCGAAGATGAGGCCATTACAGCTCCCCTTTAGGTGTCCTCCTAGGGATAACATCATTTAAAGAACAAGGGTCAGCACAAACGTTAAAAAAAAAAATTGGAGGAGCCTGCCGAAGATGAGGCCATGACGGCTCACCTTTAGGTGTCCTCCTCTGGATAGTGTCATTTAAAGAACAAGGGTCAGCACAACGTAAAAAAAAAAAAACCGGTCAGCACAAGGTAAAAAAAACCGGTCAGCATAACCTAAAAAAAGAAAAAAAACTGGTCAACACAACGTAAAAAAAATCGGAGGAGCCTGCCGAAGATGAGGCCATTACGGCTCGCCTATAGGTGTCCTCCTCGGGATAGCGTCATTTAAAGAACAAGGGTCAGCACAACGTAAAAAAAACTGAAAAAAAATCGATCAGCACAACCTAAAAAATATCGGTAAGCACAATGTAAAAAAAAGGGAAAAAATCAGTCAACACAACGTAGAAAAAAAACAATCAGCACAACGTAAAAAAAATTGATAATCACAACGTAAACAAAAAAAACTGGTCAGCACAACCCAAAAAAAAGAAAAAACCGGTCAGCACAACCTAAGAAAAATCGGTGACACATTGTAAAAGAAAAATTGGAAAAAACCGGTCAGCACAACCCAAAAAAACCGGTCACCACAACGTAAAAAAAAAATAAAAATAAAAAATATGAAAAAAATTGGTCAGCACATCGTAAAAAAAAAATCGGAGGAGCCTGCCGAAGTTGAGGCCATTACGGCTCCCCTTTAGGTCTCCTCCTTTGCATAGCGTCATTTAAAGAACAAGGGTCAGCACAACGTAAAAAAAAAACTGGAAAAAAACTGGTCAGCACAACCCAAAAAAAACCGGTCAGCACAACGTAAAAAAAATGGAAAAAAACCAGTCAGCACAATGTAAAATAAAGAAAAACAAAAACCGGTCAGCACAACGTAAAAAAAAAGGTCAGCACAACGAAAAAAACTGGAAAAAAATCCGGTCAGCACAACGTAAGAAAAACTGGAAAAAAAACCGGTCAGCACAACGAAAAAAAATCGGAGTAGCCTGTCGAAGATGAGGCCATTACGCGCCTTTAGGTGTCCTCCTCGGGATAGCGTCATTTAAAGAACAAAAGTCAGCATAACGAAAAAAAAAATGAAAAAAACCGGTCAGCACAACGTAAAAAAAAATCGGAGGAGCCTGCCGAAGATGAGGCCATTACGGCTCGCCTTTAGGTGTCCTCCTCTGGATAGCGTCATTTAAAGAACAATGTTCAGCATAACGTAAAAAAATTGGAGGAGCCTGCCGAAGATGAGGCCATTACGGCTCGCCTTTAGGTGTCCTCCTCTAGATAGCGTCATTTAAAGAACAAGGGTCAGCACAACGTAAGAAAAAAAACCGGTCAGCACAACGTAAAAAAATGGTCAGCACAACGTAAAAAAAAACCGGTCAGCATAACCCAAAAAAAGAAAAAAACCGGTCAGCAAAACGTAAAAAACAAAAAAAACAAAAAACCGGTCAGCACAACGTAAAAAAATAAAAAAAATGGAAAAAAACCGGTCAGCACAATGTAAAAAAATGAAAAAAATCGGTTAGCACATCCTAAAAAACGGTCAGCACAACGCAAAAAAAAAAGAAAAAACCGGTCAACACAACGTAAAAAAAAAAACCAAAAAAAAATTGGAGGAGCCTGGCGAAGATGAGTCCATTATGGCTCTGCTTTAGGTGTCCTCCTCGGGATAGCGTCATTTAAAGAACAAGGGTCAGCCCAACGTAAAAAAAAAATTGGAAAAAAACCGGTTAGCACAACCTAAAAAATACCGGTCAGCACAACGTAAAAAAAAAAGAAAAAATCGGTCAACACAACGTAAAAAAAAAAAGATCAGCAGATCTTAAAAAAAACCAATAAATACAACGTAAGCAAAAAAATGGAAAAAAACCGTTCAACACAACCCAAAAAAAAGAAAAAAAACGGTCAGTACAACGTAAAAAAAAACCCGTCAGCACAACATAAAAAAACGGTCAGCACAACGTAAAAAAAAGGAAAAAAACTGGTCAACACAACGTAACAAAACCATAAAAAAACGGAGGAGTCTGCTGAAGATGAGTCCATTACGGCTCCCCTTTAGGTATCCTCCTCGGGATACCGTCATTTAAAGAACAAGGGTCAGCCCAACTAAAAAAAATGGAAAAAAATCGGTCAGCACAACCTAAAAAAAGGAAAAAACCGGTCAACAGAACGTAAAAAAAAAACGATCAGCACAACGTAAAAAAAACCGATAAGCACAACGTAAACAAAAAAAATGGAAAAAAACCGGTCAGTACAACCCAAAAAAAAGTAAAAAAACCGGTCAGCAGAACATAAAAAAAACCCATCAGCACAATGTAAAAAACAAAAAAAAACTAAAAACTGGTCAGCACAATGTAAAAAAAATAAAAAAATTAAAAATTAAAAAATGGAAAAAAACCGGTCAGCACAACCTAAAAAAATGAAAAAAACCGGTCAGCACAACCTAAAAAAATGGTCAGCACAACGTAAAAAAGGAAAAAACCGGTCAAAACAACGTAAAAAAAACCGAAAAAAAATCGGAGGAGCCTGCCGAAGATGAGTCCATTACGGCTCCCCTTTAGGTGTCATCCTCGGGATAGCGTCATTTAAAGAACAAGGGTCAGCCCAACGTAAAAAAAAACTGGAAAAAAAAACCGGTCAGCACAACCTAAAAAATACCGGTCAACACAACGTAAAAAAAAAGGAAAAAACCGGTCAACACAACGCAAAAAAAATCGATCAGCACAACGTAAAAAAAAACCGATAAGCACAATGTAAACATAAAAAACTGGAAAAAATCGGTCAACACAACCCAAAAAAAAAACGGTCAGCACAGCGTAAAAAAAAACCGGTCAACACAAGCTAAAAAAATCGGTTAGCACAACGTAAAAAAAAAACTGGAAAAAAACCGGTCACCACAATATAAAAAAAATAAAAATAAAAAATATGAAAAAAACTGATCAGCACAACGTAAAAAAAAAATTGGTCAGCACAACGTAAAAAAAATCGGAGGAGCCTGCCGAAGACGAGGCCATTACAGCTCCTCTTTAGGTGTCCTCCTAGGGATAACATCATTTAAAGAACAAGGGTCAGCACAAACGTTAAAAAAAAATTGGAGGAGCCTGCTGAAGATGAGGCCATGACGGCTCACCTTTAGGTGTCCTCCTCTGGATAGTGTCATTTAAAGAACAAGGGTCAGCACAACGTAAAAAAAAAAAACCGGTCAGCACAAGGTAAAAAAAACCGGTCAGCATAACCTAAAAAAAGAAAAAAAACTGGTCAACACAACGTAAAAAAAAATCGGAGGAGCCTGCCGAGGATGAGGCCATTACGGCTCGCCAATAGGTGTCCTCCTCGGGATAGCGTAATTTAAAGAACAAGGGTCAGCACAACGTAAAAAAAAAAATTGATCAGCACAACGTAAAAAAATAATGGAAAAAAAACTGGTCAGCACAACCCAAAAAAAACTGGTAAGCACAACGTAAAAAAAATGGAAAAAAACTGGTTAGCACAACAAAAAATAAAGAAAAAACAAAAACCGGTCAGCACAACGTAAAAAAAAACCGGTCAACATAGGGAAATAAACTGAAAATAAATGGTCACCACAACGCAAAAAAAAAACTGGAAAAAAACTGGTTAGCACAACGAAAAAAATCGGAGGAGCCTGTCGAAGATGAGGCCATTACACGCCTTTAGGTGTCCTCCTCTGGATAGCGTCATTTAAAGAACAAGGGTCAGCACAACCTAAAAAAAATGAAAAAAAAAACCGATCAGCACAACGTAAAAAAAATCGGAGGAGCCTGCCGAAGATGAGGCCATTACGGCTAGCCTTTAGGTGTCCTTCTCTGGATAGCGTCATTTAAAGAACAAGGTTTAGCACAACGTAAAAAAAAATTGGAGGAGCCTGCTGAAGATGAGGCCATTACCGCTCGCCTTTAGGTGTCCTCCTCTGGATAGCGTCATACAAAGAACAAGGGTCAGCATAAACGTTAAAAAAAATTGGAGGAGCCTGCCGAAGATGAGTCCATTACGGCTCCGCTTTAGGTGTCCTCCTCGGGATAGCGTCATTTAAAGAACAAGTGTCAGCCCAACGTAAAAATAACTGGAAAAAAAACCGGTCAGCACAACCTAAAAAATACCGGTAAGCACAACGTAAAAAAAAGGAAAAAATCGGTCAACACAACGTAAAAAAAAACCGATCAGCACAACATAAAAAAAAACCGATAAGCACAACGTAAACAAAAAAACTGGAAAAAAACCGGTCAGCACAACCCAAAAAAAAAAAGAAAATACAGTTAGCACAACGTAAAAAAAACCCGTCAGCACAACCTAAAAAAACGATTAGCACAACGTAAAAAAAAGGAAAAAAACCAGTCAACACAACGTCAAATAAAAAACCAGAAAAAAAATTGGAGGAGCCTGCCTAAGATGAGTCCATTACGGCTCCGCTTTAGGTATCCTCCTCGGGATAGCGTCATTTAAAGAACAAGAGTCAGCCCAACGTGAAAAAAAATTGGAAAAAAATACCGGTTAGAACCACGTAAAAAAAAGGAAAAAATCGGTTAACACAACGTAAAAAAAAATGATCAACACAACGTAAAAAAAAACCGATAAGCACAACGTAAACAAAAAAATTGGAAAAAAAACCGGTCAGCAAAACCGAAAAAAAAGAAAAAAATAGTCAGCACAACCTAAAAAAACCTGTCAGCACAACCTAAAAAAATGGTCAGCACAACGTAAAAAAAGGAAAAAAACTGGTCAACACAACGAAAAAAAACCGAAAAAAATCGGAGGAGCCTGCCGAAGATGAGGCCATTACAGCTCCCCTTTAGGTCTCCTCCTTTGCATAACGTCATTTAAAGAACAAGGGTTAGCACAACGTAAAAAAAAACACTGGAAAAAAAATTGGTCAGCATAACGTTAAAAAAATCGGAGGAGCCTGCCGAAAATGAGGCGATTACGGCTCGCCTTTAGGTGTCCTCCTCTGGATAGCGTCATTTAAAGAACAAGGGTCAGCACAACCAAAAAAAACCGGTTAGCACAATATAAAAAAAAGGCCGGTCAGCACAACCCAAAAAAAATAAAAAAAACCGGTCAGGACGACGTAAAAAAAATGGTCAGCACAACGTAAAAAAAATAAAAACCAAAAAAACAAAAAATTGGTCAGCGCAACATAAAAAAACTAGAAAAAAATCGGTCAGTAGAACGTCAAAAAAAATCGGAGGAGCCTGCCGAAGATGAGGACATTACGGCTCGCCTTTAGGTGTCCTCCTCTGGATAGCGTCATTTAAAGAACAAGGGTCAGCACAACGTAAAAAAAATGATCAGCACAACGTAAAAAAAAACTGGAAAAAAACCGGTCAGGACAACCCAAAAAAACCGGTCAGCACAACGTAAAGGAAAACTGGAAAAAAAACCGGTTAGAACAATATAGAAAAAACAAAAAAAAAAAACAAAAACCGTTCAGCACAACGGAAAAAAGAAAATCGGAGGAGCCTGCCGAAGATGAGGCCATTACGGCTGGCCTTTAGGTGTCCTCCTCTGGATAGCGTCATTTAAAGAACAAGGGTCAGCACTACGTAAAAAAATGGAAAAAAACCGGTCAGCACAACGTAAAAAAAAACCGGTCAGCACAACGTAAAAAAAAAACCGGTCAGCACAACGTAAAAAAAAATCGGAGGAACCTGCCGAAGATGAGGCCATTACAGCACGCCTTTAGGTGTCCCCCTCTGGATAACGTCATTTAAAAAACAAGGGTTAGCACAACGTAAAAAAAAAACTAGTCAGCAAAACATAAAATAAAATAAAATAAAAAAATTGGAGGAGCCAGCAAAAAATGAGGCCATTACGGCTCGCCTTTAGGTGTCCTTCTCTGGATAGCATCATTTAAAGAACAAGGGTCAGCACAACCTAAAAAAAAAAACCGGTCTGCACACCCTATAAAAAAATGGTCAGCACAATGTAAAAAAAATGGAAACAAAAACCGGTCAGCACAACCCAAAAAAAGAAAAAGAAACAAGCCAGCACAAAGTAAAAAATAATCGTTCAGCACAACCTAAAAAAACCGGTCAGCACAACCCAAGAAAGAACTGTTAGCACAACGTAAAAAAATATGGAAAAAACCGGTCAGCACAACGTAAAAAAAAACGATAAGCATAACGTAAAAAAAATCAGAGGAGCCTGCCAAAGATGAGGCCATTACAACTCGCCTTTAGGTGTCCTCCTCTGGATAGCGTCATTTAAAGAACAAGGGTCAGCACAACGTAAAAAAAAAAATCGGTCAGATCAACGTAAAAAAAATCGAAGGAGCCTGCCGAAGATGAGGACATTACGGCTTGCCTTTAGGTGTCCTCCTCTGGATAGCGTCATTTAAAGAACAAGGTTCAGCACAACGTAAAAAAAACATGGAAAAAAATCTGGTCAGCGCAACGTAAAAAAAAATCGGAGGAGTCTGCCGAAGATGAGGCCATTACGGCTCGCCTTTAGGTGTCCTCCTCTAGATAGCGTCATTTAAAGAACAAGGGTCAGCATAACGTAAAAAAAATCGGAGGAGTTTGCCGAAGATGAGGCCATTACGGCTCGCCTTTAGGTGTTCTCCTATGGATAGCGTCATTTAAAGAACAAGGGCCAGCACAACGTAAAAGAAAAAACCGGTCAGCACAACGTAAAAAAAACTAGTCTGCACAACGTAAAAAAAACCGGTAAGCACAACCCAAAAAATAATTGCAGAAAAAACCGGTCAGCACAACCCAAAAAAACCGGTTAGCACAACATAAAAAAAACTGAAAAAATACCGGTCAGCAAAACATAAAAAAAAACTAGAAAAAAATTGGAGGAACCTGCCGAAGATGAGCCCATTACGGCTCGCCTTTAGGTGTCCTCCTCTGGATAGCGTCATTTAAAGAACAAGGGCCAGCACAACGTAAAAAAGAAACCGGTCAGCACAACGTAAAAAGAAAACTGGAAAAAAATCGGTGGAGCCTGTCGAAGATGAGGCCATTACGGCTCGCTTTTAGGTGTCCTTCTCTGGATAGCATCATTTAAAGAACAAGGGTCAGCACAACCTAAAAAAAAAAACCGGTCTGCACACCCTATAAAAAAATGGTCAGCACAATGTAAAAAAAAATGGAAACAAAAACCGGTCAGCACAACCCAAAAAAAGAAAAAGAAACCAGCCAGCACAAAGTAAAAAATAATCGTTCAGCACAACCTAAAAAAACCGGTCAGCACAACCCCAGAAAGAACTATTAGCACAACGTAAAAAAATATGGAAAAAACCGGTCAGCACAACGTAAAAAAAATGATAAGCATAACGTAAAAAAAATCGGAGGAGCCTGCCAAAGATGAGGGCATTACAACTCGCCTTTAGGTGTCCTCCTCTGGATAGCGTCATTTAAAGAACAAGGGTCAGCACAACGTAAAAAAAAAATCGGTCAGATCAACGTAAAAAAATCGAAGGAGCCTGCCGAAGATGAGGACATTACGGCTTGCCTTTAGGTGTCCTCCTCTGGATAGCGTCATTTAAAGAACAAGGTTCAGCACAACGTAAAAAAAACATGGAAAAAAATCTTGTCAGCGCAACGTAAAAAAAATCGGAGGAGTCTGCCAAAGATGAGGCCATTACGGCTCGCCTTTAGGTGTCCTCCTCTAGATAGCGTCATTTAAAGAACAAGGGTCAGCATAACGTAAAAAAAAAATCGGAGGAGTTTGCCGAAGATGAGGCCATTACGGCTCGCCTTTAGGTGTTCTCCTATGGATAGTGTCATTTAAAGAACAAGGGCCAGCACAACGTAAAAGAAAAAACCGGTCAGCACAACGTAAAAAAAACTAGTCTGCACAACGTAAAAAAAACCGGTAAGCACAACCCAAAAAATAATTGCAGAAAAAAACGGTCAGCACAACCCAAAAAAACCGGTTAGCACAACGTAAAAAAAACGGAAAAAAAACCGGTCAGCAAAACATAAGAAAAAACTAGAAAAAAATAGGAGGAACCTGCCGAAGATGAGCCCATTACGGCTCGCCTTTAGGTGTCCTCCTCTGGATAGCGTCATTTAAAGAACAAGGGCCAGCACAACGTAAAAAAGAAACCGGTCAGCACAACGTAAAAAGAAAACTGGAAAAAAATCGGTGGAGCCTGTCGAAGATGAGGCCATTACGGCTCGCCTTTAGGTGTCCTCCTCTGGATAGCATCATTTAAAGAATAAGGGTCAGCACAACGTAAAAAAAAAAACCGGTCAGCACAACGTAAAAAAAAAACTGGAAAAAAACCGGTCAGCACAACATAAAAAAAACTGGAAAAAACTGGTCAGCACAACAAAAAAAACAGGAAAAAACCGGTCAGCATAACCCAAAAAAATGGTCAGCACTACATAAAAAAAATTGGAAAAAAACCGGTCAGCACAACCCAAAAAAAATCGGTCAGCACAACGTAAAAAACAAAAAAATTGGAAAAAAACCTGTCAGCAAAACGTAAAAAAAAATTGGAAAAAAAATTGGAGGTGCCTGCCGAAGATGAAAAAGGTCAACACAATGTAAAAAAAAATTGGTCAGCACAACAGAAAAAAATAAAAAAATAAAATAAAATAAAATAAAAAAATCGAAGGAGCCTGCCGCAGATGAGGCCATTACGGCTCGCATTTTGGTGTCCTCCTCTGGATAGTGTCATTTAAAGAACAAGGGTCAGCACAATGTAAGAAAAAACCGGTCAGCACAACGTAAAAAAAACGGTCAGCACAACGTAAAAAAAAAACCGGTCAGCACAACGTAAAAAAAAATCGGAGGAACCTGCCGAAGATGAGGCCATTACAGCACGCCTTTAGGTGTCCCCCTCTGGATAGCGTCATTTAAAGAACAAGGGTTAGCACAACGTAAAAAAAAAAAACTAGTCAGCAAAACGTAAAATAAAATAAAATAAAAAAATTGGAGGAGCCTGCAAAAAATGAGGCCATTACGGCTCGCCTTTAGGTGTCCTCCTCTGGATAGCATCATTTAAAGAACAAGGGTCAGCACAACCTAAAAAAAAAACCGGTCTGCACACCCTATAAAAAAATGGTCAGCACAATGTAAAAAAAAATGGAAACAAAAACCGGTCAGCACAACCCAAAAAAAGAAAAAGAAACCAGCCAGCACAAAGTAAACAATAATCGTTCAGCACAACCTAAAAAAACCGGTCAGCACAACCCCAGAAAGAACTATTAGCACAACGTAAAAAAATATGGAAAAAACCGGTCAGCACAACGTAAAAAAAAACGATAAGCATAACGTAAAAAAAAATCGGAGGAGCCTGCCAAAGATGAGGGCATTACAACTCGCCTTTAGGTGTCCTCCTCTGGATAGCGTCATTTAAAGAACAAGGGTCAGCACAACGTAAAAAAAAAATCGGTCAGATCAACGTAAAAAAATCGAAGGAGCCTGCCGAAGATGAGGACATTACGGCTTGCCTTTAGGTGTCCTCTTCTGGATAGCGTCATTTAAAGAACAAGGTTCAGCACAACGTAAAAAAAACATGGAAAAAAATCTTGTCAGCGCAACGTAAAAAAAATCGGAGGAGTCTGCCGAAGATGAGGCCATTACGGCTCGCCTTTAGGTGTCCTCCTCTAGATAGCGTCATTTAAAGAACAAGGGTCAGCATAACGTAAAAAAAAATCGGAGGAGTTTGCCGAAGATGAGGCCATTACGGCTCGCCTTTAGGTGTTCTCCTATGGATAGCGTCATTTAAAGAACAAGGGCCAGCACAACGTAAAAGAAAAAACCGGTCAGCACAACGTAAAAAAAACTATTCTGCACAACGTAAAAAAAACCGGTAAGCACAACCCAAAAAATAATTGCAGAAAAAACCGGTCAGCACAACCCAAAAAAACCGGTTAGCACAACGTAAAAAAAACTGAAAAAAACCGGTCAGCAAAACATAAGAAAAAACTAGAAAAAAATAGGAGGAACCTGCCGAAGATGAGCCCATTACGGCTCGCCTTTAGGTGTCCTCCTCTGGATAGCGTCATTTAAAGAACAAGGGCCAGCACAACATAAAAAAGAAACCGGTCAGCACAACGTAAAAAGAAAACTGGAAAAAAATCGGTGGAGCCTGTCGAAGATGAGGCCATTACGGCTCGCCTTTAGGTGTCCTCCTCTGGATAGCATCATTTAAAGAATAAGGGTCAGCACAACGTAAAAAAAAAAAACCGGTCAGCACAACGTAAAAAAAAAACTGGAAAAAAACCGGTCAGCACAACATAAAAAAAACTGGAAAAAACTGGTCAGCACAACAAAAAAAACAGGAAAAAACCGGTCAGCATAACCCAAAAAAATGGTCAGCACTACATTAAAAAAATTGGAAAAAAACCGGTCAGCACAACCCAAAAAAAATCGGTCAGCACAACGTCAAAAACAAAAAAATTGGAAAAAAACCTGTCAGCAAAACGTAAAAAAAAATTGGAAAAAAAATTGGAGGTGCCTGCCGAAGATGAAAAAGGTCAACACAATGTAAAAAAAAATTGGTCAGCACAACAGAAAAAAATAAAAAAATAAAATAAAATAAAATAAAAAAATCGAAGGAGCCTGCTGAAGATGAGGCCATTACGGCTCGCATTTTGGTGTCCTCCTCTGGATAGTGTCATTTAAAGAACAAGGGTCAGCACAATGTAAGAAAAAACCGGTCAGCATAACGTAAAAAAAACGGTCAGCACAACGTAATAAAAAACCGGTCAGCACAACGTAAAAAAAAATCGGAGGAACCTGCCGAAGATGAGGCCATTACAGCACGCCTTTAGGTGTCCCCCTCTGGATAGCGTCATTTAAAGAACAAGGGTTAGCACAACGTAAAAAAAAAACTAGTCAGCAAAACGTAAAATAAAATAAAATAAAAAAATTGGAGGAGCCTGCAAAAAATGAGGCCATTACGGCTCGCCTTTAGGTGTCCTCCTCTGGATAGCATCATTTAAAGAACAAGGGTCAGCACAACCTAAAAAAAAAAAAACCGGTCTGCACACCCTATAAAAAAATGGTCAGCACAATGTAAAAAAAACTGGAAACAAAAACCGGTCAGCACAACCCAAAAAAAGAAAAAGAAACTAGCCAGCACAAAGTAAAAAATAATCGTTCAGCACAACCTAAAAAAACCGGTCAGCACAGCCCAAGAAAGACCTGTTAGCACAACGTAAAAAAATATGGGAAAAAACCGGTCAGCACAACGTAAAAAAAAAACGATAAGCATAACGTAAAAAAAATCGGAGGAGCCTGCCAAAGATGAGGCCATTACAACTCGCCTTTAGGTGTCCTCCTCTGGATAGCGTCATTTAAAGAACAAGGGTCAGCACAACGTAAAAAAAAAATCGGTCAGATCAACGTAAAAAAAATCGAAGGAGCCTGCCGAAGATGAGGACATTACGGCTTGCCTTTAGGTGTCCTCCTCTGGATAGCGTCATTTAAAGAACAAGGTTCAGCACAACGTAAAAAAAACATGGAAAAAAATCTGGTCAGCGCAACGTAAAAAAAATCGGAGGAGTCTGCCGAAGATGAGGCCATTACGGCTCGCCTTTAGGTGTCCTCCTCTAGATAGCGTCATTTAAAGAACAAGGGTCAGCATAACGTAAAAAAAATCGGAGGAGTTTGCCGAAGATGAGGCCATTACGGCTCGCCTTTAGGTGTTCTCCTATGGATAGCGTCATTTAAAGAACAAGGGCCAGCACAACGTAAAAGAAAAAACCGGTCAGCACAACGTAAAAAAAACTAGTCTGCACAACGTAAAATAAACCGGTAAGCACAACCCAAAAAATAATTGCAGAAAAAACCGGTCAGCACAACCCAAAAAAACCGGTTAGCACAACGTAAAAAAAACTGAAAAAAAACCGGTCAGCAAAACATAAGAAAAAACTAGAAAAAAATAGGAGGAACCTGCCGAAGTTGAGCCCATTACGGCTCGCCTTTAGGTGTCCTCCTCTGGATAGCGTCATTTAAAGAACAAGGGCCAGCACAACGTAAAAATGAAACCGGTCAGCACAACGTAAAAAGAAAACTGGAAAAAAATCGGTGGAGCCTGTCGAAGATGAGGCCATTACGGCTCGCCTTTAGGTGTCCTCCTCTGGATAGCATCATTTAAAGAATAAGGGTCAGCACAACGTAAAAAAAAAAAACCGGTCAGCACAACGTAAAAAAAAACTGGAAAAAAACCGGTCAGCACAACATAAAAAAAACTGGAAAAAACTGGTCAGCACAACAAAAAAAACAGGAAAAAACCGGTCAGCATAACCCAAAAAAATGGTCAGCACTACATAAAAAAAATTGGAAAAAAACCGGTCTGCACAACCCAAAAAAAATCGGTCAGCACAATGTAAAAAACAAAAAAATTGGAAAAAAACCTGTCAGCAAAACGTAAAAAAAAATTGGAAAAAAAATTGGAGGTGCCTGCCGAAGATGAAAAAGGTCAACACAATGTAAAAAAAAATTGGTCAGCACAACAGAAAAAAAAAAAAATAAAATAAAATAAAATAAAAAAATCGAAGGAGCCTGCCGAAGATGAGGCCATTACGGCTCGCATTTTAGTGTCCTCCTCTGGATAGTGTCATTTAAAGAACAAGGGTCAGCACAATGTAAGAAAAAACCGGTCAGCACAACGTAAAAAAAACGGTCAGCACAACGTAAAAAAAATCGGAGGAACCTGCCGAAGATGAGGCCATTACAGCACGCCTTTAGGTGTCCCCCTCTGGATAGAGTCATTTAAAGAACAAGGGTTAGCACAACGTAAAAAAAAAACTAGTCAGCAAAACGTAAAATAAAATAAAATAAAAAAATTGGAGGAGCCTTCAAAAAATGGGGCCATTACGGCTCGCCTTTAGGTGTCCTCCTCTGGATAGCATCATTTAAAGAACAAGGGTCAGCACAACCTAAAAAAAAAAACCGGTCTGCATACCCTATAAAAAAATGGTCAGCACAATGTAAAAAAAATTGGAAACAAAAACCGGTCAGCACAACCCAAAAAAAGAAAAAGAAACTAGCCAGCACAAAGTAAAAAATAATCGTTCAGCACAACCTAAAAAAACCGGTCAGCACAGCCCAAGAAAGAACTGTTAGCACAACGTAAAAAAATATGGGAAAAAACCGGTCAGCACAACGTAAAAAAAAACGATAAGCATAACGTAAAAAAAATCGGAGGAGCCTGCCAAAGATGAGGCCATTACAACTCGCCTTTAGATGTCCTCCTCTGGATAGCGTCATTTAAAGAACAAGGGTCAGCACAACGTAAAAAAAAAATCGGTCAGATCAACGTAAAAAAAAATCGAAGGAGCCTGCCGAAGATGAGGACATTACGGCTTGCCTTTAGGTGTCCTCCTCTGGATAGCGTCATTTAAAGAACAAGGTTCAGCACAACGTAAAAAAAACATGGAAAAAAATCTGGTCAGCGCAACGTAAAAAAAATCGGAGGAGTCTGCCGAAGATGAGGCCATTACGGCTCGCCTTTAGGTGTCCTCCTCTAGATAGCGTCATTTAAAGAACAAGGGTCAGCATAACGTAAAAAAAATCGGAGGAGTTTGCCGAAGATGAGGCCATTACGGCTCGCCTTTAGGTGTTCTCCTATGGATAGCGTCATTTAAAGAACTAGGGCCAGCACAACGTAAAAGAAAAAACCGGTCAGCACAACGTAAAAAAAACTAGTCTGCACAACGTAAAAAAAAACCGGTAAGCACAACCCAAAAAATAATTGCAAAAAAAACCGGTCAGCACAACCCAAAAAAACCGGTTAGCACAACGTAAAAAAAACTGAAAAAAACCGGTCAGCAAAACATAAAAAAAAAACTGGAAAAAAATAGGAGGAACCTGCCGAAGATGAGCCCATTATGGCTCGCCTTTAGGTGTCCTCCTCTGGATAGCATCATTTAAAGAACAAGGGCAAAAAAAAAAATTGGAAAAAAACCGGTCAACATAAGCAAAAAAAAATCGGTCAGCACAACGTAAAAAAAAACTGGAAAAAAACTGGTCAGCACAACGTAAAAAAAAAATAACCAGTCAGCATAACGTAAAAAAAACTGGAAAAAAACCGGTCAGCACAACGTAAAAAAAAACTGGAAAAAAAATCGGTGTAGCCTGCCGAAGATGAGGTCATTACGGCTCGCCTTTAGGTGTCCTCCTCTGGATAGCATCATTTAAAGAACAAGGGTCAGCACAACGTAAAAAAAATCGGAGGTGTCTATCTAAGATGAGGCCATTACGGCTCGCCTTTAGGTGTCCTCCTCTGGATAGCGTCATTTAAAGAACAAAAGCCAGCACAACGTAAAAAAAACCGGTCAGCACAACGTAAAAAAAAACTGGAAAAAAATCGGTGCAGCTGCCGAAGATGAGGCCATTACAAGTCGCCTTTAGGTGTCCTCCTCTGGATAGCATCATTTTAAGAACAAGGGTTAGCACAACGTAAAAAAAACCGATCAGTACAACGTAAAAAAATGGAAAAAAACCGGTAAGCACAACAAAAAAAAACTTAAAAAAACCGGTCAGCATAACCCAAAAAAACCGGTCAGCACTACGTAAAAAAAATTGGAAAAAAACCGGTCAAAACAACCCAAAAAAACCGGTCAGCAGAACGTAAAAAACAAAAAAACTGGAAAAAAACCGGTCAGCACAACGTAAAAAAAATTGGAAAAAAAATCGGAGGTGCCTGCCGAAGATGAAAAAGGTCAGCACAATGTAAAAAAAATCGGTCCGCACGACGTAAAAAAAATTAAAAAAATAAAATAAAATAAGATAAAAAAATCGGAAGAGCCTGCCGAAGATGAGGCCATTACAGCTCGCCTTTTGGTGTCCTCCTCTGGATAGCGTCATTTAAAGAACTAGGGTCAGCACAACGTAACAAAAAACCGGTCAGCACAACGTAAAAAATAACCGGTCAGCACAACATAAAAAAAAATCGGAGGAGCCTGCCGAAGATGAGGCCATTACAGCATGCCTTTAGGTGTCCTCCTCTGGATAGCGTCATTTAAAGAAAAAGGGTTAGCACAATGTAAAAAAAACGGTCAGCAAAACGTAAAATAAAATAAAATAAAAAATCGGAGGAGCCTGCCGAAGATGAGCCATTACGGCTCGCCTTTAGTTGTCCTCCTCTGGATAGCGTCATTTAAAGAACAAGGGTCAGCACAACGTAAAAAAAAAAAAGAAACCGGTCAGCACAACAGAAAAAAAACCAGTCAAAACAACGTAAAAAAAAACCGGTCAGCACAACGTAAAAAAAAATTGGAGGAGCCTGCCAAAGATGAGGCCATTACGGCTCGCCTTTAGTTGTCCTCCTCTGGATAGCGTCATTTAAAGAACAAGGGTCAGCACAATGTAAAAAAAAAAACCGGTCAGCACAACATAAAAAAAACCAGTCAAAACAACGTAAAAAATAAAGGGTCAGCAAAACGTAAAAAAAAACTGAAAAAAACCGGTTAGCAAAACATAAAAATAAACTGGAAAAAAATCGGAGGAACCTGCCGAAGATGAGCCCATTACAGCTCCCCTTTAGGTGTCCTCCTCTGGATAGCATCATTTAAAGAACAAGGGTCAGCACAACATAAAAAAAAACCGGTTAGCACAACGTAAAAAACAAACAACCGGTCAGCACAACGTAAAAAAACACTGGAAAAAAACCGGTCACCACAACGTAAAAAAAACTGGAAAAAAATCGGTGGAGCCTGCCGAAGATGAGGCCATTACGGCTCGCCTTTAGTTGTCCTCCTCTGGATAGCGTCATTTAAAGGACAAGGGTCAGCACAACGTAAAAAAAACATCGAAAAAAACCGGTCAGCGCAATGTAAAAAAAAATCGGAGGAGCCTGTCGAAGATGAGGCAATTACGGCTCACCTTTAGGTGTCTTCCTCTAGATAGCATCATTTAAAGAACAAGGGTCAGCACAACGTAAAAAAAAATCGGAGGAGTCTGCCGAAGATGAGGCCATTACGGCTCGCCTGTAGGTGTCCTCCTCTGGATAGCGTCATTTAAAGAACAAGGGCCAGCACAACGTAACAAAAAAAAAAACGGGTCCGCACAACGTAAAAAAAACAGTCAGCACAACGTAAAAAAAATGGAAAAAAAACCGGTCATCACAACCCAAAAAAAGAAAAAGAAACCGGTCAGCACAAGGTAAAAAAAACCGTTCAGCACAACCTAAAAAAACCGGTCAGCACATCGTAAAAAAAACTGGAAAAAAACCGGTCAGCACAACCCAAAAAAGAAGTGTTAGCACAACGTAAAAAAAATATGGAAAAAAAATAGGTCAGCACAACGTAAAAAAAATGGTCAGCACAACGTAAAAAAAAAATCGGAGGAGTCTGCCGAAGATGAGGCCATTACAGCTCGCCTTTAGGTGTCCTCCTCTGGATACCGTCATTTAAAGAACAAGGGTCAGCACAACGTAAAAAAAATCGGTCAGCTTAACGTAAAAAAAAATCGGAGGAGCCTGCCGAAGATGAGGCCATTACGGCTCGCCTTTAGATTTCCTCATCTGGTTAGCGTCATTTAAAGGACAAGGGTCAGCACAACGTAAAAAAAAAACATGGAAAAAAACCGGTCAGCGCAACGTAAAAAAAAAATCGGAGGAGCCTGCCGAAGATGAGGCCATTACGGCTCACCTTTAGGTGTCTTCCTCTAGATAGCGTCATTTAAAGAACAAGGATCATCATAACGTAAAAAAAAATCGGAGGAGTCTGCCGAAGATGAGGCCATTACGGCTCGCCTTTAGGTGTCCTCCTCTGGATAGCGTCATTTAAAGAACAAGGGCCAGCACAACGTAAAAAAAAAACTGGTCCGCACAACGTAAAAAAAAACTGGTCAGCACAACGTAAAAAAAATTGGCAAGCACAACCCAAAAAAAACTGGAAAAAAACCGGTCAGGACAACCCAAAAAAAATCGGTCAGCACAACGTAAAAAAACTGGAAAAAAACCAGTCAGCACAACGTAAAAAAAATGGAAAAAAAATGGGAGGAGCCTGCCGAAGATGAGGCCATTACGGCTCGCCTTTAGGTGTCCTCCTCTGGATAGCGTCATTTAAAGTACAATGGTCAGCACAACGTAAAAAAAAAAAACTCGGAGGAGCCTGCCGAAGATGAGGCCATTACGGCTCGCCTTTACGTGTCCTCCTCTAGATAGCATCATTTAAAGAACAAGGGTCAGCACAACGTAAAAAAACATGGAAAAAAACCGGTCAGCACAACGTAAAAAAAAAATCGAAGGAGCCTGCCGAAGATGAGGCCATTACGGCTCGCCTTTAGATGTCCTCCTCTGGATAGCGTCATTTAAAGAACAAGGATCAGCACAACGTAAAAAAAAATCGGAGGAGTCTGCCGAAGATGAGGCCATTACGGCTCGCCTTTAGGTGTCCTCCTCTGGATAGCGTCATTTAAAGAACAAGGGCCAGCACAACGTAAAAAAAAAACCGGTCAGCATAATGTAGAAAAAAACCGGTCAGCACAACGTAAAAAAAGCCGGAGGAGCCTGCCGAAGACGAGGCCATTACAGCATGCCTTTAGGTGTGCACCTCTGGATAGCGTCATTTAAAGAACAAGGATCAGCACCACGTAAAAAAAAAAGGTCAGCACAATGTAAAAAAAAAACGGTCAGCACAACGTAAAAAAAATGGTCAGCACAACGTAAAAAAATGGAAAAAAATGGGAGGAGCCTGCCGAAGAGGAGGCCATTATGGCTCGCCTTTAGGTGTCCTCCTCTGGATAGCATCATTTAAAGAATAATGGTCAGCACAACGTAAAAAAAAAATTCGGAGGAGCCTGCCGAAGATGAGGCCGTTACGGCTCGCCTTTAGGTGTCCTCCTCTAGATAGCATCATTTAAAGAACAAGGGTCAGCACAACGTAAAAAAACATGGAAAAAAACCGGTCAGCACAACGTAAAAAAAAATCGGAGGAGCCTGCCGAAGATGAGGCCATTACGGCTCACCTTTAGGTGTCCTCCTCTAGATAGCGTCATTTAAAGAACAAGGGTCAGCACAACGTAAAAAAAAACCGGTCAGCACAATGTAGAAAAAAACCGGTCAGCACAACGTAAAAAAAACCGGAGGAGCCTGCCGAAGACGAGGCCATTACAGCATGCCTTTAGATGTGCACCTCTGGATAGCGTCATTTAAAGAACAAGGATCAGCACAACATAAAAAAAAAAGGTCAGCACAATGTAAAAAAAAATGGTCAGCACAACGTAAAAAAAACGGTCAGCACAACGTAAAAAAAAAAATCGGAGGAGCCTGCCAAAGATGAGGCCATTACAGCTTGCCTTTAGGTGTCCTCCTCTGGATACCGTCATTTAAAGAATAAGGGTCAGCACAACGTAAAAAAAAATCGGTTAGCTCAACGTAAAAAAAATCGGAGGAGCCTGCCAAATATGAGGCCATTACGGCTCGCCTTTAGGTGTCCTCCTCTGGATAGCGTCATTTAAAGAACAAGATTCAGCACAACGTAAAAAAAACATGGAAAAAAATCCGGTCAGAACAACATAAAAAAATCGGAGGAGCCTGCCGAAGATGAGGCCATTACGGCTCGCCTTTAGGTGTCTTCCTCTAGATAGCGTCATTTAAAGAACAAGGGTCAGTATAACGTAAAAAAAATCGGAGGAGCCTGCCGAAGATGAGGCCATTACGGCTCGGCTTTAGATGTCCTCATCTGGTTAGCGTCATTTAAAGGACAAGGGTCAGCACAACGTAAAAAAAAAACATGGAAAAAAACCGGTCAGCGCAACGTAAAAAAAAATCGGAGGAGCCTGCCGAAGATGAGGCCATTACGGCTCACCTTTAGGTGTCTTCCTCTAGATAGCGTAATTTAAAGAACAAGGATCATCATAACGTAAAAAAAAATCGGAGTAGTCTGCCGAAGATGAGGCCATTACGGCTCGCCTTTAGGTGTCCTCCTCTGGATAGCGTCATTTAAAGAACAAGGGCCAGCACAACGTAAAAAAAAAAAAAAACTGGTCCGCACAACGTAAAAAAAAACCGGTCAGCACAACGTAAAAAAAATTGGCAAGCACAACCCAAAAAAAACTGGAAAAAAACCGGTCAGGACAACCCAAAAAAATCGGTCAGCACAACGTAAAAAAAACTGGAAAAAAACCAGTCAGCACAACGTAAAAAAAATGGAAAAAAAATGGGAGGAGCCTGCCGAAGATGAGGCCATTACGGCTCGCCTTTAGGTGTCCTCCTCTGGATAGCGTCATTTAAAGTACAATGGTCAGCACAACGTAAAAAAAAAACTCGGAGGAGCCTGCCGAAGATGAGGCCATTATGGCTCGCCTTTACGTGTCTTCCTCTAGATAGCATCATTTAAAGAACAAGGGTCAGCACAACGTAAAAAAACATGGAAAAAAACCGGTCAGCACAACGTAAAAAAAAAATCGGAGGAGCCTGCCGAAGATGAGGCCATTACGGCTCGCCTTTAGGTGTCCTCCTCTGGATAGCGTCATTTAAAGAACAAGGGTCAGCACAACGTAAAAAAAAATGGGAGGGGTCTGCCGAAGATGAGGCCATTACGGCTCGCCTTTAGGTGTCCTCCTCTGGATAGCGTCATTTAAAGAACAAGGGCCAGCACAACGTAAAAAAAAACCGGTCAGCACAATGTAGAAAAAAACCGGTCAGCACAACGTAAAAAAAACCGGAGGAGCCTGCCGAAGACGAGGCCATTACAGCATGCCTTTAGATGTGCACCTCTGGATAGCGTCATTTAAAGAACAAGGATCAGCACAACGTAAAAAAAAAAAAAGGTCAGCACAATGTAAAAAAAAATGGTCAGCACAACGTAAAAAAAACGGTCAGCACAACGTAAAAAAAAAATCGGAGGAGCCTGCCAAAGATGAGGCCATTACAGCTTGCCTTTAGGTGTCCTCCTCTGGATACCGTCATTTAAAGAACAAGGGTCAGCACAACGTAAAAAAAAATCGGTTAGCTCAACGTAAAAAAAATCGGAAGAGCCTGCCAAAGATGAGGCCATTACGGCTCGCCTTTAGGTGTCCTCCTCTGGATAGCGTCATTTAAAGAACACGATTCAGCACAACGTAAAAAAAACATGGAAAAAAATCCGGTCAGAACAACATAAAAAAATCGGAGGAGCCTGCCGAAGATGAGGCCATTACGGCTCGCCTTTAGGTGTCTTCCTCTAGATAGCGTCATTTAAAGAATAAGGGTCAGTATAACGTAAAAAAAATCGGAGGAGTCTGCTGAAGATGAGGCCATTACGGCTCGCCTTTAGGTGTCCTCCTATGGATAGCGTCATTTAAAGAGCAAGGGCCAGCACAATGTAAAAAAAAAAAACCGGTCAGCACAACGTAAAAAAAAACTGGTCTGCACAACGTAAAAAAAAAATTGGTAAGCACAGCCCAAAAAATGATTGCAAAAAAAACCGGTCAGCACAACCCAAAAAAACCGGTTAGCACAACGTAAAAAAAACTGAAAAAAACCGGTCAGCAAAACATAAAAAAAACTGGAAAAAAAATCGGAGGAACCTGCCGAAGATGAGCCCATTACAGCTCGCCTTTAGGTGTCCTCCTCTGGATAGCATCATTTAAAGAACAAGGGTCAGCACAACATAAAAAAAACCGGTTAGCACAACGTAAAAAAAACAACCGGTCAGCACAACGTAAAAAAAAAACTGGAAAAAATCGGTCAGCACAACGTAAAAAAAACTGGAAAAAAATCGGTGGAGCCTGCCGAAGATGAGGCCATTACGGCTCGCCTTTAGGTGTCCTCCTCTGGATAGCATCATTTAAAGAACAAGGGTCAGCACAACGTAAAAAAAATCGGAGGAGTCTGCCGAAGATGAGGCCATTACGGCTCGCATTTAGGTGTCCTCCTTTGGATAGCGTCATTTAAAGAACAAGGGTCAGCAAAACCTAAAAAAAAACCGGTCAGCACAACGTAAAAAAAAATAAAAATAAAAAATAAAACCAGTTAGCACAACGTAAAAAAAAACAACCCGTCAGCACAACGTAAATAAAAACAACCGGTCAGCACAACGTAAAAAAAAAACTGGAAAAAAATCGGTGAAGCCTGCCGAAGACGAGGCCATTACGGCTCGCCTTTAGGTGTCCCCCTCTGGATAGCATCATTTAAAGAACAAGGGTCAGCACAACGTAAAAAAAAAACCGGTCAGCACAACAATAGGATGAAGACAGTAGGAAAGCAGAGAGACAAAAGGGACAAAGCATCTCCATACGCTTATCTGAAATTCTCACCAATGAATTACAAAGGTATCTCTATCTTTATTTTATGCTTTATTCATAAATCATCCATAACCATTTGAATCTGCCTGACTGAGATTTACAAGATGACCATAGCTTGCTTCATACCAACAATCTCCGTGGGATGGACCCTTACTCGCGTAAGGTTTATTACTTGGACGACCCAGTGCACTTGCTGGTTAGTTGTGCGAAGTTGTGATAAAGAGTTGAGATTACAATTGTGCGTACCATGTTGATGGCTCCATTGATGATCACAATTTCGTGCACCAAGCTTTTGGCGCCGTTGCCGGGGATTGTTTGAGTTTGGACAACTGACGATTCATCTTGCTGCTTAGATTAGCTATCCTTCAAAATTTTTAAGAATGAATTCTAGTGTTTCAAGGTGATGTTCTTATCATCACCAAAGCTGATTGATCTTCATTAATTTAGCTCTTGAATGCAATGTCCTGCTGAAGCTTGGCTAGCCATGTCTAATTCCTTTAGACTAAAGCTTTAGACTAACATTGCATGATTCATGGAATTCTTATTAAAAATTTTGAATCTTTTATTTTCTTCTCCATATAATTTCGAAAAATCCAAAAAAAATTTACAAAATCATAAAAAACCAAAAATATTTCTTGTTTGAGTCTAATGTCTCATTTTAAGTTTGGTGTCAATTGCATGTTTCTATTCTTCTTGCATTTTTCGAATTCATTCATGTGTCTTTAGTGATCTTCAAGTTGTTCTTGATGATTTACTTGCTCTGATCTTGAAATTCTCTTAGTTTGTGTGTTTTGTTGTTTCTCATATGCATTCTCAACTTGTTATTGTCAGTATACAAACTTCTAAGTTTGGTGTCTTGCATGCATTGTTTATTTGATCTTAGTTTCATTTTTGATTATTCCTCATTATTAAAAATCCAAAAAATTTTTAATTTGTGTCTTTTCAAGTCAATAATACAGAGAATTGAAGATTCAGAACATACAGCAGAGGAATTACACAGAAAAAGCTGGACGTTCAAAACGCCCAGTGAGGAAGGAAAACTGGCGTTTAAACGCCAGCCAAGGTGCCTGGCTGGGCGTTTAACGCCCAAAAGGGTAGCATTTTGGGCGTTAAACGCCAGAATGGATACGATTCTAGGCGTTTAATGCCAGGATGGCACAAGAGGGAAGATTTTGTTTTTAATTCAAATTTTTTTCAAGTTTCTATAATTTTTCAAAATCAAATCTTTTTCAAATCATATCTTTTCAATCATATATTTTCAAAATCAATTTCTTTCCTTTTTCAAAAATACTTGCTAACAATTAATGATTTGATTCAACATTTCAAGTATGTTGCCTTTTCTGTTGAGAAAGGTTTAATGTTTGTATCATATCTTTTCTTGTTAGTCAAGTCATTAATTTTAAAAATGAAATCTTTTTAAATTGTTTTTCAATCATAACTTTTCAATCATATCTTTTTAATCACATCTTTTTCAAAATAGTTTTCAATCATACCTTTTTATTTCTAATTTCAAAATCTTTTTCAAAAATCACTTTATTTCTTTCCCAACCATATTTTTCAAAAATCATTCTTCAATTTTTCAAAATGTTCTTAAAATCTTTTTAATTTATTTTCGAAAATTTCTTCCCCTCTTCTCACATCCTAATTCTTCTACCTCTTCCTTCTATTTTTCTTTTTCTCTGACACCTCAAGGAATCTCTATACTGTGACATAGAGGATTCCATATTTTCTTGTTCTCTTCTCTTTCATATGAGCAGGAGCAAAGACAAAGGCATTCTTGTTGAGGCTGACCCTGAACCTGAAAGGACCTTGAAGCGAAAGCTAAGAGAAGCAAAAGCACAACTCTCTGTAGAGGGCCTAACAGAGCTCTTCAAAGAAGAAGAAACCATGGCAGCCGAAAACAACAACAATGGCAACAATGCAAGGAAGGTGCTGGGTGACTTTACTGCACCTACTCCCGACTTCTATGGGAGAAGCATCTCTATCCCTGCCATTGGAGCAAACAACTTTGAGCTTAAGCCTCAATTAGTTTCTCTAATGCAACAGAATTGCAAGTTTCATGGACTTCCATTGGAAGATCCTCATCAGTTTTTAGTTGAGTTCTTGTAAATCTGTGATACTGTCAAGACCAATGGGGTTGACCCTGAGGTCTACAGACTTATTGTATTCCCTTTTGCTGTAAGAGACAAAGCTAAGATATGGTTGGATTCACAACCTAAAGAAAGCCTGAACTCTTGGGAAAAGCTAGTTAATGCCTTCTTGGCAAAGTTCTTTCCTCCTCAAAAATTGAGTAAGCTTAGAGTGGAAGTCCAAACCTTCAGACAGAAGGAAGGTGAATCCCTCTATGAAGCTTGGGAAAGATACAAACAATTGATCAGAAAGTGTCCTTCTGACATGCTTTCTGAATGGAGTATCATAGGTATCTTCTATGATGGTCTGTCTGAACTATCCAAGATGTCATTGGATAGCTCTGCTGGAGGATCTCTTCATCTGAAGAAGACGCCTGCAGAAGCTCAAGAACTCATTGAAATGGTTGCAAATAACCAATTCATGTACACTTATGAAAGGAATCCTGTGAACAATGGGACGAATCAGAAGAAAGGAGTTCTTGAGATTGATACTCTGAATGCCATATTGGCTCAGAACAAAATATTGACTCAACAAGTCAATATGATTTCTCAAAGTCTGTCTGGAATGCAACCTGCACCAGGCAGTACTAAGGATGCTTCATCTGAAGAAGAAGCTTATGATCCTAAGAACCCTTCAATGGAAGAGGTGAATTACATGGGAGAACCCTATGGAAACACCTATAATCCTTCATGGAGAAATCATCCAAATCTCTCATGGAAGGATCAACAGAGACCTCAACAAGGTTTCAACAACAATAATGGTGGAAGAAACAGGTTTAGCAATGGCAAGCCTTTTTCATCATCTTCTCAGCAACAGACAAAGAATTCTAAGCAGAGCCACTCTGACTTAGCAACCATGGTCTCTGATCTAATCAAAACCACTCAAAGTTTCATGACTGAAACAAGATCCTCCATTAGAAACCTAGAGGCACAAGTGGGTCAGCTGAGTAAGAAAGTTACTGAACTCCCTCCTAGTACTCTTCCAAGCAATACAGAAGAGAATCCAAAAGGAGAGTGTAAGGCCATCAACATGGCCGAACTTGGAGAGGAGAAAGAGGCAGTGAGCGCCACTGAGGAAGACCTCAATAGACGTCCACTGGCCTCCAATGAGTTCCCTAATGAGGAACCATGGGAATCTGAGGCTCACACTGAGGCCATAGAGATTCCATTGGATTTACTTCTGCCATTCATGAGCTCTGATGAGTATTCTTCCTCTGAAGAGGACGAAGATGTCACTGAAGAGCAAGTTGCTAAGTACCTTGGAGCAATCATGAAGCTAAATGACAAGTTATTTGGTAATGAGACTTGGGAGGATGAACCCCCTTTGCTCACCAAAGAACTGGATGACTTGTCTAGGCAGAGATTACCTCAAAAGAGACAGGACCCTGGGAAGTTCTCAATACCTTGTACAGTAGGCACCATGACCTTCAAGAAGGCTCTGTGTGACCTAGGGTCAAGCATAAACCTCATGCCTCTCTCTGTAATGGAGAAGCTAGGGATCTTTGAGGTACAAGCTGCAAGAATCTCACTAGAGATGGCAGACAACTCAAGAAAACAAGCTTATGGACTTGTAAAGGATATTCTGGTAAAGGTTGAAGACCATTACATCCCTGCTGATTTCATAGTCCTAGAGACTGGGAAGTGCATGGATGAATCCATCATCCTTGGCAGACCCTTCCTAGCCACAGCAAAGGCTGTGATTGATGTTGACAGAGGAGAATTGATCATTCAAGTGAATGAAGAATCCCTTGTGTTTAAGGCTTAAGGATATCCCTCTGTAACCATGGAGAGGAAGCATGAAGAGCTTCTCTCAAAACAAAGTCAAACAAAGCCCCCACAGTCAAACTCTAAGTTTGGTGTTAGGAGGCCACAACCAACTTCTAAGTTTGGTGTTGAACCCCCACATTCAAACTCTAAGTTTGGTGTTGGGAGGTCCCAACATGGCTTTGAGTATCTATGAGGCTCCACGAGAGCCCACTGTCAAGCTACTGACATTAAAGAAGCGCTTGTTGGGAGGCAACCCAATGTTATATTTATCTATTTTCCTTTTGTTATTTTATGTTTTCTGTAGGTTGATGATCATGGGAAGTCACAAAATCAATTAGAAAAGAAAAAATAGAATGAAAAACAGAAAGAAAAACAGCACACCCTGGAGGAAAACTTGCTGGCGTTTAAACGCCAGTAAGGGCAGCAAATGGGCGTTTAACGCCCAGTCTGGCACCATTCTGGGTGTTTAACGCCAGAAAGGGGCACCAAACTAGCGTTAAACGCCAGAAAGGGGCAAGAAGCTAGCGTTAAACGCCAAAAATGGGCACCAGCCCAGCGTTTAACGCCAGAATTGGCAAAAAGAGCATTTTTTGCTCTCTTCTCAGTGCAGGGATGAATTTTCCTTGACACCTTAGGATCTGTGGACCCCACAGGATCCCCACCTACCCCACCACTCTCTCCCTTCTTTACCCATTCACCAATCACCTCAACACCTCTTCCTAAAAAACCCTTACCTATCAAATCCCACTATTCTCTTCACCACTCACATCCATCCTTCATAAAACCCCACCTACCTCACCATTCAAATTCAAACCACTTTCCCTCCCAACCCACCCTCACATGACCGAACCATACACCCCCTCTCCACTCCTATATAAACCCATCTTCACTCCTTCATTTTCACACAACCTAAACACTACTTCTCCCCCTTGGCCGAACCACAAAGCCACCTCCATCTCTTCTATTTCTTCTTCTTCTACTCTCTTCTTCCTTCTTTTGCTCGAGGACGAGCAAACCTTCTAATTTTGGTGTGGTAAAAGCATTGCTTTTTGTTTTTCCATAACCATTTATGGCATTTAAGGCCGGAGAAACCTCTAGAAAGAGGAAAGGGAAGGCAAAAGCTTTCACCTCTGAGTCATGGGAGATGGAGAGATTCATCTCAAGGGTGCATCAAGACCACTTCTATGAAGTTGTGGCCATGAAAAAAGTGATCCCCGAGGTCCCTTTCAAACACAAAAAGAGTGAATATCTGGAGATCCGACATGAGATCCAAAGAAGAGGTTGGGAAGTTCTTACCAACCGCATTCAACAAGTCGGAATCTTAATGGTTCAAGAGTTCTATGCCAATGCATGGATCACCAAGAACCATGATCAAAGTGTGAACCCGGACCCAAAGAATTGGCTTACAATGGTTCGGGGGAAATGCTTAGATTTTAGTCTGGAAAATGTAAGGTTGGCATTCAACTTGCCCATGATGCAAGGAGATGAACACCCTTACACTAGAAGGGTCAACTTTCATTAAAGGTTGGACCAAGTCCTCATAGACATTTGTGAAGAGGGCACTCAATGGAAGAGAGATTCAAGAGGGAAGTCGGTTCAACTGAGAAGGCATGACCTCAAGCCCGTGGCTAGGGGATGGTTGGAGTTTATCCAACGCTCAATCATTCCCATTAGCAACCGGTCTGAAGTTACTATAGACCGGGCTATCATGATTCATAGCATCATGATTGGAGAGGAAGTAGAAGTTCATGAGGTCATATCCCAAGAACTTTATAAGGTGGCGGACAAGTCCTCTACCTAGGCAAGGTTAGCCTTCCCTCATCTCATTTGTCACCTCTGTTATTCAGTTGGAATTGACATAGAGGGAGACATCCTCATTGATGAAGACAAGCCCATCACTGAGAAGAGGATGGAGCAAACAAGAGATCCTACTCACCATGAAATCCCTAAGATGCCTCAAGGGATGCACTTTCCTCCTCAAAACTATTGGGAGCAAATCAACACCTCCCTAGGAGAATTGAGTTCCAACATGGGACAACTAAGGGTGGAGCACCAAGAACATTCCATCCTCCTCTATGAAATTAAAGAAGATCAAAGAATCATGAGAGAGGAGCAACAAAGGCAAGGAAGAGACACTGAGGAGCTCAAGCACTCCATAAGATCTTTAAGAGGAAGAACAAGCCGCCATCACTAATTTGGACCCGTTCTTTAACTTCCTTGTTCCTTATTTTCCTATTTTTCTAAAATTATGCTTATGTTTATCTATGTTTGTGTCTTATGATCATTAGTGTCTTAGTGTCTATGCCTTAAAGTTATGAATGTCCTATGAATCCATCACCTTTCTTAAATGAAAAATGTTCTTAATTGAAAAAGAGAAGAATTGCATGAATTTTGAATTTTATAACAGATTAATTATTTTGATGTGGTGGCAATACTTTGACTTCTGAATGTATGCTTAAACAGTGCATATGTCTTTTGAATTTGTTGTTCATGAATGTTGGTTCTTGAAAGAATGATGAAAAAGGAGACATGTTACTGAGGATCTGAAAAATCATAAAAATGATTCTTGAAGCAAGAAAAAGCAGTGAATACAAAAAAAATTGAAAAAAAAGAAAAAGAGAAAGAAAGAGAGGAAAAAGAAAAAGAAAAAAATAATAAAGTCATGATCCAAGGCAAAAAGAGTGTGCTTAAGAACCCTGGACACCTCTAATTAGGGACTCTAGCAAAGCTGAGTCACAATCTGAAAAGGTTCACCCAATTATGTGTATGTGGCATGTATGTATCTGGTGGTAATACTAGAAGACAGAGTGCTTTGGGCCACGGCCAAGACTCATAAAGTAGCTATGTTCAAGAATCATCATACTTAAACTAGGAGAATCAATAACACTATCTGGACTCTGAGTTCCTAGAGAAGCCAATCATTCTAAATTTCAAAGGATAAAGTGAGATGCCAAAACTGTTCAGAGGCAAAAAGCTAAAGTCCCGCTCATCTAATTAATACTGATCTTCATAGATGTTTTTGGAATTCATTGCATATTCTCTTCTTTTTATCTTATTTGATTTTCAGTTGCTTGGGGACAAGCAACAATTTAAGTTTGGTGTTGTGATGAGCGGATAATTTGTACGCTTTTTGGCATTGTTTTTAGTATGTTTTTAGTATATTTTAGTTAGTTTTTATTATATTTTTATTAATTTTTAGTTAAAATTCACTTTTCTGGACTTTGCTATGATTTTGTGTGTTTTTCTGTGATTTCAGGTATTTTCTGGCTGAAATTGAGGGACCTGAGCAAAAATCTGATTCAGAGGCTGAAAAGGACTGCAGATGCTGTTGGATTCTGACCTCCCTGCACTCGAAGTAGATTTTCTGCAGCTACAGAAACCCAATTGGTGCGCTCTCAACTGCGTTGGAAAGTAGACATCCTGGGCTTTCCAGCAATATATAATAGTCCATACTTTGCCTGAGATTTGATGGCCCAAACAGGCTTTCCAAGTCAGCTCAAGAATTCTGGCGTAAAACGCCGGAACTGGCACAAGAATGGGAGTTAAACGCCCAAACTGGCACAAAAGCCGGCGTTTAACTCCAATAAAAGTCTCTACACGAAAATGCTTCAATTCTCAGCCCAAGCACACACCAAGTAGGCCTGGAAGTGGATTTTTATGTCATTTACTCATCTTTGTAAACCCTAAGCTACTAGTTCTCTACAAATAGGACCTTTTGCTATTGTATTTTCATCTTTTGATCACTGGAATCTTTTGATCATGTTTTTATGATTGAACCCTCTTTGGGAGGCTGGCCATTCGGCCATGCCTAAACCTTGTTCTTATGTATTTTCAATGGTGGAGTTTCTACACACCATAGATTAAGGTGTGGAGCTCTGCTGTACCTCGAGTATTAATGCAATTACTATTGTTCTTCTATTCAATTCAGCTTATTCTTGTTCTAAGATATCACTAGTTCCTCAACTTGATGAATGTGATGATCCGTGACACTCATCATCATTCTCACCTATGAACGTGTGCCTGACAACCACCTCCGTTCTACCTTAGATTGAGTGGATATCTCTTGGATCCCTTAATCAGAATCTTCGTGGTATAAGCTAGAATTGATGGCAGCATTCAAGAGAATCCAGAAGGTCTAAACCTTGTCTGTGGTATTCTGAGTAGGATTCAAGGATTGAATGACTGTGACAAGCTTCAAACTCGCAATTGTGGGGCGTTAGTGACAGACGCAAAAGAATCACTGGATTCTATTCCGACATGATCGAGAACCGACAGCTAAATAGTCATGCTGTGACAGAGCGCGTTGAACATTTTCACTGAGAGGACGGGACTGTAGCCACTGACAACGGTGATGCCCAACATACAGCTTGCCATGGAAAGGAGTAAGAAGGATTGGATGAAGACAGTAGGAAAGCAGAAAGACGGAAGGGACAAAGCATCTCCATACGTTTATCTGAAATTATCACCAATGAATTACATAAGTATCTATATCTTTATTTTATGCTTTATTCATAAATCATCCATAACCATTTGAATCTGCCTGACTGAGATTTACAAGATGACCATAGCTTGCTTCATACCAACAATCTCCGTGGGATCGACCCTTACTCGCGTAAGGTTTATTACTTGGACGACCCAGTGCACTTGCTGGTTAGTTGTACGAAGTTGTGATAAAGAGTTGAGATTACAATTGTGCGTACCATGTTGATGGCGCCATTGATGATCACAATTTCGTGCACCACCTGCCGAAGATGAGCCCATTACGGCTCGCCTTTAGGTGTCCTCCTCTAGATACCGTCATTTAAAGAACGAGGGTCAGCACAACGTAAAAAAAAAAACTGGTCAGCACAACGTAAAAAAAAATTGGTCAGCTCAACGTAAAGAAAAAAAATCGGTCAACACAAAAAAATGGAAAAATAACCGGTCAGCACAACGTAAAAAAATTGGAAAAAAAACCGGTCAGCACAATGTAAAAAAAACCGGTCAGCACAAAGTAAAAAAACCGGTAAGCACACCCCAAAAAAACTGGAAAAAAACCAGTCAGCACAACCCAAAAAAAATCGGTCAGCACAACGTAAAAAAAACTGGAAAAAAACCGGTCAGCACAACGTAAAAAAAACTGGAAAAAGAAATCGGAGGAGCCTGCTGAAGAAGAGGCCATTACGGCTCGCCATTAGGTGTCCTCCTCTGGATAGCGTCATTTAAAGAACAAGGGTCAGCACAACGTAAAAAAAATACTGGTCAGCACAACGTAAAAAAAAACGAAAAAAACCGGTAAGCACAACAAAAAAAACTGGAAAAAAATCGATCAGCACAACCTGAAAATAATCGGTCAGCACACCCTAAAAAAAATGGTCAGCACAACGTAAAAAAATGAAAAAAAACCGGTCAGCACAACCCAAAAAAAAACCAGTCAGCACAATGTAAAAAAAACCGTTCAGCACAATGTAAAAAAATCGGTCAGCACAACGTAAAAAAAACTGGAAAAAAATCGGTAAGCACAACCCAAAAAAACTGAAAAAAACCGGTCAGCACAACATAAAAGAAATTGGAAAAATAAACCGGTCAGCACAACCCAAAAAAAACCGGTTAGCACAACGTAAAAAAATATGAAAAAAACCGGTCAGCACAACGTAAAAAAAATGGTCAGCACAACGTAAAAAAAAATCGGAGAAGCCTGCCGAAGATGAGGCCATTCCGGCTCGCCTTTAGGTGTCCTCCTCTGGATAGCATCATTTAAAGAACAAGGATCAGCACAACGTAAAAAAAAATCGGTCAGCACAACGTAAAAAAAATCGGAGGAGCCTGCCGAAGATGAGGCCAATACGGCTCGCCTTTAGGTGTCCTCCTCTGGATAGCGTCATTTAAAGAACAAGGGTCAGCACAACGTAAAAAAAAAAAACCGGTCAGCACAACGTAAAAAAAATAAATAAAATAAAATAAAATAAAAAAATCGGAGGAGCCTGCTGAATATGAGGCCATTAGGGCTCGCCTTTAGGGGTTCTCCTCTAGATAGCGTCATTTAAAGAACAAGGGTCAGCACAACGTAAAAAAAAATCGAAGGAGCCTGCCGAAGATGAGGCCATTACGGCTCGCCTTTAGGTGTCCTCCTCTGGATAACGTCATTTAAAGAACAAGGGTCAGCACAACGTAAAAAAAAACACTGGAAAAAAATTGGTCAGGACAACCTAAAAAAAAACCGGTCAACGCAACGAAAAAAACCGAAAAAAAATCAGAGGAGCCTGCCGAAGATGAGGCCATTACGCTCCCCTTTAGGTGTCCTCCTCGGGATAGCGTCATTTAAAGAACAAGGGTCAGCACAACATAAAAAAATGGAAAAAAATCGGCTAGCACAACGTATAAAAAAACTAGAAAAAAATGATCAGCACAACGTAAATAAAATTGGAGGAGCCTGCCGAAGATGAGGCCATTATGGCTCGCCTTTAGGTGTCCTCCTCTAGATAGCGTCATTTAAAGAACAAGGGTCAGCATAACGTAAAAAAAACTCGAAAAAAAAAACGATCAGCACAACGTAAAAAAAAATCGGAGGAGCCTGCCGAAGATGACGCCATTACGGCTCGCCTTTAGGTGTACTTATCTGGATAACGTCATTTAAAGAACAAGGGTCAGCACAATGTAAAAAAAAAATCGGTCAGCACAACGTAAAAAAAAACCGGTCAGCACAACGTAAAAAAAATAAAAAAATAAAAAAATAAAATAAAATAAAAAAATCGGAGGAGCCTGCCGAAGATGAGGCCATTACGGCTCGCCTTTAGGTGTCCTCCTATGGATAGCATCATTTAAAGAACAAGAGTCAGCACAACGTAAAAAAAAAAAAACGCTAAGCACAACGTAAAAAAAAACGGTCAGCACAACGTAAAAAAAAAAACCGTTCAGCACAACATAAAAAAAAAATTGGAGGAGCCAGCTGAAGATGAGGCCATTACGGCTCGCCTTTAGGTGTCCCCCTCTGGATAACGTCATTTAAAGAACAAGGGTCAGCACAACCTATAAAAAAAAATCGGTCAACACAACCTAAAAAAAATAAGAAACCGGTCAGCACAACGTAAAAAAACAAAAAAAAATAAAAAAACAAAAAAACAAAAAATCGGTCAGCACAACGTCAAAAAAATAAAAATAAAAATAAAAAATGGAAAAAAACCGTCAGCACAACGTAAAAAAATGGAAAGAAACCAGTCAGCACAACCTAAAAAATTGGTCAGCACAACGTAAAAAAGAGGAAAAAACCGGTCAACACAACGTAAAAAAAACTGGAAAAAAATCGGAGGAGCCTGCTGAAGATGAGGCCATTATGGCTCCCTTTTAGGTGTCCTCCTCGGGATAACGTCATTTAAAGAACAAGGGTCAGCACAATGTTAAAAAAAAAACAGAGGAGCTTGCAGAAGATGAGGCCATTACGGCTCGCCTTTAGGTGTACTCCTCTGGATACGGTCATTTAAAGAACGAGGGTCAACACAACGTAAAAAAAAAAACCGGTGAGCACAACGTAAAAAAAAAACGGTCAGCACAACGTAAAAAAAAAGGAAAAAAATCCGGTCAGCACAACGTAAAAAAAACTGGAAGAATAAACCGGTCGGCACAACCCAAAAAAAACCGGTTAGCACAACGTAAAAAAATATTGAAAAAATCGGTCAGCACAATGTAAAAAAAAAATCGGAGGAGCCTGTCGAAGATGAGGCCATTACGGCTCGCCTTTAGGTGTTCTCGTCTGGATAGCGTCATTTAAAGAACAAGGGTCAGCAAAACGTAAAAAAAAATCGGAGAAGCCTGCCGAAGATGAGGCCATTACGGCTCGCCTTTAGGTGTCCTCCTCTGGATAGCGTCATTTAAAGAACAAGGATCAGCACAACGTAAAAAAAAATCGATCAGCACAACGTAAAAAAAATCGGAGGAGCCTGCCGAAGATGAGGCCATTACGGCTCGCCTTTAGGTGTCCTCCTCTGGATAGCGTCATTTAAAGAACAAGGGTCAGCACAACGTAAAAAAAAAAACCGGTCAGCACAACGTAAAAAAATAAATAAAATAAAATAAAATAAAAAAATCGGAGGAGCCTGCTGAATATGAGGCCATTAGGGCTCGCCTTTAGGGGTTCTCCTCTAGATAACGTCATTTAAAGAACAAGGGTCAGCACAACGTAAAAAAAAATCGAAGGTGCCTGCCGAAGATGAGGCCATTACGGCTCGCCTTTTGGTGTCCTCCTCTGGATAACGTCATTTAAAGAACAAGGGTCAGCACAACGTAAAAAAAAACACTGGAAAAAAATTGGTCAGGACAACCTAAAAAAAACCGGTCAGCGCAACGAAAAAAAACCGAAAAAAAATCAGAGGAGCCTGCCGAAGATGAGGCCATTACGCTCCCCTTTAGGTGTCCTCCTCGGGATAGCGTTATTTAAAGAACAAGGGTCAGCACAACATAAAAAAATGGAAAAAAATCGGCTAGCACAATGTATAAAAAAACTAGAAAAAAATGATCAGCACAACGTAAATAAAATTGGAGGAGCCTGCCGAAGATGAGGCCATTACGGCTCGCCTTTAGGTGTCCTCCTATGGATAGCGTCATTTAAAGAACAAGGGTCAGCTCAACGTAAAAAAAACTCGAAAAAAAAACCGATCAGCACAACTTAAAAAAAAATCGGAGGAGCCTGCCGAAGATGACGCCATTACGGCTCGCCTTTAGGTGTACTTATCTGGGTAACGTCATTTAAAGAACAAGGGTCAGCACAACGTAAAAAAAAAAATCGGTCAGCACAACGTAAAAAAAACCGGTCAGCACAACGTAAAAAAAATAGAAAAATAAATAAAATAAAATAAAATTAAAAATCGGAGGAGCCTGCCGAAGATGAGGCCATTACGGCTCGCCTTTAGGTGTCCTCCTATGGATAGCGTCATTTAAAGAATAAGAGTCAGCATAACGTAAAAAAAAAAAAACCGCTAAGCACAACGTAAAAAAAAACGGTCAGCACAACGTAAAAAAAAACCGTTCAGCACAACGTAAAAAAAAAATTGGAGGAGCCAGCTGAAGATGAGGCCATTACGGCTCGCCTTTAGGTGTCCCCCTCTGGATAACGTCATTTAAAGAACAAGGGTCAACACAACCTATAAAAAAAACCGGTCAGCACAACCTAAAAAAAATAAGAAACCGGTCAGCACAACGTAAAAAAACAAAAAAAAATAAAAAAACAAAAACAAAAAATCGGTCAGCACAACGTCAAAAAAATAAAAATAAAAATAAAAAATGGAAAAAAACCGTCAGCACAACGTAAAAAAATGGAAAGAAACCAGTCAGCACAAACTAAAAAAATTGGTCAGCACAACGTAAAAAAGAGGAAAAAACCAGTCAACACAACGTAAAAAAAACTGGAAAAAAATCGGAGGAGCCTGCTGAAGATGAGGCCATTATGGCTCCCTTTTAGGTGTCCTCCTCGGGATAGCGTCATTTAAAGAACAAGGGTCAGCACAATGTTAAAAAAAAAACAGAGGAGCTTGCAGAAGATGAGGCCATTACGGCTCGCCTTTAGGTGTACTCCTCTGGATACGGTCATTTAAAAAACGAGGGTCAACACAACGTAAAAAAAAAACCGGTGAGCACAACGTAAAAAAAAAACGGTCAGCACAACGTAAAAAAAAGGAAAAAAATCCGGTCAGCACAACGTAAAAAAAACTGGAAGAATAAACCAGTCGGCACAACCCAAAAAAAACCAGTTAGCACAACGTAAAAAAATATTGAAAAAATCGGTCAGCACAATGTAAAAAAAAAATCGGAGGAGCCTGTCGAAGATGAGGCCATTACGGCTCGCTTTTAGGTGTTCTCGTCTGGATAGCGTCATTTAAAGAACAAGGGTCAGCAAAACGTAAAAAAAACTAGAGAAAAAACCGGTCAGCACAACAAAAAAAAAACGGAGACGCCTGCCGAAGATGAGGTCACTACGGCTCGCCTTTAGGTGTCCTCCTCTGGATAGCGTCATTTAAAAAGCAAGGGTCAGCACAACGTAAAAAATAAATCGGTCAGCACAATGTAAAAAAAAAACTGGTCAGCACAACGTAAAAAAAATAAATAAAATAAAATAATCTGAGGAGCCTACCGAAGATGAGGCCATTACGGCTCGCCTTTAGATGTCCTCTTCTGGATAGCGTCATTTAAAGGACAACAGTCAGCACAACGTAAAAAAAATACCGGTAAGCACAACGTAAAAAAAAATCGCTCAGCAAAATGTAAAAAAAAAAACCGGTCAGCACAACGTAAAAAAAAATCGGAGGAACCTGCCGAAGATGAGGCCATTATGGCTTGCCTTTAGCTGTCCTCCTCTGTATAGCGTCATTTAAAGAACAAGGATCAGCACAACGTAAAAAAAAACCGGTCAGCACAACGTAAAAAAAAACCGGTCAGCACAACGTAAAAATAATAATAAAATAAAATAAAATAAAAAAATCGGAGGAGCCTGCCGAAGATGAGGCCATTACGGCACGCCTTTAGGTGTCCTCCTATGGATAGCCTCATTTAAAGAACAAGAGTCAGCACAACGTAAAAAAAAACGGTAAGCGCAAGTAAAAAAAAAATCGGTCAGCACAACATAAAAAAAAATCGGAGGAGCCTGCCGAAGATGAGGCCATTACGGCTCGCCTTTAGGTGTCCTCCTCTGGATAGCGTTATTTAAAGAACAAGGGTCAGTACAACGTAAAAAAAAAAAAAACCGGTCAGCACAACGTAAAAAAAATAAATAAAACAAAATAAAATAAAAAAATCGGAGGAGCCTGCTGAATATGAGGCCATTACAGCTCGCCTTTAGGTGTCCTCTTCTGGATAGCGTCATTTAAAGAAAAATGGTCAGCATAACCTAAAAAAAACGGTCAGCACACCCTAAAAAAAACCGGTCAGCACAACCCAAAAAAAGAAAAAGAAACCGGTGAGCAAAACGTAAAAAAAATGGAAAAAAACCGGTCTGCACAACCCAAAAAAATTGGAAAAACCGGTCAGCACAACGTAAAAAAAAACTAGAAAAATAAACCGGTCAGCACAACCAAAAAAACCGGTTAGCACAACGTAAAAAAATATGGAAAAAATCGGTCAGCACAACGTAAAAAAAACGGTCAGCAAAACGTAAAAAAAAATCGGAGGAGCCTGCCGAAGATGAGGCCATTACGACTCGCCTTTAGGTCTCCTCCTCTGGATAGCGTTATTTAAAGAACAAGGGTCAGCATAACGTAAAAAAAATCGGTCAGCACAACGTAAAAAAAATCAGAGGAGGTAAAAAAAATCGGAGGAGCCTGCCGAAGATGAGGCCATTACGGCTCGCCTTTATGTGTCCTCCTCTGAATATTGTCATTTAAAGAACAAGGGTCAACACCACATAAAAAAAACATGGAAAAAAAACCGGTCAGCGCAACGTAAAAAAAATCGGAGGAGTCTGCCGAAGATGAGGCCATTACAGCTCGCCTTTAGGTGTCCTCCTCTGGATAGCGTCATTTTAAGAACAAGGGTCAGCACAACATAAAAAATAATTGGAGGAGACTGTCGAAGATGAGGCCATTACGGCTCGCCTTTAGGTGTCCTCCTCTGGATAGCGTCATTTAAAGAACAAGGGCCAGCACAACGTACAAAAAAACCGGTCAGCATAACGTAAAAAAAAAACCAGTCAGCACAACGTAAAAAAATCCGGTAAGGACAACCCAAAAAAAATTGGAAAAAAACCGGTCAGCACAAACCCAAAAAAAACTGGTCAGCACAACGTAAAAAAATTGGAAAAAAACCGGTCAGCACAACGTAAAAAAAATGGAAAAAATCGGAGGAGCCTGCCGAAGATGAGGACATTACGGCTCGCCGTCAGGTGTCCTCCTCTGGATACAGTCATTTAAAGAACAAGGGTCAGCACAACGTAAAAAAAAAAACCAGTCAGCACAACGTAAAAAAAAGGAAAAAACCGGTAAGCACAACAAAAAAACCGGTCAGCACAACGTAAAAAAAATAGGAAAAAAACCGGTCAGCACAACGTAAAAAATACTGGAAAAAAACCGGTCAGCACAACGTAAAAAAACTTGGAGGAGCCTGCCGAAGATGAGGCCATTACGGCTCGCCTTTAGGTGTCCTCCTCTGGATAGCGTCATTTAAAGAACAAGGGTCAGCACAATGTAAAAAAAAACTCGAAAAAAAACCGATCAGCACAACGTAAAAAAAAATCGGAGGAGCCTGCCGAAGATGACGCCATTATGGCTCGCCTTTAAGTGTACTTCTCTGGATAATGTCATTTAAAGAACAAGGGTCAGCACAACGTAAAAAAAAAAATCGGTCAGCACAACGTAAAAAAAAACCGGTCAGCACAACGTAAAAAAAATGGTCAGCACAACGTAAAAAAAAAGGAAAAAATTCCGGTCAGCACAACGTAAAAAAAACTGGAAAAATAAACTGGTCGGCACAACCCAAAAAAAAACCGGTTAGCACAACGTAAAAAAATATGGAAAAAATCGGTCAGCACAATGTAAAAAAAAAATCGGAGGAGCCTGTTGAAGATGAGGCCATTACGGCTCGCCTTTAGGTGTTCTCCTCTGGATAGTGTCATTTAAAGAACAAGGGTTAGCAAAACGTAAAAAAAAACTGGAGAAAAAACCGGTCAGCACAACCAAAAAAAAAGGAGGAGCCTGCCGAAGATGAGGTCACTACGGCTCGCCTTTAGGTGTCCTCCTCTGGATAGCGTCATTTAAAAAACAAGGGTCAGCACAACGTAAAAAATAAACCGATTAGCACAATGTAAAAAAAAACCGGTCAGCACAACGTAAAATAAATAAATAAAATAAAATAAAATAAAATAATCTGAGGAGCCTACCGAAGATGAGGCCATTACGGCTCGCCTTTAGGTGTCCTCCTCTGGATAGCGTCATTTAAAGGACAAGAGTCAGCACAACGTAAAAAAAACCGCTCAGCAAAACGTAAAAAAAAAACGGTCAGCACAACGTAAAAAAAAAATCGGAGGAGCCTGCCGAAGATGAGGCCATTATGGCTTGCCTTTAGGTGTCCTCCTCTGGATAGCGTCATTTAAAGAACAAGGGTCAGCACAACGTAAAAAAAAAACCGGTCAGCACAACGTAAAAAATAAAACCGGTCAGCACAACGTAAAAATAATAAAAAAATAAAATAAAATAAAAAAATCGGAGGAGCCTGCCGAAGATGAGGCCATTACGGCACGCCTTTAGGTGTCCTCCTATGGATAGCCTCATTTAAAGAACAAGAGTCAGCACAACGTAAAAAAAAACGGTAAGCACAACGTAAAAAAAAAATCGGTCAGCGCAACATAAAAAAAACCATTCAGCACAACTTAAAAAAATCGGAGGAGCCAGCTGAAGATGAGGCCATTACAGCTCGCCTTTAGGTGTCCTCCTCTGGATAGCGTCATTTAAAGAACAAGGGTCAGCACAACCTAAAAAAAACCGGTCAGCACAACGTAAAAAAAAAATAAGAAACCGGTTAGCACAACGTAAAAAAAACAAAAAAACAAAAAATCAAAAAATCGGTCAGCACAACGTAAAAAAATATAAATAAAAAATATAAAATTGAAAAAAACCGGTCAGCACAACGTAAAAAAAATGGAAAGAAACCAGTCAGCACAACCTAAAAAAAATCGGTCAGCACAACGTAAAAAAAAAGGAAAAAAACTGGTCAACACAATGTAAAAAAAACTGGAAAAAAATCGGAGGAGCCTGCTGAAGATGAGGCCATTACGGCTCCCTTTTAGGTGTCCTCCTCGGGATAGCGTCATTTAGAGAACAAGGGTCAGCACAATGTTAAAAAAAAAATGGAGGAGCTTGCAGAAGACGAGGCCATTACGACTCGCCTTTAGGTGTCCTCCTCTGGATACCGTCATTTAAAGAACGAGGGTCAACACAACGTAAAAAAAAACCGGTCAGCACAACGTAAAAGAAAAATAGGAAAAAAAACCGGTCAGCACAACGTAAAAAAACTGGAAAAATAAACCGGTCAGCACAACCAAAAAAAAACCGGTTAGCACAACGTAAAAAAATATGGAAAAAATCGGTCAGCACAATGTAAAAAAAAATCGGAGGAGCCTGTCGAAGATGAGGCTATTACGGCTCGCCTTTAGGTGTTCTCCTTTGGATAGCGTCATTTAAAGAACAAGGGTCAGCAAAACGTAAAAAAAACTGGAGAAAAACCGGTCAACACAACCAAAAAAAAAACGGAGGAGCCTACCGAAGATGAGGTCGCTACGGCTCGCCTTTAGGTGTCCTCCTCTGGATAGCGTCATTTAAAAAACAAGGGTCAGCACAACGTAACAAATAAACCGGTCAGGACAACGTAAAAAAAAACCGGTCAGCACAACGTAAAAAAATTAAATAAATAAAAATTAAATAAAATAATCTGAGGAGCCTACCGAAGATGAGGCCATTACGGCTCGCCTTTAGGTGTCCTCCTCTGGATTGCGTCATTTAAAGGACAAGAGTCAGCACAACGTAAAAAAAAAACCTCTCAGCAAAACGTAAAAAAAAAACCGGTCCGCACAACGTAAAAAAAATCGGAGGAGCCTGCCGAAGATGAGGCCATTAAGGCTCGCCTTTAGGTGTCCTCCTCTGGATACCGTCATTTAAAGAACGAGGGTCAGCACAACGTAAAAAAAACCGGTCAGCACAACGTAAAAAAAAGCGGTCAGCACAACGTAAAAAAAACAGGGAAAAAAACCGGTTTGCACGACGTAAAAAAAACTGGAAAAATAAACCGATCAGGACAACCCAAAAAAACCCGGTTAGCACAATGTAAAAAAATATGGAAAAATCCGGTCAGCGCAATGTAAAAAAAACAGTCAGCACAACGTAAAAAAAATCAGAGGAGGCTGTCGAAGATGAGGCCATTACGGCTCGCCTTTAGGTGTTCTCCTCTGGATAGCGTCATTTAAAGAACAAGGGTCAGCACAACGTAAAAAAAACTGGAAAAAAAACTGGTCAGCACAACGTAAAAAAAATCAGAGGAGTCTACCGAAGATAAGGCCATTATGGCTAGCCTTTAGGTGTCCTCCTCTGGATAGCGTCATTTAAAGAACAAGGGTCAGCACAACGTAAAAAAAATCGGTCAGCACAACGTAAAAAAAATCGGAGGAGCCTGCCGAAGATGAGGCCATTACGGCTCGCCTTTAGGTGTCCTCCTCTGGATAGCGTCATTTAAGGAACAAAGGTCAGCACAACGTAAAAAAACAAAAAAAAAACGGTCAGCACAACGTTAAAAAAAAAGGACAGGACAACGTAAAAAAAATAAAAAAATAAAATAAAATAAAAAAATCAGAGGAGCCTGCCGAAGATGAGGCCATTACGGCTTGCCTTTAGGTGTCCTCCTCTGGATAGCGTCATTTAAAGAACAAGAGTCAGCACAACGTAAAAAAAAAACCGGTAAGCACAACGTAAAAAAAACGGTCAGCAAAACGTAAAAAAAAAACTTGTCAGCACAACGTAAAAAAAAATCGGAGGAGCTTGCCGAAGATGAGGCCATTACGGCTCGCCTTTAGGTGTCCTCCTCTGGATAACATCATTTAAAGAACAAGGGTCAACACAACCTAAAAAAAAAACCGATCAGCACAACGTAAAAAAAAAACAAAAAAACAAAAAAAATTAAAAATCGGTTAGCACAACGTAAAAAAAAACGAAAAAATCGGTCAGCACAACCTAAAAAAAACTGGTCAGCACAACGTAACAAAAGGAAAAAAACCGGTCAACATAACGTAAAAAAAACTGGAAAAAAATCGTAGGAGCCTACCGAAGATGAGGCCATTACGGCTCCCTTTTAGGTGTCCTCCTCGGGATAGCGTCATTTAAAGAACAAGGGTCAGCACAACATTAAAAAAAAAGTGGAGGATCCTACCGAAGATGAGGCCATTAGGGCTCGCCTTTAGGTGTCCTCCTCTGGATACCGTCATTTAAAAAACGAGGGTCAGCACAACGTAAATAAAAAAACCGGTCAGCACAACGTAAAAAAAATTGTCAGCACAACGTAATAAAAAGGAAAAAAACCGGTCAGCACAACCCAAAAACCGGTTAGCACAACGTAAAAAAATATGAAAAAAACGGTCAGCACAACGTAAAAAAAACGGTCAGCACAACGTAAAAAAAATCGGAGGAGCCTGTCGAAGATGAGGCCATTACGGCTCACCTTTAGGTGTTCTCCTCTGGATAGCGTCATTTAAAGAACAAGGGTCAGCACAACGTAAAAAAAATCGGAGGAGCCTGCCGAAGATGAGGCCATTACGGCTCGCCTTTAGGTGTTCTCCTCTGGATAGCGTCATTTAAAAAACAAGGGTTAGCACAACGTAAAAAAAAACCGGTCAGCAAAACGTAAAAAAAAACCGGCCAGCACAACGTAAAAAAAACCGGTCAACACAATGTAAAAAAAATAAATAAAATAAAATAAAATAAAAAATCAGAGGACCCTGCCGAAGTTGAGGCCATTACGGCTCGCCTTTAGGTCTCCTCCTTTGGATAGTGTCATTTAAAGGACAAGAGTCAGCACAACGTAAAAAAAAACGATCAGCACAACATAAAAAAAAATCGGTCAGCAAAACGTAAAAAAAAAACCGATCAGAACAACGTAAAAAAAAATCAGAGGAGCCTGCCGAAGATGAGGCCATTATGGCTCGCCTTTAAGTGTCCTCCTCTGGATAGCGTCATTTAAAGAACAAGGGTCAGCACAACCTAAAAAAAGAAAAATCGGTCAGCACAACGTAAAAAAAAATAAAAAAAAAAACAAAATAAAATAAAAAAATCGGAGGAGCCTGCCGAAGATGAGGCCATTACGGCTCGCCTTTAGGTGTCCTCCTCTGGATATTGTCATTTAAAGAACAAGGGTCAGCACCACATAAAAAATTGGAAAAAAAACCAGTTAGCGTAACGTAAAAAAAATCGAAAGAGCCTGCCAAAGATGAGGCCATAAAAGCTCGCCTTTAGGTGTCCTCCTCTGGATAGCATCATTTAAAGAAAAAAGGTCAGCACAACATAAAAAATAATTTGAGGAGACTGTCGAAGATGAGGCCATTACGGCTCGCATTTAGGTGTCCTCCTCTGGATAGCGTCATTTACAGAACAAGGGCCAGCACAACGTAAAAAAAACCGGTCAGCATAACGTTAAAAAAAACCGGTCAGCACAACGTAAAAAAATCCGGTAAGGACAACCAAAAAAAAAACTGGAAAAAAAACCGGTCAGCACAAACAAAAAAAACCAGTCAGCACAACGCAAAAAAAAAACTGGAAAAAACCGGTCAGCACAACGTAAAAAAAATGGAAAAAAATCAGAGGAGCCTGCAGAAGATGAGGACATTACGGCTCGCCTTTAGGTGTCCTCCTCTGGATAGCGTCATTTAAAGAACACGGGTCAACACAACGTAAAAAAAAGCCGGTCAGCACAACGTAAAAGAAAAAGGAAAAAAATCGGTAAGAACAACAAAAAAAAACTGGAAAAAAACCGGTCAGCACAACGTAAAAAAAAAAACTTGAAAAAAACCGGTCAGCATAACGTAAAAAAAAAACCGGTCAGCACAACGTAAATATAATAAAAAATAAAATAAAATAAAATAAAATAAAATAATCGGAGGAGCCTGCCAAAGATGAGGCCATTACAGCTCGCCTTTAGGTGTCCTCCTCTGGATAGTGTCATTTAAAGAACAAGGGTCAGCAAAACCTAAAAAAAAAATCGGTCAGCACAACGTAAAAAAAAAATAAGAAACCGGTCAGCACAACATAAAAAAAACAAAAAAAACAAAAAAAAATCAGAGGAGCCTGCCAAAGATGAGGACATTACGGCTCGCCTTTAGGTGTCCTCCTCTGGATAGCGTCATTTAAAGAACAAGGGTCAGCACAACGTAAAAAAAACCGGTCCTCACAACATAAAAGAAAAAGGAAAAAAACCGGTAAGAACAACAAAAAAAAACTGGAAAAAAACTGGTCAGCACAACGTAAAAAAAACCGGTCAGCACAACGTAAAAAAAACCTTGAAAAAAAACAGTCAGCACAACGTAAAAAAAACTGGAAAAAAAATCGGAGGAGCCTGCCGAAGGTGAGGCCATTACGGCTCGCCTTAAGGTGTGCTCCTCTAGATAGCGTCATTTAAAGAACAAGGGTCAGCACAACGTAAAAAAAAAACTGGTCAGCACAACGTAAAAAAAACCGGTCAGCACAACGTAAAAAAAATAATAAAATAAAATAAAATAAAATTAAAAAATCGGAGGAGCCTGCCGAAGATGAGGCCATTACGGCACGCCTTTAGGTGTCCCCCTCTGGATAGCGTCATTTAAAGAACAAGGGTCAGCACAACCTAAAAAAAAAACCAGTGAGCACAACCTAAAAAAAATAAGAAACCGGTCAGCACAACGTAAAAAAAACAAAAAAACTAAAAAAACAAAAAAACAAAAAAAACAATAAATTGGTCAGCACAACGTAAAAAAAATAAAAATAAAAAATAAAAAATGGAAAAAAACCGTCAGCACAACGTAAAAAAAATGGAAAGAAACCGGTCAGCACAACCTAAAAAAATCGGTCAGCACAACGTAAAAAAGAGGAAAAAAAACCGGTCAACACAACGTAAATAAAACTGGAAAAAAATCGGAGGAGCCTGCTGAAGATGAGGCCATTATGGCTCCCTTTTAGGTGTCCTCCTCGGGATAGCGTCATTTAAAGAAACAAGGGTCAGCACAATGTTAAAAAAAATGGAGGAGCTTGCAGAAGATGAGGCCATTACGGCTCGCCTTTAGGTGTCCTCCTCTGGATACTGTCATTTAAAGAACGAGGGTCAACACAACGTAAAAAAAAACAGGAAAAAAAACCGGTCAGTACAACGTAAAAAAAATTGGAAAAATAAACCGGTCAGCACAACCCAAAAAAAACCGGTTAGCACAACGTAAAAAAATATGGAAAAAATCGGTCAGCACAATGTAAAAAAAAATCGGAGGAGCCTGTCGAAGATGAGGCCATTACGGCTCACCTTTAAGTGTTCTCCTCTGGATAGCGTCATTTAAAGAACAAGGGTCAGCACAACGTAAAAAAAATCTGGAAAAAAAACCGGTCTGCAAAACGAAAAAAAATTGGAGGAGCCTGCCGAAGATGAGGTCATTACGGCTCGCCTTTTAGGTGTCCTCCTCTGGATAGCGTCATTTAAAAAACAAGGGTCAGCACAACGTAAAAAATAAACCGGTCAGCACAACGTAAAAAAAAAAACGGTCAGCACAATGTAAAAAAAATAAATAAAATAAAATAATCTGAGGAGCCTACCGAAGATGAGGCCATTACGGCTCGCCTTTAGGTGTCCTCCTCTGGATAGCATCATTTAAAGGACAAGAGTCAGCACAACGTAAAAAAAATACTGGTAAGCACAACGTAAAAAAAAACCGCTCAGCAAAACGTAAAAAAAAAACCGGTCTGCACAACGTAAAAAAAATCGGAGGAGCCTACCGAAGATGAGTCCATTACGGCTTGCCTTTAGGTGTCCTCCTCTGGATAGCGTCATTTAAAGAACAAGGGTCAGCACAACCTAAAAAAAAAAACCAGTCAGCACAACGTAAAAAAAAAATCGGTCAGCACAACGTAAAAATAATAAAAAATAAAATAAAATAAAATAAAATAAAAAAATCAGAGGAGCCTGCTGAAGATGAGGCCATTACGGCTCGCCTTTAGGTGTCCTCCTATGGATAGCCTCATTTAAAGAACAAGAGTCAGCACAACGTAAAAAAAAAACTGGTCAGCACAACCTAAAAAAAAAACTGGTCAGCACAATGTAAAAAAAATAAGAAACCAGTCAGCACAACGTAAAAAAAACAAAAAAACAAAAAAATAAAAAATCGGTCAGCACAACGTAAAAAAAATATAAATAAAAAATAAAAATTGGAAAAAAACCAGTCAGCACAACCTAAAAAAATTGGTCAGCACAACGTAAAAAAAAGGAAAAAAACTGGTCAACACAACGTAAAAAAAAACTGGAAAAAAATCGGAGGAGCCTGCTGAAGATGAGGCCATTACGGCTCCCTTTTAGGCGTCCTCCTCGGGATAGCATCATTTAAAGAACAAGGGTCAGCACAATGTTAAGAAAAAATCGGAGGAGCCTGCCGAAGATGAGGCCATTACGGCTCGCCTTTAGGTGTCCTCCTCTGGATACCGCCATTTAAAGAACGAGGTTCAGCACAACGTAAAAAAAAAGCGGTCAGCACAACGTAAAAAAAACAGGGAAAAAACCGGTTAGCACGACGTAAAAAAAAACTGGAAAAATAAACCGGTCAGGACAACCCAAAAAAACCCGGTTAGCACAATGTAAAAAAATATGGAAAAACCGGTCAGCGCAACGTAAAAAAAACAGTCAGCACAACGTAAAAAAAATCGGAGGAGGCTGTCGAAGATGAGGCCATTACGGCTCGCCTTTAGGTGTTCTCCTCTGGATAGCGTCATTTAAAGAACAAGGGTCAGCACAACGTAAAAAAAACTGGAAAAAAAACTGGTCAGCACAACGTAAAAAAAATCAGAGGAGTCTACCGAAGATAAGGCCATTACGGCTCGCCTTTAGGTGTCCTCCTCTGGATAGCGTCATTTAAAGAACAAGGGTCAGCACAACGTAAAAAAAAAAAAAACCGGTCAGCACAACGTTAAAAAAAAAGGACAGGACAACGTAAAAAAAATAAAAAAATAAAATAAAATAAAAAAATCAGAGGAGCCTGCCGAAGATGAGGCCATTACGGCTTGCCTTTAGGTGTCCTCCTCTGGATAGCGTCATTTAAAGGACAAGAGTCAGCACAACGTAAAAAAAAAAACCGGTAAGCACAACGTAAAAAAAACGGTCAGCAAAACGTAAAAAAAACTGGTCAGCACAACGTAAAAAAAATCGGAGGAGCCTGCCGAAGATGAGGCCATTACGGCTCGCCTTTAGGTGTCCTCCTCTGGATAACATCATTTAAAGAACAAGGGTCAACACAACCTAAAAAAAAAACCGATCAGCACAACGTAAAAAAAAACAAAAAAAAACAAAAAAATTAAAAATCGGTCAGCACAACGTAAAAAAAAAAGAAAAAATCGGTCAGCACAACCTAAAAAAAACTGGTCAGCACAACGTAACAAAAGGAAAAACACCGGTCAACATAACGTAAAAAAAACTGGAAAAAAATCGCAGGAGCCTGCCGAAGATGAGGCCATTACGGCTCCCTTTTAGGTGTCCTCCTCGGGATAGCGTCATTTAAAGAACAAGGGTCAGCACAACATTAAAAAAAATTGGAGGATCCTACCGAAGATGAGGCCATTATGGCTCGCCTTTAGGTGTCCTCCTCTGGATGCCGTCATTTAAAAAACGAGGGTCAGCACAACGTAAATAAAAAAACCGGTCAGCACAACGTAAAAAAAAGGAAAAAAACCGGTCAGGAAAAATAAACCGGTCAGCACAACCCAAAAACCCGTTAGCACAACGTAAAAAAATATGAAAAAAACGGTCAGCACAACGTAAAAAAAACGGTCAGTACAACGTAAAAAAAAATCGGAGGAGCCTGTCGAAGATGAGGCCATTACGGCTCACCTTTAGGTGTCCTCCTCTGGATAGCGTCATTTAAAGAACAAGGGTCAGCACAACGTAAAAAAAAATGAAAAAAAACCGGTCAGCACAACGTAAAAAAAATCGGAGGAGCCTGCCAAAGATGAGGCCATTACGGCTCGCCTTTAGGTGTCCTCCTCTGGATAGTGTCATTTAAAAAACAAGGGTTAGCACAACGTAAAAAAAAACCGGTCAGCACAACGTAAAAAAAAAACCGGCCAGCACAACGTAAAAAAAAAAACCGGTCAACACAACGTAAAAAAAATAAATAAAATAAAATAAAATAAAAAATCAGAGGAGCCTGCCGAAGTTGAGGCCATTACGGCTCGCCTTTAGGTGTCCTCCTTTGGATAGTGTCATTTAAAAGACAAGAGTCAGCACAACGTAAAAAAAAAAAACGGTCAGCACAACATAAAAAAAAATCGGTCAGCAAAACGTAAAAAAAAAAACCGATCAGAACAACGTAAAAAAAAATCAGAGGAGCCTGCCGAAGATGAGGCCATTATGGCTCGCCTTTAAGTGTCCTCCTCTGGATAGCGGTATTTAAAGAACAAGGGTCAGCACAACCTAAAAAAAGAAAAACCGGTCAGCACAACGTAAAAAAAATAAAAAAAACAAAATAAAATAAAAAAATCGGAGGAGCCTGCCGAAGATGAGGCCATTACGGCACGCCTTTAGGTGTCCTCCTCTGGATATTGTCATTTAAAGAACAAGGGTCAGCACCACATAAAAAATAATTGGAGGAGACTGTCGAAGATGAGGCCATTACGGCTCGCATTTAGGTGTCCTCCTCTGGATAGCGTCATTTAAAGAACATCAGTCAGCGTAACGAAAAAAAATCGGAAGAGCCTGCCGAAGATGAGGCCATTACAGCTCGCCTTTAGGTGTCCTCCTCTGGATAGCATCATTTAAAGAAAAAGGGTCAGCACAACATAAAAAATAATTGGAGGAGACTGTCGAAGATGAGGCCATTACGGCTCGCATTTAGGTGTCCTCCTCTGGATAGCGTCATTTAAAGAACAAGGGCCAGCACAACGTAAAAAAAATCGGTCAGCATAACGTTAAAAAAAATCGGTCAGCACAACGTAAAAAAATCCGGTAAGGACAACCCAAAAAAAACTGGAAAAAAAACCGGTCAGCACAAACCTCCTCTGGATAGCGTCATTTAAAGAACAAGGGTCAACACAACGTAAAAAAAATCGGAGGAGCCTGCCGAAGAGGAGGCCATGACGGTTCGCCTTTAGGTGTCCTCCTCTAGATAGCGTCATTTAAAGAACAAGGGTCAGCACAACATAAAAGAAAATGGAAAAAACCGGTCAGCACAACCTAAAAAAAACTTGAAAAAAACCGGTCAGCATAACCCAAAAAAAGAAAAAACCGGTCAGCACAACGTAAAAAAAATCGGAGGAGCCTGCCTAAGATGAGGCCATTACGGCTTGCCATTAGGTGTCCACCTCCGGATAGCGTCATTTAAAGAACAAGGGTCAGCAGAACGTAAAAAAAAAACTGGAAAAAAACCGGTCGGCACAACTCAAAAAAAAATGAAAAAAATCGGTCAGCACAACGTAAAAAAAAATTGGAGGAGCCTGTCGAAGATGAGGCCATTACGTCTCGCCTTTAGGTGTCCTCTTCTGGATAGCGTCATTTAAAGAACAAGGGTCAACACAATGTTAAAAAAAAAACTGGAAAAAAACCAGTCAGCACAACGTAAAAAAAAAAAAACCGGTCAGCATAACGTTAAAAAAAAACTGGAAAAAAATTGGTCAGCAAAACCCAAAAAAAACCGGTCAGCACAACGTAAAAAAAAAGCCGGAGGAGCCTGCCGAAGATGAGGCCATTACGGCTCGCCTTTAGGTGTACTCCTCTGGATAGCGTCATTTAAAGAACAAGGGTTAGCACAACATAAAAAAAAATCGGAGGAGCCTGACGAAGATGAGGCCATTACGGCACATCTTTAGGTGTCCTCCTCTCGATAGCGCATTTAAAGAACAATGGTCAGCACAACGTAAAAAAAAAAAAACTGGAAAAAAACCGGTCAGCACAAGCAAAAAAAGAAACTGCTCAGCACAACGTAAAAAAAAAACCAGAGGAGCCTGCCGAAGATTAGGCCATTATGGCTCTCCTTTAGGTGTCCTCCTCTGGATAGCGTCATTTAAAGAACAAGGGTCAACACAACGTAAAAAAAATTGGAGGAGCCTGCCGAAGAGGAGGCCATTACGGCTCGCCTTTAGGTGTTCTCCTCTAGATAGCGTCATTTAAAGAATAAGGGTCAGCACGACGTAAAATAAAATGGAAAAAACCGGTCAGCACAACCTAAAAAAAACTGGAAAAAAACCAGTCAGCATAACCCAAAAAAAGAAAAAAACTGGCCAACACAACGTAAAAAAAAATTGGAGGAGCCTGCTTAAGATGAGGCCATTAAAGCTTGCCTTTAGGTGTCCACCTCCGGATAGCGTCATTTAAAGAACAAGGGTCAGCACAACGTAAAAAAGAAAAAACCGGAGGAGCATGCCGAAGAGGAGGCCATTATGGCTCGCCTTTAGGTGTCCTCCTCTGGATTGCGTCTTTTAAAGAACAAGGGTCAGCACAACGTAAAAAAAAAACTGGAAAAAATTGGTCAGCACAACCTACAAAAAATTGGAAAAAAACCGGTCAGCACAACCCAAAAAAAAGAAAAAAACCGTTCAGCACAACGTAAAAAAAAATCGGAGGAGCCCGCCGAAGATGAGGCCATTACGGCTTGCCTTTAGGTGTCCTCCTCTGGATAGCGTAATTTAAAGAACAAGGGTCAGCACAACGTAAAAAAAAAGAACTGTAAAAAACCGGTCAGCACAACCTAGAAAAAAAGTAGAAAAAAACCGGTCAGCACAACCCAAAAAAAAGAAAAAACCGGTTAGCACAACGTAAAAAAAAATCGGAGGAGCCTACCGAAGATGAGGCCATTACGGCTTGCCTTTAGGTGTCCTCCTCTGGATAGCGTCATTTAAAGAACAAGGGTAAGCACAACGCAAAAAAAAAAAAAAATTGGAAAAAAACCGGTCAACATAAGCAAAAAAAAATCGGTCAGCACAACGTAAAAAAAAAACTGGAAAAAAACCGGTCAGCACAACGTATAAAAAACCGGTCAGCACAACGTAAAAAATTTGAAAAAAAACCGGTCGGCACAACGCAAAAAAAAAGAAAAAAACTGGTCAGCACAACGTAAAAAAAACAATTGGAGGAGCCTGCCGAAGATGAGGCCATTAGGTCTCGCCTTTAGGTGTCCTCCTCTGGATAGCGTCATTTAAAGAACAAGGGTCAACACAACGTTAAAAAAACTGGAAAAAAACCAGTCAGCACAACCTAAAAAAAAAACCGGTCAGCACAACGTTAAAAAAAATTGGAAAAAAAAATCGGTCAGCACAACCCCAAAAAAATCGGTCAGCACAACGTAAAAAAATTGGAGGAGGCTGCTGAAGATGAGGCCATTACGGCTCGCCTTTAGGTGTCCTCCTCTTGATAGCGTCATTTAAAGAACAAGGGTCAGCACAACATAAAAAAAATCGAAGGAGCCTGCCGAAGATGAGGACATTACGGCTCGCCTTTAGGTGCCCTCCTCTGGATAGCATCATTTAAAGAACAATGGTCAGCACAACGTAAAAAAAAAAAACTGGAAAAAAACCAGTCAACACAACCTGAAAAAACCGGTCAGCACAACGTTAAAAAAAAACCTAAAAAAACCGGTAAGCACAACCCAAAAAAGACCGGTCTGCACAACGTAAAAAAAGAAAACCGTAGGAGCCTGTCGAAGATAAGGCCATTACGACTCGCCTTTAGGTGTCCTCCTCTAGGTAGCATCATTTAAAGAAGAAGGGTCAGCACAACGTAAAAAAAATATCGGAGGAGCCTACCGAAGAGGAGGCCATTAAGGCTCGCCTTTAGGTGTCCTCCTCTGGATAGCATCATTTAAAGAACAAGGGTCAGCACAACGTAAAAGAAATTGGAAAAAATCGGTCAGCACAACCTAAAAAAAACTGGAAAAAAAACCGGTAAGCACAACCCAAAAAAAAATAAAAAAACCGGTCAGCACAACGTAAAAAAAAATTGGAGGAGCCTGCCTAAGATGAGGCCATTACAGCTGGCCTTTAGGTGTCCACCTCCGGATAGCGTCATTTAAAGAACAAGGGTCAGCACAACGTAAAAAAGAAAAAACCGGAGGAGCATGCCGAAGAGGAGGCCATTATGGCTCGCCTTTAGGTGTCCTCCTCTGGATTGCGTCTTTTAAAGAACAAGGGTCAGCACAATGTAAAAAAAAAAAAAACCAGAGGAGCCTGCCGAAGATTAGGCCATTATGGCTCTCCATTGGGTGTCCTCCTCTGGATAGCGTCATTTAAAGAACAAGGGTCAACACAACGTAAAAATAATCGGAGGAGCCTGCCGAAGAGAAGGCCATGACGGTTCGCCTTTAGGTGTCCTCCTCTAGATTGCGTCATTTAAAGAACAAGGGTCAGCACAACATAAAAGAAAATGGAAAAAACCGGTCAGCACAACCTAAAAAAAACTTGAAAAAAACCGGTCAGCATAACCCAAAAAAAGAAAAAAACCGGTCAGCACAACGTAAAAAAAAAGCCAGAGGAGCCTGCCGAAGATGAGGCCATTACGGCTTGCCTTTAGGTGTACTCCTCTGGATAGCGTCATTTAAAGAACAAGGGTCAGCACAACATAAAAAAAAATCGGAGGAGCCTGACGAAGATGAGGCCATTACGGCTCATCTTTAGGTGTCCTCCTCTCGATAGCGCATTTAAAGAACAATGGTCAGCACAACGTAAAAAAAAAAAAACTGGAAAAAAACCGGTCAGCACAAGCAAAAAAAGAAACTGCTCAGCACAACGTAAAAAAAAAACCAGAGGAGCCTGCCGAAGATTAGGCCATTATGGCTCTCCTTTAGGTGTCCTCCTCTGGATAGCGTCATTTAAAGAACAAGGGTCAACACAACGTAAAAAAAATTGGAGGAGCCTGCCGAAGAGGAGGCCATTACGGCTCGCCTTTAGGTGTTCTCCTCTAGATAGCGTCATTTAAAGAATAAGGGTCAGCACGACGTAAAATAAAATGGAAAAAACCGGTCAGCACAACCTAAAAAAAACTGGAAAAAAACCAGTCAGCATAACCCAAAAAAAGAAAAAAACTGGCCAACACAACGTAAAAAAAAATTGGAGGAGCCTGCTTAAGATGAGGCCATTAAAGCTTGCCTTTAGGTGTCCACCTCCGGATAGCGTCATTTAAAGAACAAGGGTCAGCACAACGTAAAAAAGAAAAAACCGGAGGAGCATGCCGAAGAGGAGGCCATTATGGCTCGCCTTTAGGTGTCCTCCTCTGGATTGCGTCTTTTAAAGAACAAGGGTCAGCACAACGTAAAAAAAAAACTGGAAAAAATTGGTCAGCACAACCTACAAAAAATTGGAAAAAAACCGGTCAGCACAACCCAAAAAAAAGAAAAAAACCGTTCAGCACAACGTAAAAAAAAATCGGAGGAGCCCGCCGAAGATGAGGCCATTACGGCTTGCCTTTAGGTGTCCTCCTCTGGATAGCGTAATTTAAAGAACAAGGGTCAGCACAACGTAAAAAAAAAGAACTGTAAAAAACCGGTCAGCACAACCTAGAAAAAAAGTAGAAAAAAACCGGTCAGCACAACCCAAAAAAAAGAAAAAACCGGTTAGCACAACGTAAAAAAAAATCGGAGGAGCCTACCGAAGATGAGGCCATTACGGCTTGCCTTTAGGTGTCCTCCTCTGGATAGCGTCATTTAAAGAACAAGGGTAAGCACAACGCAAAAAAAAAAAAAAATTGGAAAAAAACCGGTCAACATAAGCAAAAAAAAATCGGTCAGCACAACGTAAAAAAAAAACTGAAAAAAAACCGGTCAGCACAACGTATAAAAAACCGGTCAGCACAACGTAAAAAATTTGAAAAAAACCGGTCGGCACAACGCAAAAAAAAAGAAAAAAACTGGTCAGCACAACGTAAAAAAAACAATTGGAGGAGCCTGCCGAAGATGAGGCCATTAGGTCTCGCCTTTAGGTGTCCTCCTCTGGATAGCGTCATTTAAAGAACAAGGGTCAACACAACGTTAAAAAAACTGGAAAAAAACCAGTCAGCACAACCTAAAAAAAAAACCGGTCAGCACAACGTTAAAAAAAATTGGAAAAAAAAATCGGTCAGCACAACCCCAAAAAAATCGGTCAGCACAACGTAAAAAAATTGGAGGAGGCTGCTGAAGATGAGGCCATTACGGCTCGCCTTTAGGTGTCCTCCTCTTGATAGCGTCATTTAAAGAACAAGGGTCAGCACAACATAAAAAAAATCGAAGGAGCCTGCCGAAGATGAGGACATTACGGCTCGCCTTTAGGTGCCCTCCTCTGGATAGCATCATTTAAAGAACAATGGTCAGCACAACGTAAAAAAAAAAAACTGGAAAAAAACCAGTCAACACAACCTGAAAAAACCGGTCAGCACAACGTTAAAAAAAAACCTAAAAAAACCGGTAAGCACAACCCAAAAAAGACCGGTCTGCACAACGTAAAAAAAGAAAACCGTAGGAGCCTGTCGAAGATAAGGCCATTACGACTCGCCTTTAGGTGTCCTCCTCTAGGTAGCATCATTTAAAGAAGAAGGGTCAGCACAACGTAAAAAAAATATCGGAGGAGCCTACCGAAGAGGAGGCCATTAAGGCTCGCCTTTAGGTGTCCTCCTCTGGATAGCATCATTTAAAGAACAAGGGTCAGCACAACGTAAAAGAAATTGGAAAAAATCGGTCAGCACAACCTAAAAAAAACTGGAAAAAAAACCGGTAAGCACAACCCAAAAAAAAATAAAAAAACCGGTCAGCACAACGTAAAAAAAAATTGGAGGAGCCTGCCTAAGATGAGGCCATTACAGCTGGCCTTTAGGTGTCCACCTCCGGATAGCGTCATTTAAAGAACAAGGGTCAGCACAACGTAAAAAAGAAAAAACCGGAGGAGCATGCCGAAGAGGAGGCCATTATGGCTCGCCTTTAGGTGTCCTCCTCTGGATTGCGTCTTTTAAAGAACAAGGGTCAGCACAATGTAAAAAAAAAAAAAACCAGAGGAGCCTGCCGAAGATTAGGCCATTATGGCTCTCCATTGGGTGTCCTCCTCTGGATAGCGTCATTTAAAGAACAAGGGTCAACACAACGTAAAAATAATCGGAGGAGCCTGCCGAAGAGAAGGCCATGACGGTTCGCCTTTAGGTGTCCTCCTCTAGATTGCGTCATTTAAAGAACAAGGGTCAGCACAACATAAAAGAAAATGGAAAAAACCGGTCAGCACAACCTAAAAAAAACTTGAAAAAAACCGGTCAGCATAACCCAAAAAAAGAAAAAAACCGGTCAGCACAACGTAAAAAAAAAGCCAGAGGAGCCTGCCGAAGATGAGGCCATTACGGCTTGCCTTTAGGTGTACTCCTCTGGATAGCGTCATTTAAAGAACAAGGGTCAGCACAACATAAAAAAAAATCGGAGGAGCCTGACGAAGATGAGGCCATTACGGCTCATCTTTAGGTGTCCTCCTCTCGATAGCGCATTTAAAGAACAATGGTCAGCACAACGTAAAAAAAAATGGAAAAAAACCGGTCAGCACAAGCAAAAAAAGAAACTGGTCAGCACAACGTAAAAAAAAAACCATAGGAGCCTGCCGAAGATTAGGCCATTATGGCTCTCCTTTAGGTGTCCTCCTCTGGATAGCGTCATTTAAAGAACAAGGGTCAACACAACGTAAAAAAAATTGGAGGAGCCTGCCGAAGAGGAGGCCATTACGGCTCGCCTTTAGGTGTTCTCCTCTAGATAGCGTCATTTAAAGAATAAGGGTCAGCACGACGTAAAATAAAATGGAAAAAACCGGTCAGCACAACCTAAAAAAAACTGGAAAAAAACCAGTCAGCATAACCCAAAAAAAGAAAAAAACCGGCCAGCACAACGTAAAAAAAAATTGGAGGAGCCTGCCTAAGATGAGGCCATTACAGCTTGCCTTTAGGTGTCCACCTCCGGATAGCGTCATTTAAAGAACAAGGGTCAGCACAACGTAAAAAAGAAAAAACCGGAGGAGCATGCCGAAGAGGAGGCCATTATGGCTCGCCTTTAGGTTTCTTCCTCTGGATTGCGTCTTTTAAAGAACAAGGGTCAGCACAACGTAAAAAAAAAAACTGGAAAAAATTGGTCAGCACAACCTACAAAAAATTGGAAAAAAACCGGTCAGCACAACCCAAAAAAAAGAAAAAAAACCGTTCAGCACAACGTAAAAAAAAAATCGGAGGAGCCCGCCGAAGATAAGGCCATTACGGCTTGCCTTTAGGTGTCCTCCTCTGGATAGCGTAATTTAAAGAACAAGGGTCAGCACAACGTAAAAAAAAGAACTGTAAAAAACCGGTCAGCACAACCTAGAAAAAAAGTAGAAAAAAACCGGTCAGCACAACCCAAAAAAAGAAAAAAACCGGTTAGCACAACGTAAAAAAAAATCGGAGGAGCCTACCGAAGATGAGGCCATTACGGCTTGCCTTTAGGTGTCCTCCTCTGGATAGCGTCATTTAAAGAACAAGGGTAAGCACAACTCAAAAAAAAAAATTTGAAAAAAACCGGTCAACATAAGCAAAAAAAAATCGGTCAGCACAACGTAAAAAAAAAACTGGAAAAAAACCGGTCAGCACAACGTATAAAAAACCGGTCAGCACAACGTAAAAAATTTGAAAAAAAACCGGTCAGCACAACGCAAAAAAAAAGAAAAAAACTGGTCAGCACAACGTAAAAAAAACAATTGGAGGAGCCTGCCGAAGATGAGGCCATTAGGTCTCGCCTTTAGGTGTCCTCCTCTGGATAGCGTCATTTAAAGAACAAGGGTCAACACAACGTTAAAAAAATTGGAAAAAAACCAGTCAGCACAACCTAAAAAAAAAACCGGTCAGCACAACGTTAAAAAAAATTGGAAAAAAAAATCGGTCAGCACAACCCCAAAAAAATCGGTCAGCACAACGTAAAAAAAATCGGAGGAGGCTGCTGAAGATGAGGCCATTACGGCTCGCCTTTAGGTGTCCTCCTCTTGATAGCGTCATTTAAAGAACAAGGGTCAGCACAACATAAAAAAAATCGAAGGAGCCTGCCGAAGATGAGGACATTACGGCTCGCCTTTAGGTGCCCTCCTCTGGATAGCATCATTTAAAGAACAATGGTCAGCACAACGTAAAAAAAAAAAACTGGAAAAAAACCAGTCAACACAACCTGAAAAAACCGGTCAGCACAACGTTAAAAAAAACCGAAAAAAACCGGTAAGCACAACCCAAAAAAGACCGGTCTGCACAACGTAAAAAAAGAAAACCGTAGGAGCCTGTCGAAGATAAGGCCATTACGACTCGCCTTTAGGTGTCCTCCTCTAGGTAGCATCATTTAAAGAAGAAGGGTCAGCACAACGTAAAAAAAAATATCGGAGGAGCCTACCGAAGAGGAGGCCATTAAGGCTCGCCTTTAGGTGTCCTCCTCTGGATAGCATCATTTAAAGAACAAGGGTCAGCACAACGTAAAAGAAATTGGAAAAAATCGGTCAGCACAACCTAAAAAAAACTGGAAAAAAAACCGGTAGGCACAACCCAAAAAAAAATAAAAAAACCGGTCAGCACAACGTAAAAAAAAATTGGAGGAGCCTGCCTAAGATGAGGCCATTACAGCTGGCCTTTAGGTGTCCACCTCCGGATAGCGTCATTTAAAGAACAAGGGTCAGCACAACGTAAAAAAGAAAAACCGGAGGAGCATGCCGAAGAGGAGGCCATTATGGCTCGCCTTTAGGTGTCCTCCTCTGGATTGCGTCTTTTAAAGAACAAGGGTCAGCACAATGTAAAAAAAAAAAAAAAAACCAGAGGAGCCTGCCGAAGATTAGGCCATTATGGCTCTCCATTGGCTGTCCTCCTCTGGATAGCGTCATTTAAAGAACAAGGGTCAACACAACGTAAAAAAAATCGGAGGAGCCTGCCGAAGAGGAGGCCATGACGGTTCGCCTTTAGGTGTCCTCCTCTAGATTGCGTCATTTAAAGAACAAGGGTCAGCACAACATAAAAGAAAATGGAAAAAACCGGTCAGCACAACCTAAAAAAAACTTGAAAAAAACCGGTCAGCATAACCCAAAAAAAGAAAAAAACCGGTCAGCACAACGTAAAAAAAATCGGAGGAGCCTGCCTAAGATGAGGCCATTACGGCTTGCCATTAGGTGTCCACCTCCGGATAGCGTCATTTAAAGAACAAGGGTCAGCAGAACGTAAAAAAAAAAACTGGAAAAAAACCGGTCGGCACAACTCAAAAAAAAAAAATAATCGGTCAGCACAACGTAAAAAAAAATTGGAGGAGCCTGTCGAAGATGAGGCCATTACGTCTCGCCTTTAGGTGTCCTCTTCTGGATAGCGTCATTTAAAGAACAAGGGTCAACACAATGTTAAAAAAAAAAACTGGAAAAAAACCAGTCAGCACAACGTAAAAAAAAAAACCGGTCAGCATAACGTTAAAAAAAACTGGAAAAAAATTGGTCAGCAAAATCCAAAAAAAACCGGTCAGCACAACGTAAAAAAAAAGCCGGAGGAGCCTGCCGAAGATGAGGCCATTACGGCTCGCCTTTAGGTGTACTCCTCTGGATAGCGTCATTTAAAGAACAAGGGTCAGCACAACATAAAAAAAAATCGGAGGAGCCTGACGAAGATGAGGCCATTACGGCTCATTTTTAGGTGTCCTCCTCTCGATAGCGCATTTAAAGAACAATGGTCAGCACAACGTAAAAAAAAATGGAAAAAAACCGGTCAGCACAAGCAAAAAAAGAAACTGGTCAGCACAACGTAAAAAAAAAAACCAGAGGAGCCTGCCGAAGATTAGGCCATTATGGCTCTCCTTTAGGTGTCCTCCTCTGGATAGCGTCATTTAAAGAACAAGGGTCAACACAACGTAAAAAAAATTGGAGGAGCCTGCCGAAGAGGAGGCCATTACGGCTCGCCTTTAGGTGTTCTCCTCTAGATAGCGTCATTTAAAGAATAAGGGTCAGCACGACGTAAAATAAAATGGAAAAAACCGGTCAGCACGACCTAAAAAAAACTGGAAAAAAACCAGTCAGCATAACCCAAAAAAAGAAAAAAACCGGCCAGCACAACGTAAAAAAAAAATTGGAGGAGCCTGCCTAAGATGAGGCCATTACAGCTTGCCTTTAGGTGTCCACCTCCGGATAGCGTCATTTAAAGAACAAGGGTCAGCACAACGTAAAAAAGAAAAAACCAGAGGAGCATGCCGAAGAGGAGGCCATTATGGCTCGCCTTTAGGTTTCCTCCTCTGGATTGCGTCTTTTAAAGAACAAGGGTCAGCACAACGTAAAAAAAAAAACTGGAAAAAATTGGTCAGCACAACCTACAAAAAATTGGAAAAAAACCGGTCAGCACAACCCAAAAAAAAGAAAAAAAACCGTTCAGCACAACGTAAAAAAAAATCGGAGGAGCCCGCCGAAGATGAGGCCATTACGGCTTGCCTTTAGGTGTCCTCCTCTGGATAGCGTAATTTAAAGAACAAGGGTCAGCACAACGTAAAAAAAAGAACTGTAAAAAACCGGTCAGCACAACCTAGAAAAAAAGTAGAAAAAAACCGGTCAGCACAACCCAAAAAAAAGAAAAAAACCGGTTAGCACAACGTAAAAAAAAATCGGAGGAGCCTACCGAAGATGAGGCCATTACGGCTTGCCTTTAGGTGTCCTCCTCTGGATAGCGTCATTTAAAGAACAAGGGTACGCACAATGCAAAAAAAAAAATTGGAAAAAAACTGGTCAACATAAGCAAAAAAAAATCGGTCAGCACAACGTAAAAAAAAAACTGGAAAAAAACCGGTCAGCACAACGTATAAAAAACCGGTCAGCACAACGTAAAAAATTTGAAAAAAAACCGGTCGGCACAACGCAAAAAAAAAAGAAAAAAACTGGAAAAAAACCGGTCAGCACAACGTATAAAAAACCGGTCAGCACAACGTAAAAAATTTGAAAAAAAACCGGTCGGCACAACGCAAAAAAAAAAGAAAAAAACTGGTAAGCACAACGTAAAAAAAACAATTGGAGGAGCCTGCCGAAGATGAGGCCATTAGGTCTCGCCTTTAGGTGTCCTCCTCTGGATAGCGTCATTTAAAGAACAAGGGTCAACACAACGTTAAAAAAACTGGAAAAAAACCAGTCAGCACAACCTAAAAAAAAAACCGGTCAGCACAACGTTAAAAAAAATTGGAAAAAAAAATCGGTCAGCACAACCCCAAGAAAATCGGTCAGCACAACGTAAAAAAAATCGGAGGAGGCTGCTGAAGATGAGGCCATTACGGCTCGCCTTTAGGTGTCCTCCTCTTGATAGCGTCATTTAAAGAACAAGGGTCAGCACAACATAAAAAAAATCGAAGGAGCCTGCCGAAGATGAGGACATTACGGCTCGCCTTTAGGTGCCCTCCTCTGGATAGCATCATTTAAAGAACAATGGTCAGCAAAACGTAAAAAAAAAAAACTAGAAAAAAACCAGTCAACACAACCTAAAAAAAACCGGTCAGCACAACGTTAAAAAAAACCCGAAAAAAACCGGTAAGCACAACCCAAAAAAGACCGGTCTGCACAACGTAAAAAAAGAAAACCGTAGGAGCCTGTCGAAGATAAGGCCATTACGACTCGCCTTTAGGTGTCCTCCTCTAGGTAGCATCATTTAAAGAAGAAGGGTCAGCACAACGTAAAAAAAAATATCGGAGGAGCCTACCGAAGAGGAGGCCATTAAGGCTCGCCTTTAGGTGTCCTCCTCTGGATAGCATCATTTAAAGAACAAGGGTCAGCACAACGTAAAAGAAATTGGAAAAAACCGGTCAGCACAACCTAAAAAAAACTGGAAAAAAAACCGGTCAGCACAACCCAAAAAAAAAATAAAAAAACCGGTCAGCACAACGTAAAAAAAAATTGGAGGAGCCTGCCTAAGATGAGGCCATTACAGCTTGCCTTTAGGTGTCCACCTCCGGATAGCGTCATTTAAAGAACAAGGGTCAGCACAACGTAAAAAAGAAAAAACCGGAGGAGCATGCCGAAGAGGAGGCCATTATGGCTCGCCTTTAGGTGTCCTCCTCTGGATTGCGCCTTTTAAAGAACAAGGGTCAGCACAATGTAAAAAAAAAAAAAAACCAGAGGAGCCTGCCGAAGATTAGGCCATTATGGCTCTCCACTGTGTGTCCTCCTCTGGATAGCGTCATTTAAAAAACAAGGGTCAACACAACGTAAAAAAAATCGGAGGAGCCTGCCGAAGAGGAGGCCATGACGGTTCGCCTTTAGGTGTCCTCCTCTAGATAGCGTCATTTAAAGAACAAGGGTCAGCCCAACATAAAAGAAAATGGAAAAAACCGGTCAGCACAACCTAAAAAAAAACTTGAAAAAAACCGGTCAGCATAACCCAAAAAAAGAAAAAAACCGGTCAGCACAACGTAAAAAAAATCGGAGGAGCCTGCCTAAGATGAGGCCATTATGGCTTGCCATTAGGTGTCCACCTCCGGATAGCGTCATTTAAAGAACAAGGGTCAGCAGAACGTAAAAAAAAAACTGGAAAAAAACCGGTCGGCACAACTCAAAAAAAAAAAAGAAAAAAATCGGTCAGCACAACGTAAAAAAAAATTGGAGGAGCCTGTCGAAGATGAGGCCATTACGTCTCGCCTTTAGGTGTCCTCTTCTGGATAGCGTCATTTAAAGAACAAGGGTCAACACAATGTTAAAAAAAAAATTGGAAAAAAACCAGTCAGCACAACGTAAAAAAAAAAACCGGTCAGCATAACGTTAAAAAAAAACTGGAAAAAAATTGGTCAGCAAAACCAAAAAAAAACCGGTCAGCACAACGTAAAAAAAAAGCCGGAGGAGCCTGCCGAAGATGAGGCCATTACGGCTCGCCTTTAGGTGTCCTCCTCTGGATAGCGTCATTTAAAGAACAAGGGTCAGCACAACATAAAAAAAAATCGGAGGAGCCTGACGAAGATGAGGCCATTACGGCTCGTCTTTAGGTGTCCTCCTCTCGATAGCGCATTTAAAGAACAATGGTCAGCACAACGTAAAAAAAAAAAAAAAAAAACTGGAAAAAAACCGGTCAGCACAAGCAAAAAAAGAAACTGGTCAGCACAACGTAAAAAAAAAAACCAAAGGAGCCTGCCGAAGATTAGGCCATTATGGCTCTCCTTTAGGTGTCCTCCTCTGGATAGCGTCATTTAAAGAACAAGGGTCAACACAACGTAAAAAAAATTGGAGGAGCCTGCCGAAGAGGAGGCCATTACGGCTCGCCTTTAGGTGTTCTCCTCTAGATAGCGTCATTTAAAGAATAAGCGTCAGCACGACGTAAAAGAAACCAGTCAGCATAACCCAAAAAAAGAAAAAAACCGGCCAGCACAACGTAAAAAAAATTGGAGGAGCCTGCCTAAGATGAGGCCATTACAGCTTGCCTTTAGGTGTCCACCTCCGGATAGCGTCATTTAAAGAACAAGGGTCAGCACAACGTAAAAAAGAAAAAACCGGAGGAGCATGCCGAAGAGGAGGCCATTATGGCTCGCCTTTAGGTGTCCTCCTCTGGATTGCGTCTTTTAAAGAACAAGGGTCAGCACAACGTAAAAAAAATATTGGAAAAAATTGGTCAGCACAACCTACAAAAAATTGGAAAAAAACCGGTCAGCACAACCCAAAAAAAAGAAAAAAAAACCGGTCAGCACAACGTAAAAAAAAAATCGGAGGAGCCTGCCGAAGATGAGGCCATTACGGCTTGCCTTTAGGTATCCTCCTCTGGTTAGCGTAATTTAAAGAACAAGGGTCAGCACAACGTAAAAAAAAGAACTGTAAAAAACCGGTCAGCACAACCTAGAAAAAAAGTAGAAAAAAACCGGTCAGCACAACCCAAAAAAAAGAAAAAAACCAGTTAGCACAACGTAAAAAAAAAATCGGAGGAGCCTGCCGAAGATGAGGCCATTACGGCTTGCCTTTAGGTGTCCTCCTCTGGATAGCGTCATTTAAAGAACAAGGGCAAAAAAAAAATTGGAAAAAAACCGGTCAACATAAGCAAAAAAAAATCGGTCAGCACAACGTAAAAAAAAACTGGAAAAAAACTGGTCAGCACAACGTATAAAAAACCGGTCAGCACAACGTAAAAAATTTGAAAAAAAACCGGTCGGCACAACGCAAAAAAAAAGAAAAAAACTGGTCAGCACAACGTAAAAAAAACAATTGGAGGAGCCTGCCGAAGATGAGGCCATTAGGTCTCGCCTTTAGGTGTCCTCCTCTGGATAGCGTCATTTAAAGAACAAGGGTCAACACAACGTTAAAAAAACTGGAAAAAAAACCAGTCAGCACAACCTAAAAAAAAAACCGGTCAGCACAACGTTAAAAAAAAATTGGAAAAAAATCGGTCAGCACAACCCCAAAAAAATCGGTCAGCACAACGTAAAAAAAATCGGAGGAGGCTGCTAAAGATGAGGCCATTACGGCTCGCCTTTAGGTGTCCTCCTCTTGATAGCGTCATTTAAAGAACAAGGGTCAGCACAACATAAAAAAAATCGAAGGAGCCTGCCGAAGATGAGGACATTACGGCTCGCCTTTAGGTGCCCTCCTCTGGATAGCATCATTTAAAGAACAATGGTCAGCACAACGTAAAAAAAAAAACTGGAAAAAAACCAGTCAACACAACCTAAAAAAAACCGGTCAGCACAACGTTAAAAAAAACCGAAAAAAACCGGTAAGCACAACCCAAAAAAGACCGGTCTGCACAACGTAAAAAAAGAAAACCGTAGGAGCCTGTCGAAGATAAGGCCATTACGACTCGCCTTTAGGTGTCCTCCTCTAGGTAGCATCATTTAAAGAAGAAGGGTCAGCACAACGTAAAAAAAAAATATCGGAGGAGCCTACCGAAGAGGAGGCCATTAAGGCTCGCCTTTAGGTGTCCTCCTCTGGATAGCATCATTTAAAGAACAAGGGTCAGCACAACGTAAAAAAAACTGGAAAAAAAACTGAAAAAAAATGGTCAGCACAGCGTAAAAAAATGGAAAAAAACCGCTCAACACAACCTAAAAAAAATTTGAAAAAAGGGTCAACACAACGTAAAAAAACTGGAAAAAAACCGGTCATCACAACCAAAAAAAATTGAAAAAATACTCGTCAGCACAACCCAAAAAAATAGAAAAAAACCGGTCAGCACAACGTAAAAAACAATCGGAGGAGTCTGCCAAAGAAGAGGCCATTACGGCTCGCCTTTATGTGTCCTCCTCTGGATAGCGTCATTTAAAGAACAAGGGTCAGCACAACGTAAAAAAAATCAAAGGAGCCTGCCGAAGAGGAGGCCATTACGGCTCGCCTTTAGGTGTCCTCCTTTGGATAGCGTCATTTAAAGAACAAGAGTCAGCACAACGTAAAAAAAAAACTAGAAAAAACCGGTCAGCAAAACCTAAAAAAAAAACTGGAAAAAAAACCAGTCAGCACAACCCAAAAAAAAACAAAAAAAAACGGTGAGCACAACGTAAAAAAAAATCGGAGGAACCTGCCAAAGATGAGGCAATTACGTCTTGCCTTTAGGTGTCCTCCTCTGAATAGCGTCATTTAACGAACAAGGGTCAGCACAACGTAAAAAAAAATCGTAGGAGCCTGCCGAAGAGGAGGCCATTAAGGCTCGCCTTTAGGTGTCCTCCTCTGGATAGCATCATTTAAAGAACAAGGGTCAGCACAATGTAAAAAAAAAAAAGGAAAAAACTGAAAAAAAACCGATCAGCACAACGTAAAAAAAATGGAAAAAAAACCGCTCAGCACAACCTAAAAAACATTGGAAAAAACCGGTCAACACAACGTAAAAAAAACTGGAACAAAACGGTCAGCACAACCTAAAAAAATGGAAAAAAAACCCATCAGCACAACCCTAAAAAAAAGAAAAAAACCGGTCAGCACAACGTAAAAAAAATCGGAGGAGCCTGCCGAAGAAGAGGCCATTATGGCTCGCCTTTTGGTGTCCTCCTCTGTATAGCATCATTTAAAGAACAAGGGTCAGCACAATGTAAAAAAAAACATGAAAAAAACCGGTCAGCACAAGCAAAAAAAAAACGGTCAGGACAATGTAAAAAAAAAAAAACTAGAGGAGCCTGCCGAAGATGAGGCCATTACGGCTCGCCTTTAGGTGTCCTCCTCTGGATAGCGTCATTTAAAGAACAAGGGTCAGCACAACGTAAAAAAATGGAAAAAACCGGTCAGCACAACCTAAAAAAAACTGGAAAAAACCGGTTAGCGCAACCCAAAAAAAGAAAAAATCGGTCAGCACAACGTAAAAAAAAATCTGAGCAGCCTGCCGAAGATGAGGCCATTACGGCTTGCCTTTAGGTGTCTTCCTCTGGATAGCGTCATTTAAAGAACAGGGGTCAGCACAACGTAAAAAAAATCGGAGGAGCATGCCGAAGAGGAGGCCATTACGGCTCGCCTTTAAGTGTCCTCCTCTTGATAGCGTCATTTAAAGAACAAGGGTCAGCACAACGAAGAAAAAACTGGAAAAACTGGTCAGCGCAACCTAAAAAAAATTGGAAAAAAAACGGTCAGCACAACCCAAAAAAAGAAAAAAACCGGTCAGCACAACGTAAAAAAATCAGAGGAGCCTGCCGAAGATGAGGCCATTACGGCTTGCCTTTAGGTGTCCACGTCTAGATAGCGTCATTTAAAGAACAAGGGTCAGCACATCGTAAAAAAAATAGGAAAAAACCGGTCAGCACAACCTATAAAAAAACTGGAAAAAAAACCGGTCAGCACAACCCAAAAAAAAAAGAAAAAATCGGTCAGCACAACGTAAAAAAAATTGCAGGAGCCTGCCGAAAGGAGGCCATTACGGCTTGCCTTTAGGTGTCCTCCTTTGGATAGCGTCATTTAAAGAACAAGGGTCAACACAACGTAAAAAAAAATTGGAAAAAAACCGGTCAAATTAGCCCAAAAAAAACTGGTCAGCACAACGTAAAAAAAAAACTAGAAAAAAACCAATAAGCACAACGTAGAAAAAACCGGTCAACACAACGTAAAAAAAAATTTGAAAAAAAACCGGTCGGCACAACCCAAAAAAAAGAAAAAAACCGGTCAGCACAACGCAAAAAAAAAAAAAAAGGAAGAGCCTGCCGAAGATGAGGCCATTACGTCTCGCCTTGAGTTGTCCTCCTCTGGATAGCGTCATTTCAGGAACAAGGGTCAACACAACGTTAAAAAAACAAACTGGAAAAAACTAAAAAAAAGACCGGTCAGCACAACGTAAAAAATGGAAAAAAAACCGCTCAGCACAACCTAAAAAAAATTGGAAAAAACCGGTCAACACAATGTAAAAAAAATTGAAAAAAATGGTCAGCACAACCTAAAAAAAATGGAAAAAAACCCATCAGCACAACCCAAAAAAAAAGAAAAAAAATCGGTCAGCACAACGTAAAAAAAAATCGGAGGAGCTTGCCGAAGAAGAGGCCATTATGGCTCGCCTTTAGGTGCCCTCCTCTGGATAGCGTCATTTAAAGAACAAGGGTCAGCAAAACGTAAAAAAAAACCAGAGGAGCCTGCCGAAGATGAGGCCATTACGGCTCGCCTTTAGGTGTCCTCCTCTGGATAGCGTTATTTAAAGAACAAGGGTCAGCACAACGTAAAAAAAATGGAAAAAACCGGTCAGCACAACCTAAAAAAAACTAAAAAAAAATCGGTCAGCACAACCCAAAAAAAAGAAAAAAACCGGTCAGCACAACGTAAAAAAAATCTGAGGAGCCTGCCGAAGATGAGGCCATTACGGCTTGCCTTTAGGTGTCTTTCTCTGGATAGCGTCATTTAAAGAACAAGGGTCAGCACAACGTAAAAAAAAATCGGAGGAGCATGCCGAAGAGGAGGCCATTATGGCTCGCCTTTAGGAGTCCTCCTCTTGATAGCATCATTTAAAGAACAAGGGTCAGCATAACGAAAAAAAAACTGGAAAAACTGGTCAGCACAACCTAAAAAAAATTGGAAAAAAACCGGTCAGCACAGCCCAAAAAAAGAAAAAAACCGGTCAGCACAACGTAAAAAAAAAATCAAAGGTGCCTGCCGAAGATGAGGCCATTACGGCTTGCCTTTAGGTGTCCTCCTCTAGATAGTGTCATTTAAAGAACAAGGGTCAGCACAACATAAAAAAAAAACTGGAAAAAACCGGTCAGCACAACCTAGAAAAAAACCGGGAAAAACCGGTCAGCACAACCCAAAAAAAAGAAAAAAACCGGTCAGCAAAAGGAAAAAAATTGGAGGAGCCTGCCGAAGAGGAGGCCATTACAGCTCGCCTTTAGGTGTCCTCCTTTGGATAACGTCATTTAAAGAACAAGGGTCAGCACAACGTAAAAAAAAACAGAAAAAACCGGTCAGCACAAACTAAAAAAACCTGAAAAATACCGGTCAACACAACCCAAAAAAAAGAAAAAAAACCCGGTCAACACAACGTAAAAAAAATCAGAGGAGCCTACCGAAGATGAGGCCATTAAGGCTTGCCTTTAGGTGTCCTCCTCTAGATACCGTCATTTAAAGAACAAGGGTCAGCACAATGTAAAAAAAAATAACTGGAAAAAAATTGGTCAACATAACCCAAAAAAAACTGGTCAGCACAACGTAAAAAAATGGAAAAAAACCGGTCAGCAAAACCCAAAAAAAAAAGAAAAAACCGGTCAGCACAACCCAAAAAAAAAGAAAAAACCGGTCAGCACAATGTAAAAAAAATCGGAGGACCCTGCCGAAGATGAGGCCATTACGGCTCGCCTTTAGGTGTCCTCCTCTAGATAGCGTCATTTAAAGAACAAGGGTCAGCACAACGTAAAAAAAAATCAGAGTAGCCTTCCGAAGAGGAGGCCATTATGGCTCGCCTTTAGGTGTCCTCCTCTGGATAGCGCCATTTAAAGAACAAGGGTCAGCACAACGTAAAAAAAAAATTGGAAAAAAACTGGAAAAAAACCGGTCAGCACAACGTAAAAAAATGGAAAAAAAAACGGTCAGCACAAGGTAAAAAAATGGAAAAAAATGGTCAGCACAAGGTAAAAAAAATGGAAAAAACCGGTCAGCAAAAACTAAAAAAACTGGAAAAAACCGGTCAGCACAACCCCAAAAAAAGAAAAAAACCGGTCAGCACAATGTAAAAAAAAATCGGAGGAGCCTGCCGAAGATGAGGCCATTACGGCTCGCCTTTAGGTGTCCTCCTCTGGATAGCGTCATTTAAAGAACAAAGGGTCAGCACAACGTAAAAAAAAATTAGAGGAGCATGCCAAAGAGGAGGCCATTACGGCTCGCCTTTAGGTGTCTTTCTCTGGATAGCGTCATGTAAAGAACAAAGGTCAGCACAACGTAAAAAAACTGGAAAAAAAACCGGTCAGCACAATGTAAAAAAATGGAAAAAAAAACCTGTCAGGCAACCTAAAAAGATGGAAAAAAACCGGTCTGCACAACGTAAAAAAAAAGAAAAAAATCGGTCAGCACAACCTAAAAAAAATTGGAAAAAAACTGGTCAGCACAACCAAAAAAAAAAAGAAAAAAAATCGGTTAGCACAACGTAAAAAAAAAAAAATCAGAGGAGCCTGCCGAAGATGAGGTCAATACGGCTCGTCTTTAGGTGTCCTCCTCTGGATAGCGTCATTTAAAGAACAACGGTCAGCACAATGTTAAAAAAAATCGGAGGAGCCTGCCGAAGATGAGGCCATTATGGCTCGCCTTTAGGTGTCTTCCTCTGGATAGCGTCATTTAAAGAACAAGGGTCAGCACAACGTAAAAAAAATCAGAGGAGCATGCCAAAGAGGAGGCCATTACGGCTCGCCTTTAGGTGTCTTTCTCTGGATAGCGTCATGTAAAGAACAAGGGTCAGTGACGAATGGATTTTTGACGGTTTAGAATTTCACAAATGAATTCTTGTTGCGAGTATAGTTTCTAAACCAATCACTAATCCTTTCATACAAAAAGTTGTTTGTCACTAAAACAAACCCCTAAAATTTATAAACCGAAGTATTCAAACCTCGGGTCGTTCTCCCTAGGAATTACAATAGAGTGTCTTGTTATTGGTTGTGAGTTATTTTGGGGTTTTGATAAGAAGTATGAAAGATAAATGGCAAGAAAGTAAACTAAGGCCTAAAAAGGTCTTGGCAAGGGTTGGTGGTCAAGGATCTCTATCCTAATCACTAACCACAATATGAGAATTGGCAAGGATTAATCTCACTAAATCATCCTCTAACTAATAGTAAAGGAAAGTCAAATGAGCTATATCAATCCTAGTCCATAAGTCCTAACTCTCCACTAATTCAATTAGTGAGAACTAGAGTCAATGGCTCCCAATCATCAATCTCTTGGACATTAGTAACTCAAGAGGTCCTAAGTTACCTTTCCAAGCCAAGAGTATAAAATCCTACTCTAAAATCCAACCAAGCATTTCATCAAACACTTGGAAGGCATAAAAAGGAAAACATAGTAAATCAACAACAAGAACAAAATCTAACAACAATTATTGAAAGGAATTAACAACACAAATCAAAAGGAACTAATTTGACAAACCCCAATTTGACGGTTTGTTTTGTATTAAATTTAGAGTGTCTTGATAACCTTTCGTCACATTTAGCCTATGAATTAGCATGGTTTTGTTATCTCTCCCATATTCGTGCTTAAGTGTAAAAACATGCTTTTTGAGCCTTATTTTGATGAATTCTAGTTTCTCTTTGATTCCATAAGATGCCTTGATGTGTTTGCTAGTAATCTCAGGTTGAAATAGGCTAGACATGGATCAGAGGAAGCAAGGAAGGAAGCATGCAAGTGGAGAGAAGTACAAAAAGCCAAAGAGTTGATCTCGGCCAAGCACGCGTACGCGCACAAGGCGCTCGCGCGCACAAGGCGCTCGCGCGCACATTGCGAAACAGGCCAAGGACGCGCACGCGTACCATGCGCGCACGCGCCGATGATGGCACATGACCTTACTAAAGCAACACGTGCCTAGCGATTTTGGAAGGTTTTCAGCAACCAACTTTGGCGCCAAAATGCATATAAGAGCCAAGGATTGAAGGGGATTGACAATCCATTCACACATTCATACATTCACACCCATAGACTAATTAGATAGAGAGTTAGTTTTAGGAGTAGTTTCTAGAGAGAGAAACTCTCACTTCTCTCTAGGATTAGGATTAGGTTTAGGATAATCTCTCTTCTTAGATCTAGATTTAATTCATACTTTGATTCAATTTTCCTTTATCAATTCTCAATCTTCTCATCTCTCTCTTTCTAGTTATGTGCTTTTATAATTGTAATTCTTCATTTTGTTTTGGATAGATTGTTGTTCCTTTATTTCATTTCAATAATGCAATTTGAGGTAATTCATGATAGTTGTGATTTCCTTGCTTGTTGTTGATAATTCTTTGCAATAATTGTTGTTAGATTCTATTCTTGTTGTCAATTCACTATGCTTTTCTTTTATGCCTTCCAAGTGTTTGATGAAATGCTTGGTTGGATTTTAATGTAGCTTTTGTTCCTCTTGGCTTTGGTTGAGTAATTAGTGACTCTTGAGTTATCTAACCCTTTTGTTGATTGATAATTAGAAGTTGCTAATTGATTTGAATACCTCTAAAGCTAGTCTTTCCTTTAGGAGTTGATTAGGACTTGAGGAATCAAATTGATTCATCCACTTGACTTTCCTCCATGGTTAGAGGTTGACTAAGTGGGAGCAATGGACAATTTGCCATCACAATTGAGGAGGATAACTAGGATAGGATTTCTAGTTCTCATATCTTGCCAAGAGCTTTGCTAGTTGTTAGTTTATTTTCTTTGCCATTTATATTTCTTGTCTAAAATCTTAAAAACCCCAAATATAACTCACAACCAATAACAAGACACTTTATTGTAAATCCTAGGGAGAACGACCCGAGGTCCAATACTTCGGTTTATAAATTTTAGGGGTTTGTACTTGTGACAAACAACTTTTTGTATGAAAGGATTATTGTTTGGTTTAGAAACTATACTTTACAACGAGATTTCATTAGTGAAATTCTAAACCGTCAAAAATCCATTCGTCAAAATGGCGCCGTTGCCGGGGATTTGCAATGGTGTTATGTTATTGGTTATTGTACATATGTGAATAGTGTAAATAGCTTGTCTTTTGCTTGTTTACTAGATTTTGTTAGTTTTATTTTGTCTTTCCATAATGAATTCTCACTATGGCTATGAGTTTGGTTCTAATTGTGTTGTAGGAAATGTGGACTTTAATGGGACCATGTACCATGGATGGAACCATCAAAGATGGGAGGAGCCTCAAGGAATTGATCACTCTTATTGGCAACAACCTCCGGATACTTATAGGTATAATTTCCATCCTAATGCATGTCAATTTAATGGCTATGATGACTCTTCTTGTGACACTCAACAACCACCATCATATGCCTATGAATCTCATTCTCAACATGAACCTCAACCATACTCACAAGCCTTTCCACACCAAGCACCTTCCTATGATCCATATCCACCATATGACCAATCATTCATGCCATATTCTTATGACCATTATGAGCGAGAGCCCTTAGAGCCACCACAACCCTATCAAGATTACTCCCAAGCACCACCTCAATGCACACCATCTCCATACCCTTATCAAGAGGAACCACCTTCCTACCATGAATCCTCTCTCCAAAATAATGAACCTTCCTACTCACCCCAAACCCCAATAGATGATTCTCTTACCTTGCTACTTCAAGGACAAGCGGATATGCAAAGGAACACCTTAGAGTTTGTGACTAACTTGACCAAGGTAGTGCATACTTTAGCCTACAAGTGTTTGAACACTCAAGGTGCTTCCATAGCCACATATGGAGAGTCAATTGAAGAGCAAAGCATGAAGGAGAGATTGAAACCTCCGGTGGGGGATGAGGGATGCAATTTTGTGTTGGAACAATTGGAGGAGCCTATGATCATTGAAGAAAAGGAAGAAGTGGTTGAAGATTTAGGAGATGTTGAAAGTCCATGGGAATGTAGCATCATGGAGCACTCCTCCAAGAAGCTTAATATTGATGTTGAGGAGGATGCGCAACCTCCAAGACATGTCATAGTTGAAGACTTGAAGGAGACTTATCAAGAGATGGATTCAATCATGGATGAATTCCTTTCTACAATGGAATCCTCTCCCATTGGACATAAAGTTGAAACTATAAAAGAGTGTGCACAACCTCCCAAGGAAAATGAAAATGGCGTGGTATATATCGAAATTGAAGAATACGAAGAGGTTGATCAAGAGATGAATTCATTCATCGATGAATTCCTATCCAAAGTTGAATCACCTCCCATTAAACAAAATGTCAACACCAAGCCATGTAACAAAAGGGAAAAGGTTGAAATTGAAGAAGCTTGTGAAGAGGTGGAAACAACCAAAGAGGAGCACGAAGAGGTAGATCTTGCATTGTCTAAGTGTGGGGAAGCCTCCCTTCCCAAGTCACCATCCAACACAACATTTAAGTGGGTAAAATCTCTATCTCTAAGCTTTAATTTCTCACTTGAAAATGGTTTGATTGAAAATGATGGTCAACTTAGAACTCTTTGTGGAATTAAAAGTAAGAATGAGTTGTGTAGTGGTTGGAAAGTAGGTGTTAAGCTCATTGAGATCAAGGCCTCAAGGTATAGGGGTGATGATGAGACAAAGCTCACCTTGTATGGATCTAGAAGGAAGCATTGGTGGAGTAAAGAGAATTCTGTGCGTCCACCACATTTATGTCAACCAACCATCCGACAAAATCATGAAACTCAACTAACGGATGAATGCGAAAATAAGATATGGGATCCCGGTTCGCTATGTGAAGATCAAATAGGGGAACTCATATCTTGGGTAGAACTTTGCCCAAGCCTAATAAAAATAGTTGGAAATTCTGTCAACTAATTGAGGAGCAAAGATCCTTGGAGATTCAAGGATGAATACAAACATAAACCACCATGACAACAAGCATCTCAAAATGTCCAACTTAAGGACTCAAACTAAAAGTGCTAGGTGGGAGACACCCCACCATGGTAAACTCTTTCTAATCTTTTAAATTTCTTTAATAAGTGATTTGAGTTACCATTGTAGGTAGATGTTTCATACAAATTTGTTTGTACAATTTAATTGTTAGCTTAGTCATATGCATGTTGTGTTTAGTAGTAGATGAATAATATCAAAATTGCACTTTTGTAAATTGTATGATGGTTGAGTGAATAAGAGTTGTGAACACTAAAGGGAGCATCCAGCAATTTGTTTTCTGATAATAAAAAAAAAAGAGGGGTGGACGCGAGCGCACCATGTACGCGCACGCGTCCCTGTGTGGATGCACCACGAGCCACATTCCCGAGAGTTGGGCCTCCCTTGGGCAAACATTATGCCTTGAGCCCAACACAATCCACGCGGACGCGCACAACGTGCGTGCGCGCCGTTTTTAAGAACATGGATGCTCACGCGGATGCGCACATGCCGCGTCCGCGCCGAATTGCTGCTGCAATTGATTGAGCCAAACCCCAGAGAGTTGAGCCGATTCGAGGCTAGCTTTAGGCCCCAGGCCCAACTCGATCTGCGCGAGCGCACACATCGCGCCAGCGCGCCATTTCATAACTTAGCAATGTACGCGGACGCGCACCTGCCGCGCGCGCGTCCTTACGTGCTGCCACCAATCTAGGCCACGGACCCGAGAGTTGGGCGTGCCTCAAGCCCACTCTAAGCCTCAGGCCCAATCTAATGCACGCGGGCGCGTACATGCCGCGCACGCGCCCATACCTCTTCTGCCACCCGCGCTAGAGCGCACTGCACGCTCACGCGTGGACCCCCAATTTTTCTCACTGCGCGCGGACGCGTACGTGCCGCGTGCGCGCCGATCTGATTGCGCGACTTCCAGGCCATTCTCCAGAGAGTTAGGCCTGCTTTGGGCTACCTCCATGCCTCTAGCCCAACCTCATGCACGCGTGCGCGCGCTGTACGCGCACGCGTCCCTTCCTAATGTGCTCATCCACGTTCGAGCGTGTTGTTCGCGCACGCGCAGATCCCAAGTTTCCTCAATGGACGCGGACGCGCGATGTGCGCGCTCGCATCGATTTAAAAATAGGGATAACCCTAATGCGCGACGCACACTGCGCAGTCGCGCACACTACCCCCAACCCTCTTCTTCTTCCTCCTCTCTCCCTCCATACCACCTCTGCAACCGCCGTCAACCACCGCCACAACCGCCATTGTTTACCATTCACCTCCCCTCTCTCCTTTCATCACTCGACTCGTCTTTCCCTCTCCTCCACTCAACTCACACTCTCCCTTCCTCCTCCCGGCCGAACCTCCACCGTGCCACCATCTCCGCCGCCTCCCTCATTCCATCGGCGACTGTCTCCCTCTTCTTTCCCCTCCGTCACGTTCTTCTATCACTACCCTCTGTCACCGTCACCGACCCCCCCTCAGTTCCTTATTCTTCCAATTCCCCCGCCGCCGCTCATCTTTCCGGCCACCGTTCACGGCGGTGCCAGTCCCTGTTCCTGCTAGCCCTGCCTTATCCCACTTTCCTTTCTCCATTCTTAATTTTTCTCTGCTCCCAGGTTCCTGCTCCGTTTCTGTATTTTTCTGTTTTTCCTTTTTATTGTTCATGTATGCTAGTTACTGTAATTGCATGATTAGTTAGTTTAAATTCAAATTTTGTATGTTAGGTTAGATAGAAATAATTGCGGTTAGGTAGCTAGGGCTGGATAGAGGATTCTAGGCCTGATAAGTGCTCCGTTCGTGCTTAATTTGCTGTCTGCTATTTGGATGTTGTATGCTGATGTTTGGACTGATTTTGTGCATTTCATGTTGCCTGAATGCTGTATCACTGCCAATTTGCCTAATTGATGTTGTTCTCTATGTTTCTTGTGCTGATTTGCTATCCGGGAACGTCCAATTTTAAGCCGGAATACTGCCCGATTTTCACGGAAATTAGTTTCTTTTAGTCTTCATTTTAATTTTGGGCAAATTTCCGTTTTCCTTTTTGCCTTCCCGGATTTGCACAATCATTGTGAACATGAGCCACCACTTTTCTTTTCATTATGCATAAATATCATCATATCACTAATCCACTTTTCTAACCTCATTAATTTCTTTAACCATCTAACTTCCGCTCACCTTTAACCTCCTTTAACAATTCTTTCCAAATATGATGATATTAGTGCATTTTGAATAAGAGTTGTTAATTTCAATGAAACTTGCTTTCTTGGTTTATTGGTTCACTTTTGCATATTCTTTGCAACATCATAATTGTTTTTGTTAATTGTATCCTGAACATGCTCTCTTTGCTACATGCTAAATGTTCTATATATTCTATCATATTTTTCAGGATGTCGGATAAGGCAAAGCCATAGCCACTACCTCCAAGAAAAGAAAACACTCTACCCCCTCCATTCCTTCCATCTATAAGAACTATGCCAAGAACCCATTGAATGATGTGGACAATAAAAATCAGCAGTTACCTTCTACCAATCCTGACAAATTCCCTAATCTTTACTGTGAGCTTCGGTTTTCTAAATATCGAACTACAAAGCTGAACATTGAGAAAAAGTTGCTCCTCCCGACTGATGTGAGACGGTCTATTACCGGTCAGATCCTTGAGTTGGGTATTCACTTTGTTGACCGGGACTTGGGGATATCAATGTCTCTTGGGTGAAGGAATTTTACTGCAACTTCTTCCGTCCCACATTGGATTCGGTTCAGGTGCGGGGTAGAGAGATTATGATTACTGAGACTGCGATTGAGGAGGCGCTACAGTGCCGGCATGTCCCTGATGAGTTGTGTGCCCACCAGCAGGCTGAGTTAGCCATACACAGCATGACCTTCGATTATGAGGCACTCAGGACTGTTATTGGATTACCGGACGCCACATGGGTTATGGATGCCAACAACACCAAGCCGAAAGGGATGTTGTTTACTCATTTGACTAGGGAGGCCAAGATTTGGCAGATGATATTTGCTTGCTATGTCCTTCCCACCACCCACTTCTCTGAGATTCCTATGGAGATGCTTCTACTTATTGGGTGTGTTATGGAGGGGAAGGAGGTCTCTTTCCCTAGGCTTATCAGACAGTGCATGTGGCGGGCGCATATTCGTGGCCTACTTCCATTTCCTACATTGGTCACGAGTATGGCGGCCCTAGCTGAGGTTCCATGGTTGGATGACGATGTGCGACCACCACCCCCTGATGCTGATGACAGGGAGGTTACTATTCCCTGGGGTGGTTGGGTGCATGAGCGACCGCCTCCTAGACGCCGCTCTCGAGCCAGAGCTGTCATCGGGACACCTTCACCATCAGCCCCTACAGCTGCCCCATCATCCTCTACAGCCGCAGCTCCTTCATCATCCACTGATCCACCAGCAGCACCTGAGCCTACTTATCTCCTAGTCCAGCATCTTTTCCGGTTCTTAGAGCGTGAAAAACGCCATGTCAGACGCCGCTTGGATCGGATTGACCAGATGTTTGTGGCCCAGGGCCTTGAGCTGCCCCGCTCCCCGATTCTCCGGCCTCCGATGAGCAGGATCATCAGGAGGAGGCTGCGGAGGCGCCGATTCAGCAGGATACCCATGACACTACCGAGCCACCAGAGACTCATGAGGAGCCGGTCCCGCATCCACAGCCAGAGCCTATCGTTGTACCTCCCACTGATCCTCCAGTTTAGCATCGAGGACGATGCTTGTTTTAAGTGTGGGGAGGGCACCGGTAGCATTATTTGGGAACCGGTGAACTTTTCAGCCTAGTTATCCTATTTTGCACATTTTTGTATATATTTTGATGCACTTCTAGTTTGCTTTGGATACTGTTATTGCTTATTTTTGGATTTTAGATATTTTGATGCTTTTGGATATTTTTAGATGTTTTGGATGATAGATTCCGTACTTTTAGTTGGATTTTTCTTTATACATTTTGTTTATCTTTGTCTTTTAGTTTGTAGTTGTGATTAGAAATCATACTTTGGATTGCAAATATTTAGTCACCCTTTTTGCATAATATATTGGTTTTAAGTGAAAAGGAAAAGGGTGAACTAAGAAAACTTTTGAATTTTTCAATCACAACAATGCTTAGTCAAACATTGAAATTTTCCAAGGAGTTTAAATGTAGGGCTTTGACCCAATTGATTGAAAGAAAATTTTTGGTGAAACTTGCTTGAATTTCATACTTTGTGAAGCATGTATTGAATTGAGAACACAAGCTTGTGAGACTTGAGCCTATTGATGTGGTTACATTTTATAACCACTTATTTTCCATTCTTGTGTGAAGTTGTTCTCGTTCTATGATTGTAATCCTTGATTTGCTTGATTCTATATGTCCATTTATTTCTTGTATTTATGCATTTATATGATTGAGGCCATTATTTCAGTAGCCACTTACCCAAATAGCCAACCTTTTATTCTCCATTGTTAGCCAATTTTGAGCCTATGCTTAACCAACTTATTCTCAATTTAGCTCATTACAAGCCAAGGCAGAAAACCAATAAAAGTCCTTGTTTGGATCTTTGATTAGCCTAGGCTAGTGAGAGTGTTTACTATTCAAGGTTGGTGAGGCTTGGGAACATTGGATGGGATAAAAGGGGTAGTACACTTTCATGTTTAGGAATTGGGTACATACTCATGTATTAATTAAATGAATAGACCTTATGCATTGATGTTCTTGTATATAGTTTGACAAAAGAAAAAGAAATGAAAAGAAAAAAAAAGAGAAATAAAAGTGAAAATGAGAAAAACAAGAGAAAAAGATATAAGAAAAGAAAAAAAAATTTGTATATGGAAAAAAAAAGAAGGAAAAATAATAAAAAGGGGACAAAATGCCCCAAGGTGAGGTCAATAAAAGAGGAATCAATGCATAGGTGTTATGAATCAAATAGGAAATGCATGGATATGTAAGAAAAAGTGAAAAATGGGTAGTTAGAATAGTTTGAATTTGTATAGGTCATTATATAGTTAGGTGGGGAAGTCTATGCTAATCAAAGATTCAAATCTTAGTCCACTTAACTATATATGAGCCTACCTTGACCCTAACCCCATTACAACCTAAATGAAAGACCTCATGATGAATGTATGCATGCATTGAATAAATGTTGATTGTTAGAAGAAAATCAAATTTTGGAAAGCTTGATTAGGAGAGAATTGAGTGAATTGACCCTTAAACACTTGAGTGAATAGAGCGGATACACATATCCGGTGAGGGTTCAAAAGTTCAATCACATGTGTTCACCCATATTATCTATATTCTTGCAAGTTTAAATTCCTTTTGACAATTCAATACAATTGTGGTTTGGAATTAATTCCTATTGCCTAGCCCTTGTGCTTACACATGCTCTCTTGGCAATTTGATGTGTTTGAATTAAGCATTTGCATTTACTTTAGGTAGTTGCATTTAGATAGGACTCATATAGTTTAGTTGCATTCAATAAATGTCATAACCCTTAGTTCCTTCTTATTTTAGCATGAGGACATGCTAAGGTTTAAGTGTGGGGAGGTTGACAAACCCCAATTTGACGGTTTGTTTTGTATTAAATTTAGAGTGTCTTGGTAACCTTTCGTCACATTTAGCCTATGAATTAGCATGGTTTTGTTATCTCTCCCATATTCGTGCTTAAGTGTAAAAACATGCTTTTTGAGCCTTATTTTGATGAATTCTAGTTTCTCTTTGATTCCATAAGATGCCTTGATGTGTTTGCTAGTAATCTCAGGTTGAAATAGGCTAGACATGGATCAGAGGAAGCAAGGAAGGAAGCATGCAAGTGGAGAGAAGTACAAAAAGCCAAAGAGTTGATCTCGGCCAAGCACGCGTACGCGCACAAGGCGCTCGCGCGCACATTGCGAAACAGGCCAAGGACGCGCACGCGTACCATGCGCGCACGCGCCGATGATGGCACATGACCTTACTAAAGCAACACGTGCCTAGCGATTTTGGAAGGTTTTCAGCAACCAACTTTGGCGCCAAAATGCATATAAGAGCCAAGGATTGAAGGGGATTGACAATCCATTCACACATTCATACATTCACACCCATAGACTAATTAGATAGAGAGTTAGTTTTAGGAGTAGTTTCTAGAGAGAGAAACTCTCACTTCTCTCTAGGATTAGGATTAGGTTTAGGATAATCTCTCTTCTTAGATCTAGATTTAATTCATACTTTGATTCAATTTTCCTTTATCAATTCTCAATCTTCTCATCTCTCTCTTTCTAGTTATGTGCTTTTATAATTGTAATTCTTCATTTTGTTTTGGATAGATTGTTGTTCCTTTATTTCATTTCAATAATGCAATTTGAGGTAATTCATGATAGTTGTGATTTCCTTGCTTGTTGTTGATAATTCTTTGCAATAATTGTTGTTAGATTCTATTCTTGTTGTCAATTCACTATGCTTTTCTTTTATGCCTTCCATGTGTTTGATGAAATGCTTGGTTGGATTTTAATGTAGCTTTTGTTCCTCTTGGCTTTGGTTGAGTAATTAGTGACTCTTGAGTTATCTAACCCTTTTGTTGATTGATAATTAGAAGTTGCTAATTGATTTGAATACCTCTAAAGCTAGTCTTTCCTTTAGGAGTTGATTAGGACTTGAGGAATCAAATTGATTCATTCACTTGACTCTCCTCCATGGTTAGAGGTTGACTAAGTGGGAGCAATGGACAATTTGCCATCACAATTGAGGAGGATAACTAGGATAGGACTTCTAGTTCTCATATCTTGCCAAGAGCTTTGCTAGTTGTTAGTTTATTTTCTTTGCCATTTATATTTCTTGTCTAAAATCTTAAAAACCCCAAATATAACTCACAACCAATAACAAGACACTTTATTGTAAATCCTAGGGAGAATGACCCGAGGTCCAATACTTCGGTTTATAAATTTTAGGGGTTTGTACTTGTGACAAACAACTTTTTGTATGAAAGGATTATTGTTTGGTTTAGAAACTATACTTTACAACGAGATTTCATTAGTGAAATTCTAAACCGTCAAAAATTCATTCGTCAAAATGGCGCCGTTGCCGGGGAATCGGGGAGCGGGGGTAACTCAAGGCCCTGAGCCACAAACATCTGGTCAATCCGATCCAAACGGTGTCTGACATGGCGTTTTTCACGCTCTAAGAACCGGAAAAGACGCTGGACTAGGAGATAAGTAGGCTCAGGTGCTGCTGGTGGATCAGTGGATGATGAAGGAGCTGCGGCTGTAGAGGATGATGGGGCAGCTGTAGGGGCTGATGGTGAAGGTGTCCCGATGACAGCTCTGGCCCAAGAGCGGCGTCTGGGAGGTGGCCTCTCATGCACCCAACCACCCCAGGGAATAGTAACCTCCCTGTCATCAGCATCAGGGGGCGGTGGTCGCACATCGTCATCCAACCATGGAACCTCAGCTAGGGCCGCCATACTCGTGACCAATGTAGGAAATGGAAGTAGGCCACGAATATGCGCCCGCCACATACACTGCCGGATAAGTCTAGGGAAAGAGACCTCCTTCCCCTCCATAACACACCCAATAAGTAGAAGCATCTCCATAGGAATCTCAGAGAAGTGGGTGGTGGGAAGGACATAGCAAGCAAAGATTATCTGCCAAGTCTTGGCCTCCCTAGTCAAATGAGTAAACAACATCCCTTTCGGCTTGGTGTTGTTGGCATCCATAACCCATGTGGCGTCCAGTAATCCAATAACAGTCCTGAGTGCCTCATAATCGAAGGTCATGCTGTGTATGGCTAACTCAGCCTGCTGGTGGGCACACAACTCATCAGGGACATGCCGGCACTGTAACGCCTCCTCAATAGCAGTCTCGGTAATCATAATCTCCCTACCCCTCACTTGAACCGAATCCAATGTGGGACGGAAGAAGTTGCAGTAAAATTCCTTCACCCAAGATACATTGATATCCCCCAAATCCCGGTCAACAAAGTGAATACCCAACTCAAGGATCTGACCGGTAATAGACCGTCTCACATCAGTCGGGAGGAGCAACTTTTTCTCAATGTTCAGCTTTGTAGTTCGATATTTAGAAAACCGAAGCTCACAGTAAAGATTAGGGAATTTGTCTGGATTGGTAGAAGGTAACTGCTAATTTTCCTTGTCCACATCATTTAGTGGGTTCTTGGCATAATTCTTGTAGATGGAAGGAATGGAGGGGGTAGAGTGTTTTCTCTTCTTGGAGGTAGTGGCTATGGCTTTGCCTTTATCCGACATCCTGAAAAATATGATAGAATATATAGGACATTTAGCATGTAGCAAGGAAGGCATGTTCAGGAGACAAATGACAAAAACAATCATGATGTTTCAATGAATATGCAAAAGTGAACCAATAAACCAAGAAAGCAAGTTTCATTAAAATCAACAACTCATATTCAAAATGCAAGAATATCATCATATTTTTGAAAGAATTGTTAAAGTGGGTTAAAGGTGAGCGGGAGTTAGATGGTTAAAGAAATTAGTGAGTTAGAAAAGTGAATTAGTGATATGATGATATTTATGCATAATGAAAAGAAAAGATATGGTTCATGTTCACAATTATTGTGCAAATCCGGGAAGTTAAAAGGAAATGGAAAGTTGCCCAAATTTTGAAATAAAGCTCAAAATGAAACTAATTTCCTTGAAAATCGGGCAGCATTCCGGCTTAAAATTGGGCGTTCCGGGATAGCAAAGTATCACAAGAAGCATAGAAAACAACATCAATTAGGCAAAGTGACAGTGGTATAGCATTCAGGCAACATGAAATGCACAAAAACAGTCCAAACATCAGCATACAACATCCAAATAGCAGACAGCAAATTAAGCACGAACGGAGCACTTATCAGGCCTAGAATCCTCTATCCAGCCCTAGCTACCTAACCGCAATTATTTCTATCTAACCTAGCATACAAAATTTGAATTTAAACTAACTAACATGCAATTATAGTAACTGGCATACATGAACAATAAAAAGGAAAAAACACAGAAAAATAAAAATGGAGCAGGAACCTGGGAGCAGAGGAACTGAATGTGGAAGAGAAACGGGTAGTGGGCCAATAGAAGCAGCAGTTGCGCCGTCGTAGATGGTGGCGGTGAAGGCTGCCGGCGCGGTGGTTCGGCTAGAAAATGAGAAACCGAGGGGAGACGGGACGGTGATGAGGAAAGTGGAGAACGAGAGAGGAATGAGCAGGAAGGGACGAGCGGTGGTGGGCGGCGTGGCGGCGGAGGGGTTGGTCACGACGATGTGGCCGAAAGGAGAAGAAGAGAGGTGAGTGGAGGAGAGGGGGAAGATGAGGCGAATGGATGATGGTGGATATGGTTGAGGTGGTGAACAGGGCGGCCGCGGTGGTGGTTGACGGCGTAGCAGAGGCGGTTATGGGGGAAGAGAGGAGGAAGAAGAAAATGGAGGTTGGGGAAGGAAAGTGCGCGACTGCGCAGCGTGCGTCGCGCATTAGGGTTATCCCGTCATTTGAATCGACGCACTCGCGCACGTTGCGCGTCCGCGTCCATTGTGAAAACGTGGGGCCTACGCGTGCGCGTACAACACGCGTGAACGTGGATGAGCAACTGAGGAAGGGACGCGTGCGCGTACAGTGCGCGCACGCGTGCATGGGGTTGGGCTAGGGGCTTAGAGTTGGCCCAACTCAGGCCTAACTCTCTGGAGAATGGCCTGGAAGTCGCGCAAATAGATCGGCGCGCACGCGGCATGTACGCGTCCGCGCGCAGTGAGAAAAATTGGAGATCCACGCGTGAGCGTGCAGTGCGCTCTAGCGTGGGTGGCAGAAGAGGTATGGGCGCGTGCGCGTACAGAGCGCGCACGCGTACATTAGATTGGGCCTGAGGCTTGGAACGGGCTTGAGGCACGCCCAACTCTCGGGTTTGTGGCCTAAATTGGTGGCAGCACACATGGACGCGCGCGCGGCAGGTGCGCGTCCGCGTGCATTGCTAAGTTATGAAACGGCGCGTTAGCGTGATGTGTGCGCTCGCGCAGATCGAGTTGGGCCTGGGGCTTAAAGCTAGCCCAGAATTGGCTCAACTCTTTGGGGTTTGGTTCAATCAATTGCAGCAGCAAATCGGCGCGGACGCGGCATGTGCGCGTCCGCGGGAGCATCCATGTTCTTAAAAACGGCGCGCACGCACGTGGTGCGCGTCCGCGTGGATTGTGTTGGGCTCAAGGCATAATGTTTGCCCAAGGGAGGCCCAACTCTCGGGAATGTGGCTCGTGGTGCATCCACACAGGGACGCGTGCGCGTACATGGTGCGCTCGCGTCCACCCCTCTTTTTTTTTTGACGAATGGATTTTTGATGGTTTAGAATTTCACTAATGAATTCTCGTTGCAAGTATAGTTTCTAACCAATCACTAATCCTTTCATACAAAAGATTGTTTGTCACAAGTAACAAACCCCTAAATTTATAAACCGAAGTATTCAAACCTCGGGTCGTTCTCCCTAGGAATTACAATAAAGTGTCTTGTTATTGGTTGGAGCTGTTTTGGGGTTTTGGATAAGAGACATGAAAGTAAATGGCAATGAAAATAAACTAACAACTAACAAAGCTCTTGGCAAGATATGAAAATTAGAAGTCCTATCCTAGTTATCCTTCTCAATTGTGATGAGAATTGTTCATTGCTACCACTTAGTTAACCCTTACTAAATAAAGGAAAGTCAAGTAGATGAATTGACTTGAGCCACAAGTCCTAGCCAACTCCCAAGGAAAGACTAGCTTTAGTGCACTCCAAACCAATTAGCAATTTCTCCAATTACCAATCAACAAAGGAATTAGATAACTCAAGTGTCACTAATTACTCTACCTAGTCCAAGAGGAACAAAATCTATACTATATCTAGAAGAGGCATTTCAACAAACACATAAAAGGCAACAAAATTAAACAACATAAATTGCAAGAATTAAAGAGAGATCTAACTACAAAGGCAAGAGATCAACAATAGAAAAGCAAAGAAGAACAATTATTATGAATTACCTCTTCTTGAATTGAAAGAAAATGGAAGGAACAATAGTAGATCTACAATAAAGTGTAAGAACATCATAAAGGAAATTACAACAAAAGAATAGAAGAAGATGAATGTAGTAACAAAGAATTGAAAGGTAGAAGTAGAAGAAGGCAAAGATTAAAACCTAGATCTAAGAACTAATCCTAATCCTAATCCTAATTCTAGAGAGAAGTGAGAGCTTCTCTCTCTAGAAACTAATTCTAACTACTAAACTAAAACTAATGGTAACTAACATCTAAAGTATATTCATTCCCCCTTCAATCCTTGGCTTAAATAGCATTAGAAATGAGTTGGATTGGGCCCACAAGGCTTGTAAATTCGCTAGCCACGAGTTTGCATGAAGTGATCACGTGCACCAACGGCGCGTGCGCGTACTTTGCGCGTGCGCGCCATCATACGTGTAGCAACTATGGCAAATCTTATATCGTTTCGAAGCCCCGGATGTTAGCTTTCCAACCCAACTGTAACCGCATCATTTGGACCTCTGTAGCTCAAGTTATGGTCGTTTAAGTGCGAAGAGGTCGGCTTGACAGCTTTCCGGTTCTTTCATTTCTTCATGAGTTCTCCAACTTTTCATGCTTCTTTCTTCATTCCCTTGATCCAATCTTTGCCTCCTAAACCTTAAATCACTTAACAAACATATCAAGGCATCTAATGGAATCAAGGTGAATTAGATTTAGCTATTTTAAGTCCTAAAAAGCATGTTTTCACTCTTAAGCACAATTAAGGGAGAAGTTATAAAACCATGCTATTTCATTGGATAAATGTGGGTAAAAGGTTACAAAATCCCCTAAAATTGATACAAGATAAACCGTCAAATTGGGGTTTGTCAGTCAGCACAACGTAAAAAAAACTGAAAAAAACTGGAAAAAAAACTGGTCAGCACAATGTAAAAAAATGGAAAAAAAACCTGTCAGGACAACCTAAAAAAATGGAAAAAAACCGGTCTGCACAACGTAAAAGAAACAAGAAAAAAATCGGTCAGCACAACCTAAAAAAAATGGAAAAAAACTGGTCAGCACAACCAAAAAAAAAGAAAAAAAATCGGTCAGCACAACGTAAAAAAAAAATCAGAGGAGCCTGCCGAAGATGAGGCCATTACGGCTCGCCTTTAGGTGTCCTCCTCTGGATAGCATCATTTAAAGAACAAGGGTCAGCACAACGTAAAAAAAAATCTGAGGAGCCTGCCGAAGATGAGGCCATTACGGCTCGCCTTTAGGTGTCCTCCTCTGGATAGCGTCATTTAAAGAACAAGGGTCAGCACAACGTAAAAAAAAAATCTGAGGAGCCTGCCGAAGATGAGGCCATTACGGCTCGCCTTTCGGTGTCCTCCTCTAGATAGCGTCATTTAAAGAACAAGGGTCAGCACAACGTAAAAAAAATTGGAGGAGCCTGCCGAAGATGAGGCCATTACGGCTCGCCTTTAGGTGTCCTCCTCTGGATAGCGTCATTTAAAGAACAAGGGTCAGCACAACGTAAAAAAAATCGGAGGAGCCTGCCGAAGAGGAGGCTATTACGGCTCGCCTTTAGGTGTCCTCCTCTGGATAACGTCATTTAAAGAACAAAGGTCAGCACAACGTAAAAAAAAAAACTGGAATAAAACCGGTCAACACAACCCAAAAAAACCAGTCTGCACATCATAAAAAAAACTGGAAGAAAAACCAGTCAGCACAACGTAAAAAAACTGGCCTCCACAAAGTAAAAAAAATTGAAAAAAAACCGCTCGGCACAACGCAAAAAAAAAGAAAAAAACCGGTCAACACAACGTAAAAAAAATTGGAGGAGCCTGCCGAAGATGAGTCCATTACGGCTCGCCTTTAGGTGTCCTCCTCTAAATAGCGTCATTTAAAGAACAAGGGTCAGGACAACGTTAAAAAAATGGAAAAAAACCCGTCAGCATAAAAAAAAACCGGTCAACACAATGTTAAAAAAAAAACTGGAAAAAAAACCGGTCAGCACAACCCAAAAAAAAACCGGTCAGCATAACGTAAAAAAAAAACAAAAACCGGAGGAGGCTGCCGAAGGTGAGGCCATTATGGCTCGCCTTTAGGTGTCCTCCTCTGGATAGCGTCATTTCAGCACAACGTAAAAAAAATCGGAGGAGCCTGCCGAAGAGGAGGACATTACGGCTCGCCTTTAGGTGTCCTCCCCTGGATAGCGTCATTTAAAGAACAAGGGTCAGCACAACGTAAAAAAAATTGGAAAAAAACTGGAAAAAAACCGGTCAGCACAATGTAAAAAAAAAATGGAAAAAACCGGTCAACACAAGGTAAAATAACCCAAAAAAAACCGGTCAGCACAAAGTAAAAAAAAAACTAGAAAAAAACCAATAAGCACAACGTAGAAAAAACCGGTCAACACAACGTAAAGAAAAATTTGAAAAAAAAACCGGTCCTCACAACCCAAAAAAAAAAAGAAAAAAACCGGTCAGCACAACGTAAAAAAAATTGAGGAGCTTGCCGAAGATGAGGCCATTACGTCTCGCCTTGAGGTGTCCTCCTCCGGATAGCGTCATTTCAAGAACAAGGGTCAACACAACGTTAAAAAAACAAAGTGGAAAAAACTAAAAAAAAACCGGTCAGCACAACGTAAAAAAATGAAAAAAAAACCGCTCAGCACAACCTAAAAAAAATTGGAAAAAACCGGTCAACACAATGTAAAAAAAATTGGAAAAAAATGGTCAGTACAACCTAAAAAAAATGGAAAAAAACCCATCAGCACAACCCAAAAAAAAAAGAAAAAAACCGGTCAGAAAAACGTAAAAAAAAAAATCATAGGAGCCTGCCGAAGAAGAGGCCATTATGGCTCGCCTTTAGGTGTCCTCCTCTAGATAGCATCATTTAAAGAACAAGGGTCAGCACAACGTAAAAAAAAAACCAGAGAAGCCTGGCAAAGATGAGGCCATTACGGCTCGCCTTTAGGTGTCCTCCTCTGGATAGCGTCAATTAAAGAACAAGGGTCAGCACAACGTAAAAAAAATCGGAGGAGCCTGCCAAAGAAGAGGCCATTACGACTCGCCTTTAGGTGTCCTCTTCTGGATACCCTCATTTAAAGAACAATGGTCAGCACAACGAAAAAAAATATTGAAAAAACTGGTCAGCACAATCTAAAAAAAACAGGGAAAAATCCGGTCAGCACAACCCAAAAAAAAGAAAAAACTGGTCAGCATAACGTAAAAAAATCTGAGGAGCCTGCCGAAGATGAGGCCATTACGGCTTGCCTTTAGGTGTCTTCCTCTGGATAGCGTCATTTAAAGAACAAGGGTCAGCACAACGTAAAAAAAAATTGGAAGAGCATGCCGAAGAGGAGGCCATTACGACCCGCCTTTAGGTGTCCTCCTGTGGATAACGTCATTTAAAGAACAAGGGTCAGCACAACGTAAAAAAAAATGGAAAAAACCGGTCAGCACAACCTAAAAAAACTGGAAAAAAACCGGTCATCACAACCCAAAAAAAGAAAAAAAACCGGTCAGCACAACGTAAAAAAAAATCGGGGAAGCCTGCCGAAGATGAGGCCATTACGGCTTGCCTTTAGGTGTCCTCCTCTGGATAGTGTCATTTAAAGAACAAGGGTCAGCACAACGTAAAAAAAAACTGTAAAAAAACCAGTCAGCACAACCTAAAAAAAAAACCAGAGGAGCCTGGCGAAGATGAGGCCATTACGGCTCGCCTTTAGGTGTCCTCCTCTGGATAGCGTCATTTAAAGAACAAGGGTCAGCACAACGTAAAAAAAAACGAAGGAGCCTGCCGAAGAGGAGGCCATTACAGCTCGCCTTTAGGTGTCCTCCTCTGGATAGCGTCATTTAAAGAACAAGGGTCAGCACAACGTAAAAAAACGGAAAAAACCGGTCAGCACAACAAAAAAAAAACTGATAAATACCGGTCAACACAACCCAAAAAAAAGAAAAAAAAACCCGGTCAACACAACGTAAAAAAATCGGAGGAGCCTGCCGAAGATGAGGCCATTAAGGCTTGCCTTTAGGTGTCCTCCTCTAGATACCTTCATTTAAAGAACAAGGGTCAGCACAACATAAATAAAAAATTGGAAAAAAACTGGTCAACATAACCCAAAAAAAATGGTCAGCACAACGTAAAAAAAAACCGGTCATTACAACGTAAAAAAAAAAATCGGAGGAGCCTGCCGAAGATGAGGCCATTACGTCTCGCCTTTAGGTGTATTCCTCTGGTTAGCCTCATTTAAAGAACAATGGTCAACACAACGTTAAAAAAAACTGGAAAAAAACCAGTCAGCACAACCTAAAAAAAACCGGTCAGCACAACGTTAAAAAAACTGGAAAAAAAATCGGTTAGCACAACCCAAAAAAAACTGGTCTGCACAACGTAAAAAAAAACTGCAGGAGGCTGCCGAAGATGAGGCCATTACGGCTCGCCTTTAGGTGTCCTCCTCTGGATAGCGTCATTTAAAGAACAAGGGTCAGCACAACGTAAAAAAAAATCGGAGTAGCCTGCTGAAGAGTAGGACATTACGGCTCACCTTTAAGTGTCCTCCTCTGGATATCGTCATTTAAAGAACAAGGGTCAGCATAACGTTAAAAAAAAAGGAAAAAAAACCGGTCAACACAACCCAAAAAAACCAGTCAGCACAACGTAAAAAAAAAAGGAGGAGCTTGCCGAAGATGAGGCCATTACGGCATGGTTTTAGGTGTCCATCTCTGGATAGCGTCATTTAAAGAACAAAAGTCAACACAACGTAAAAAAAATCGGAGGAGCCTGCCGAAGAGGAGGCCATTACAGCTCGCCTTTAGGTGTCCTCCTTTGGATAGTGTAATTTAAAGAACAAGGGTCAGCACAACGTAAAAAAAACTGGAAAAAAACTTGAAAAAAAACCAGTCAGCACAACGTAAAAAAAATTGGAAAAAAAATCGGTCAACAAAACCTAAAAAAATGGAAAAAAATCGGTCAGCACAACCCCAAAAAAAAAGAAAAAAACCGGTCAACACAATGTAAAAAAAATCGGAGGAGCCTGCCGAAGATGAGGCCATTACGGCTCGCCTTTAGGTGTCCTCCTCTAGATAGCGTCATTTAAAGAACAAGGGTCAGCACAACGTAAAAAAAAAATCGGAGTAGCCTTCCGAAGAGGAGGCCATTACGGCTCGCCTTTAGGTGTCCTCCTCTGGATAGCGTCATTTAAAGAACAAGGGTCAGCACAACGTAAAAAAATTGGAAAAAAACTGGAAAAAAACCGGTCAGCACAACGTAAAAAAAAGGAAAAAAAACCGGTCAGCACAAGGTAAAAAAATGAAAAAAAAAACCGGTCAGCACAAGGTAAAAAAATGGAAAAAAAACTGGTCAGCGCAACCTAAAAAAAACTGGAAAAAAACCGGTAAGCACAACCCCAAAAAAATAAAAAAACCAGTCAGCACAACGTAAAAAAAATCATAGGAGCCTGCCGAAGTTGAGGCCATTACGGCTCGCCTTTAGGTGTCCCCCTCTGGATAGCGTCATTTAAAGAACAAGGGTCAGCACAACATAAAAAAAAACGTGAATAAAACCGGTCAACACAACTCAAAAAAAACCAGTCAGCACAACATAAAAAAACACTGGAAGAAAAACCGGTCAGCACAACGTAAAAAAACCGGTACGCACAACGTAAAAAAAACTGGAAAAAAACCGGTCAGTACAACGCAAAAAAAAAGAAAAAAAACTGGTCAGCACAACGTAAAAAAAAAAGGAGGAGCCTGCCGAAGATGAGGCCATTACGGCTCGCCTTTAGGTGTCCTCCTCTGGATAGCGTCATTTAAAGAACAAGGGTCAGCACAACGTTAAAAGAAATGGAAAAAAACCCGTCAGCACAACATAAAAAAAACCGTTCAGCACAAAGTAAAAAAAAAACTGAAAAAAACCGGTCAGCACAACCCAAAAAAAACCGGTCATCACAACGTAAGAAAAAAAGAAAAACCGGAGGAGGCTGCTGAAGGTGAGGCCATTATGGCTTGCCTTTAGGTGTCCTCCTCTGGATAACATCATTTAAAGAACAAGGGTCAGCACAACGTAAAAAAAAAAATCGGAGGAGTCTGCCGAAGAGGAGAACATTACGACTCGCCTTTAGGTGTCCTCCTCTGGATAGCGTCATTTAAAGAACAAGGGTCAGCACAACGTAAAAAAAAATTGGAAAAAAACTGGAAAAAAACCGGTCAGCACAACGTAAAAAAAATGAAAAAAAATCGGTCAGCACAAGGTAAACAAATGGAAAAAAACCGGTCAGCACAAGGTAAAAAAACTGGAAAAAACCGATCAGCACAACCCAAAAACAAAAGAAAAAAATGGTCAGCACAACGTAAAAAAAAATCGGGGGAGCCTGCCGAAGATGAGGCCATTCCGGCTCGCCTTTAGGTGTCCTGCTCTGGATAGCGTCATTTAAAGAATAAGGGTCGGCACAACGAAAAAAAAATCAGAGGAGCCTGTCGAAGAGGAGGACATTACGCCTCACCTTTAGGTGTCCTCCTTTGGATAGCGTCATTTAAAGAACATGGGTCAGCACAACGTAAAAAAAATTGGAAAAAAACTTGAAAAAAACCGGTCAGTACAACGTAGAAAAAATGGAAAAAAATTGGTCAGCACAAGGAAAAAAAATGGAAAAAAACTGGTTAGCACAAGGTAAAAAGAATGGAAAAAATCGGTCAGCACAACCTAAAAAAAATTGGAAAAGAACCGGTCAGCACAACCCAAAAACAAAAGAAAAAAAATAGTCAGCACAACGTAAAAAAAAATCGGAGGAGCCTGCCGAAGATGAGGCCATTACGGCACGTCTTTAGGTGTCCTCCTCTGGATAGCGTCATTTAAAGAACAAGGGTCAGCACAACGTAAAAAAAATTCGGAGGAGCATGCCAAAGAGGAGGCCATTAGGGCTCGCCTTTAGGTGTCCTCCTCTGGATAGCGTCATTCAAAGAATAAGGGTCAGGACAACGTAAAAAACTGAAAAAAATTGGAAAAAAAACCGGTCAGCACATATAAAAAATGGAAAAAAACGGTTAGCACAACCTAAAAAAAATGGAAAAAAACCGGTCTGCACAACGTAAAAAACAACTGGAAAAAAACCGGTCAGCACAACCTAAAAAGAAAACTGGAAAAAAAACGGGTCAGCACAACCCAAAAAAAAAGAAAAAAAAACCGATCAGCACAGCGTAAAAAAAATCGGAGGAGCCTGCCGAAGATGAGGCCATTCCGGCTCGCCTCTAGGTGTCCTCCTCTGGATAGCGTCATTTAAAGAATAAGGGTCAGCACAACAAAAAAAAAATCGGAGGAGCCTGCCGAAGAGGAGGACATTACGGCTCGCCTTTAGGTGTCCTCCTCTGGATAGCGTCATTTATAGAACATGGATCAGCACAACGTAAAAAAAATTGGAAAAAAACTGGAAAAAAACCGGTCAGTACAACGTAAAAAAAATGGAAAAAAATCGGTCAGCACAAGGAAAAAAATGGAAAAAAACCGGTCATCACAAGGTAAAAAGAATGGAAAAAATCGGTCAGCACAACCTAAAAAAACTGGAAAAAAACCGGACAGCACAACCCAAAAACAAAAGAAAAAAATGGTCAGCACAACGTAAAAAAAAATCGGAGGAGCCTGCCGAAGATGAGGCCAATACGGCACGTGTTTAGGTGTCCTCCTCTGGATAGCGTCATTTAAAGAACAAGGGTCAGCACAACGTAAAAAAAATCGGAGGAGCATGCCAAAGAGGAGGCCATTGGGGCTCGCCTTTAGGTGTCCTCCTCTGGATAGCGTCATTTAAAGAACAAGGGTCAGCACAACGTAAAAAAGAACTGAAAAAAATTGGAAAAAAACCGGTCAGCACAATGTAAAAAAAGGAAAAAAAAATCGGTCAGCAGAACCTAAAAAAATGGAAAAAACCGGTCTACACAACGTAAAAAAACTGAACAAAACCGGTCAGCACAACCTAAAAAAAACTGGAAAAACTTGGTCAGCACAACCCAAAAAAAAAGAAAAAAACCGGTCAGCACAACGTGAAAAAAAATCAGAGGAGCCTGCCGAAGATGAGGCCATTACGGCTCGCCTTTAGGTGTCCTCCTTTGGATAGCGTCATTTAAAGAACAAGGGTCAGCACAACGTAAAAAAAAAACTAGAAAAAAACTGGTCAGCATAACCCAAAAAAAACCAGTCAGCACAACGTAAAAAAAAAAAACCGGAGGATCCTGCCAAAGATGAGGCCATTACGGCTCGCCTTTAGATGTCCTCCTCTAGATAGAGTCATTTAAAGAACAAGGGTCAGCACAACATAAAAAAAATATCGGAGGAGCCTACCGAAGAGGAGGCTATTACGGCTTGTCTTTAGGTGTCCTCCTTTGGATAGTGTAATTTAAAGAACAAGGGTCAACACAACGTAAAAAAATGGAAAAAAACCGGTCAGCACAACATAAAAAAAATCGGAGGAACCTGCCGAAGATGAGGCTATCACGGCTCGCCTTTAGGTGTCCTCCTCTAGATAGCGTCATTTAAAGAACAAGGGTCAGCACAACGTAAAAAAAAACCGGAAAAAAACCGGTCAACACAACCCAAAAAAACCAGTCAGCACAACATAAAAAAAAAACTAGAAGAAAACCCGGTCAGCACAAAGTAAAAAAACCGGTCCGCACAACGTAAAAAAACTGGAAAAAAACTGGTCGACACAACGCAAAAAAAAGAAAAAAACTGGTCAGCACAACGTAAAAAAATTCGCAGGAGCCTGCCGAAGATGAGGCCATTACTGCTCGCCTTTAGGTGTCCTCCTCTGGATAGCGTCATTTAAAGAACAAGGGTCAGCACAACGTAACAAAAACGGAAAAAAACCGGTCAGCATAACCTAAAAAATATTAGAAAAAAACCGGTCAGCACAACCCAAAAAAAAGAAAAAAACTGGTCAGCACAACATAAAAAAAATCGGAGGAGCCTGCCGAAGATGAGGCCATTACGGCTCGCCTTTAGGTGTCCTCCTCTAGATAGCGTCATTTAAAGAACAAGGGTCAGCACAACGTAAAAAAAAAAACTGGCAAAAAACCGGTCAACACAACCCAAGAAAAACAAGTAAGCACAACATAAAAAAAACTAGAAGAAAAATCGGTCAGCACAAAGTAAAAAAAAATTGGGGGAGCCTGCCGAAGATGAGGCCATTATGGCTCGCCTTTAGGTGTCCTCCTCTGGATAGCGTCATTTAAAGAACAAGGGTCAACACAACGTTAAAAAAATGGAAAAAAACCCGTCAACACAACCTAAAAGAAAAATCGGACAGCACAACGTTAAAAAAAACTAGAAAAAAAACCGGTCAGCACAACCCAAAAAAATTGGTCAGCACAACGTAAAAAAAAAAAAAGAAAAACCGGAGGAGGCTGCCGAAGGGGAGGCCATTATGGCTCGCCTATAGGTGTCCTCCTCTGGATAGCGCCATTTAAAGAACAAGGGTCAGCACAACGTAAAAAAAAAAAATAGGAGGAGCCTGCCGAAGAGGAGGACATTACGGCTCGCCTTTAGGTGTCCTCCTTTGGATAGCATCATTTAAAGAACAAGGGTCAGCACAACGAAAAAAAACTGAAAAAAAACCAGTCAGCACAACGTAAAAAAAATAGAAAAAACCGGTCAGCACTAGGTAAAAAACATGGAAAAAAATCGATCAGCACAGGGTAAAAAAAATGGAAAAAACCGGTCATCACAACCTACAAAAAACTGGATAAAAAACCAGTCAGCACAACCCAAAAATAAAAGAAAAAAATGGTCAGCACAACGTAAAAAAAAATTGGAGGAGCCTGCCGAAGATGAGGCCATTCCGGCTCGCCTTTAGGTGTCCTCCTCTGGATAGCGTCATTTAAAGAATAACGGTCAGCACAACGTAAAAAAAATCGGAGGAGCCTGCTGAAGAGGAGGACATTACGGCTCGCCTTAAGGTGTCCTCCTCTAGATAGCGTCATTTAAAGAACAAGAGCCAGCACAACTTAAAAAAAAATGGAAAAAAAACTGGAGAAAACCGGTCAGCACACCGTAAAAAAAATGGAAAAAAATCGGTCAGCACAAGGTAAAAAAAATGAAAAAAACCGGTCAGCACAAGGTAAAAAGAATGGAAAAAACCGATCAGCACAACCTAAAAACAACTGGAAAAAACTGGTCAGCACAACCCAAAAACAAAAGAAAAAAATGGTCATCACAACGTAAAAAAAATCGGAGGAACCTGCCGAAGATGAGGCCATTACGGCTCGCCTTTAGGTGTCCTCCTCTGGATAGCGTCATTTAAAGAACAAGGGTCAGCACAACATAAAAAAAACTATCGGAGGAGCCTACCGAAGAGGAAGCTATTACGACTCGCCTTTAGGTGTCCTCCTCTGGATAGCGTCATTTAAAGAACAAGGGTAAGCACAACGTAAAAAAAAAACTCGAAAAAAACCGGTCAGCACAATCTAAAAAAAAAACTGGAAAAAAACCGGTTAGCCCAACCCAAAAAAAAGAAAAAAAACTGGTCAGCACAACATAAAAAAAATTTTGAGGAGCCTGCCGAAGATGAGGCCATTACGGCTCGCCTTTAGGTGTCCTCCTCTGGATAGCGTCATTTAAAGAACAAGGGTCAGCACAACGTAAAAAAACTATCGGAGGAGCCTACCGAAGAGGAGGCTATTACGACTCACCTTTAGGTGTCCTCCTCTGGATAGCGTCACTTAAAAAACAAGGGTAAGCACAACGTAAAAAAAATGGAAAAAAACCAGTCAGCACAACCTAAAAAAAAATTGGAAAAAAAATCGGTCAGCACAACCCAAAAAAAATAAAAAAAATTGGTCAGCACAACATAAAAAAAAAAAATCGGAGGAGCCTGCCGAAGATGAGGCCATTACAGCTCGCCTTTAGGTGTCCTCCTCTGGATAGCGTCATTTAAAGAACAAGGGTCAGCACAACGTTAATAAAATGGAAAAAAACTAGTCAGCACAACCTAAAAAAAAACCGGTCAGCACAACGTTAAAAAAAACTGGAAAAAAAACCAGTCAGCACAACCTAAAAAAAACCGGTCAGCACAACGTAAAAAAATGAAAAATCGGAGGAGGCTGCCGAAGGTGAGGCCATTATGGCGCGACTTTAGGTGTCCTCCTCTGGATAGCGTCATTTAAAGAACAAGGGTCAGCACAACATAAAAAAAAATCGGAGGAGCCTGCCGAAGAGGAGGACATTACGGCTCGCCTTTAGGTGTCCTCCTCTGGATAGCGTCATTTAAAGAACAAGGGTCAGCACAACGTAAAAAAAACTGAAAAAAAACCATTCAGCATAACGTAAAAAAAATAGATAAAAACCGGTCAGCACTAGGTAAAAAACATGGAAAAAAATCGATCAGCACAGGGTAAAAAAAATGGAAAAAACCGGTCATCACAACCTAAAAAAAACTGGATAAAAAACCAGTCAGCACAACCCAAAAACAAAAGAAAAAAATGGTCAGCACAACGTAAAAAAAATCGGAGGAGCCTGCCGAAGATGAGGCCATTCCGGCTCGCCTTTAGGTGTCCTCCTCTGGATAGCGTCATTTAAAGAATAACGGTCAGCACAACGTAAAAAAAAATTGGAGGAGCCTGCCGAAGAGGAAGACATTACGGCTCGCCTTTAGGTGTCCTCCTCTAGATAGCGTCATTTAAAGAACAAGGGCCAGCACAACGTAAAAAAAATGGAAAAAAAATTGTAGAAAAACCGGTCAGCACACCATAAAAAAAGTGGAAAAAAAATCGGTCAACACAAGGTAAGAAAAATGAAAAAAACCGGTCAGCACAAGGTAAAAAGAATGGAAAAAACCGATCAGCACAACCTAAAAAAAACTGGAAAAAACCGGTCAGCACAACCCAAAAACAAAAGAAAAAAATGGTTAGCACAACGTAAAAAAAAAATCGGAGGAACCTGCCGAAGATGAGGCCATTACGGCTTGCCTTTAGGTGTCCTCTAATGGATAGCGTCATTTAAAGAACAAGGGTCAGCACAACATAAAAAAAACTATCGGAGGAGCCTACTGAAGAGGAGGCTATTACGACTCGCCTTTAGGTGTCCTCCTCTGGATAGCGTCATTTAAAGAACAAGGGTAAGCACAACGTAAAAAAAAACTGGAAAAAACCGGTCAGCACAACCTAAAAAAGAACTGGAAAAAAAACCGGTTAACACAACCCAAAAAAAAAAAGAAAAAAACTGGTCAGCACAACATAAAAAAAATTTTGAGGAGCCTGCCGAAGATGAGGCCATTACGGCTCGCCTTTAGGTGTCCTCCTCAGGATAGCGTCCTTTAAAGAACAAGGGTCAGCACAACGTAAAAAAACTATCGGAGGGGCCTACCGAAGAGGAGGCTATTACGACTCACCTTTAGGTGTCTTCCTCTGGATAGCGTCACTTAAAGAACAAGGGTAAGCACAACGTAAAAAAAATGGAAAAAAACCAGTCAGCACAACCTAAAAAAAAATTGGAAAAAAAACCGGTCAGCACAACCCAAAAAAAAGAAAAAAAATTGGTCAGCACAACATAAAAAAAAATCGGAGGAGCCTGCTCTCCTTTAGGTGTCCTCCTCTGGATAGCGTCATTTAAAGAACAAGGGTCAGCACAACGTTAAAAATATGGAATAAAACTAGTTAGCACAACCTAAAAATAAAAACCAGTCAGCACAACGTTAAAAAAAAAACTAGATAAAAATCGGTCAGCACAACCTAAAAAAAAACCGGTCAGCACAACGTAAAAAAAAAAAGAAAAACCGGAGGAGGCTGCCGAAGGTGAGGCCATTATGGCGCGCCTTTAGGTGTCCTCCTCTGGATAGCGTCATTTAAAGAACAAGGGTCAGCAAAACGTAAAAAAAAATCAGAGGAGCCTGCCGAAGAGGAGGACATTACGGCTCGCCTTTAGGTTTCCTCCTCTGGATAGCATCATTTAAAGAACAAGGGTCAGCACAACATAAAAAAAATCGGAGGAGCCTGCCGAAGAAAAGGCCATTACGGCTCGCCTTTAGGTGTCCTCCTCTGGATAGCGTCATTTAAAGAACAAGGGTCAGCACAACGTAAAAAAAAACTGGAAAAGAACCAATCAGCACAACCTAAAAAAAAAACCGGTCAACACAACGTTAAAAAAAATTGGAAAAAAAACCGGTAAGCACAACCCAAAAAAAACCGGTCAGCACAACGTAAAAAAAGAAAACCATAGGAGCCTGCCGAAGATAAGCCCATTACGGCTCGCCTTTAGGTGTCCTCCTCTGGATAGCATCATTTAAAGAACAAGGGTCAGCACAACGTAAAAAAAATATCGGAGGAGCCTGCCGATGAGGAGGCCATTAAGGCTCGCCTTTAGGTGTCCTTCTCTGGATAACATCATTTAAAGAACAAGGGCCAGCACAACGTATAAAAAAAATTGGAAAAAAACTGGAAAAAAACCGGTCAGCACAACGTAAAAAAAATAGAAAAAAAACCTGTGAGCACAACCTAAAAAAATGGGAAAAACTGCTCAACACAACGTAAAATAAACTGGAAAAAAATCGGTTAGCACAACCTAAAAAAAATGGAAAAAAACCCATCAGCTTAACCCAAAAAAAAAAAAGTGGTCAGCACAACGTAAAAAAAATCGGAGGAGCCTGCCGAAGAAAAGGCCATTACGGCTTGCCTTTAGGTGTCCTCCTCTGGATAGCGTCATTTAAAGAACATGGGTCAGCACAACGTAAAAAAAACTAGAAAAAAACCGGTCAGCACAACCCAAAAAAAAGAAAAAAACCCGTCAGCACAATGTAAAAAAAATCGGAGGAGCCTGCCGAAGATGAGGCCATTACGGCTTGCCTTTAGGAGTCCTCATCTGAATAGCGTCATTTAAAGAACAAGGATCTACACAACGTAAAAAAAATCGGAGGATCCTGCCGAAGAGGAGGCCATTAAGGCTCGCCTTTAGGTGTCCTCCTCTGGATAGCATCATTTAAAGAACAAGGGTCAGCACAACGTAAAAAAAGAAAAAAAAAACAGAAAAAAATGGTCAGCACAACGTAAAAAAAAAGGAAAAAAAATCGCTCAGCACAACCTAAAAAAATGGAAAAACCGGTCAACCCAACGTAAAAAAAAAAATTGGTAAAAAACCGGTCCGCACAACCTAAAAAAATGGAAAACAACCCGTCAGCACAACCCAAACTAAAAAGAAAAAACCGGTCAGCACAATCTAAGAAAAAAATCGGAGGAGCCTGCCGAAGAAGAGGCCATTACGGCTCACCTTTAGGTGTCCTCCTCTGGATAGCGTGATTTGAAGAACAAGGGTCAGCACAACGTAAAAAAAACTAGAAAAAAATCGGTCAGCACAAGCAAAAAAAAAAAGGTCAACACAACGAATAAAAAAACCAGAGGAGCCTGCCGAAGATGAGGCCATTACGTCTCGCCTTTAGGTGTCCTCCCTTGGATAGCGTCATTTAAAGAACAAGGGTCAGGATAACGTTAAAAAAAATGGAAAAAAAACCCGTCAGCATAATCTAAAAAAAAAACGGTCAGCACAACGATAAAAAAAAATTGGAAAAAAACCGGTCAGCACAACGTAAAAAAAAATGGAGGAGGCTGCCGAAGATGAGGCCATTACGGCTCGCCTTTAGGTGTCCTCTTCTAGATAGCGTCATTTAAAGAACAAGGGTCAGCACAACGTAAAAAAAATCGGAGTAGCCTGCCGAAGAGGAGGCCATTACGACTCGCCTTTAGGTGTCCTCCTCTGGATAGTGTCATTTAAAGAACGAGGGTCAGCACAACGTAAAAAAACTGGAAAAAAACCGGTCAGCACAACCCAAAAAAACTGGTCAGCACAACGTAAAAAAAAAAAAAAACCGGAGGAGCTTGCCGAAGATGAGGCCATTACGGCACGCTTTTAGGTGTCCTCCTCTGGATAGCGTCATTTAAAGAACAAAGGTCAACACAACGTAAAAAAAATCAGAAGAGCCTGCCGAAGAGGAGGCCATTACGGCTTGCCTTTAGGTGTCCTCCTTTGGATTGTGTAATTTAAAGAACAAGGGTCAGCACAACGTAAAAAAAACTGGAAAAAAACTTGAAAAAAAACCGGTCAGCACAACGTAAAAAAAATGAAAAAAATCGATCAGCACAACCTAAAAAATGGAAAAAAACCGGTCAGGACAACATAAAAAAAATGGAAAAAAATTGGTCAGCACAACCTAAAAAAAACTGGAAAAAAACCGGTCAGCACAACCCCAAAAAAAAAAAAAACTGGTCAGCACAAGGTAAAAAAAATCGGAGGAACCTGCCGAAGATGAGGCCATTACGGCTCCCCTTTAGGTGTCCTCCTTTGGATAGCGTCATTTAAAGAACAAGGGTCAGCACAACGTAAAAAAAAATCGGAAGAGCCCGCCGAAGATGAGGTGTCCTCCGGTGGATAGCGTCATTTAGAGAACAAGGGTCAGCACAACGTAAAAAAAATCAGAGAAGCATGCCAAAGAGGAGACCATTACAGCTCCCCTTTAGGTGTCCTTTTCTGGATAGCGTCATTTAAAGAACAAGGGTCAGCACAACGTAAAAAAAAAACTAAAAAAACTGGAAAAAAACCGGTCAGCACAATGTAAAAAAAATGGAAAAAAACCGGTCAGGACAACCTAAAAAAATGGAAAAAAACGGTCTGCACAACGTAAAAAAATAGAAAAAAATCGTTCAACACAACCTAAAAAAAACTGGAAAAAAACTGGTCAGCACAACAAAAAAAAAAGAAAAAAAAATTTGTCAGCACAACGTAAAAAAAAAATCAGAGGAGCCTGGCGAAGATGAGGCCATTACGGCTCGCCTTTAGATGTCCTCCTCTGGATAGCGTCATTTAAAGAACAAGGGTAAGCAAAACGTAAAAAAAAAAAACCGGAGGAGCCTTCCGAAGATGAGGCCATTACGGCTCGCCTATAGGTGTCCTCTTCTGGATAGCGTCATTTAAAGAACAAGGGTCAGCACAATGTAAAAAAAATATCGGAGGAGCCTGCTGAAGAGGAGGTTATTACGGCTCGCCTTTAGGTGTCCTCCTATGGATAGCGTCATTTAAAGAACAAGGGTCAGCACAACGTAAAAAAAAAAACCAGAAAAAAACCGGTCAGCACAACTTAAAAAAAACTTGAAAAACATCGGTCAGCACAACCCAAAAAAAAGAAAAAAACCGTTCAGCACAACATAAAAAAAATCGGAGGATCCTCCCGAAGATGAGGCCATTACGGCTCGCCTTTAGGTGTCCTCCTCTGAATAACGTCATTTAAAGAACAAGGGTCAGCACAACGTAAAAAAAATCGGAGGAGCATGCCAAAGAGGAGGCCATTACGGCTCGCCTTTAGGTGTCCTTTTCTGGATAGCGTCATTTAAAGAACAAGGGTCAGCACAACGTAAAAAAAACTGAAAAAAAACTGGAAAAAATTGGTCAGCACAATGTAAAAAATGAAAAAAATCGGTCAGCACAACCTAAAAGAAATGGAAAAAAAACCGGTCTACACAACGTAAAAAAAACTGGAAAAAATCGGTCAGCACAACCTAAAAAAAAGCTGGAAAAAAACTGGTCAGCACAACCCAAAAAAAAAAGAAAAAAACCGGTCAGCACAACGTGAAAAAAAAATCAGAGGAGCCTGCCAAAGATGAGGCCATTACGGCTCACCTTTAGGTGTCCTCCTCTGGATAGCGTCATTTAAAGAACAAGGGTTAGCACAACGTTAAAAAAAAAACTAAAAAACCCGTCAGCACAACCTAAAAAAAAACCAGACAGCACAACGTTAAAAAAAAACTAAAAAAAACCGGTCAGCACAACCCAAAAAAACCGGTCAGCACAACATCAAAAAAAAAAAAAGAAAAACCGGAGAAGGTTACTGAAGGTGAGGCCATTATGGCTCGCCTTTAGGTGTCCTGCTCTGGATAGCGTCATTTAAAGAACAAGGGTCAGCACAACGTAAAATAAAATTGGAGGCGCCTGCCGAAGAGGAGGACATTACGGGTCGCCTTTAGGTGTCCTCCTCTGGATAGCGTCATTTAAAGAACAAGGGTTAGCACAACGTAAAAAAAAAAACTGGAAAAAAAACCAGTAAGCACAACGTAAAAAAAATGGAAAAAAACCAGTCAGCACAAGGTAAAAAACATGGAAAAAAACTGGTCAGCACAAGGTAAAAAAAGGAAAACCAGTAAGCACAACCTAAAAAAACTGGATAAAAAAACGGTCAGCACAACCCAAAAACAAAAGAAAAAAATGGTTAGCACAACGTAAAAAAAATCGGAGGAGCCTGCCGAAGATGAGGCCATTTCGGCTCGCCTTTAGGTGTCCTCCTCTGGATAGCGTCATTTAAAGAATAAGGGTCAGCACAACGTAAAAAAAAAATCGGAGTAGCCTGTCGAAGAGGAGGACATTACGGCTCGCCTTTAGGTGTCCTCCTCTGGATAGTGTCATTTAAAGAACAAGGGTCAGCACAACGTAAAAAAAAATCAGAGGAGCCTGCCGAAGATGAGACCATTACGGCTCAGCTTTAGGTGTCCTCCTCTGGATAGCATCATTTAAAGAACAAGGGTCAGCACAACGTAAAAAAAAAAAACTGGAAAAAAATCGGTCAGCACAACGCAAAAAGAAAACCGGACAGCACAACGTAAAAAAACAGAAAAAACGGTGGAGGCTGCCGAAGGGGAGGCCCTTACGGCTCGCCTTTAGGTGTCCTCCTCTGGATAGCGTCATTTAAAGAACAAGGGTCAGCACAATGTAAAAAAAAATCGGAGGAGCATGCCGAAGAGGAGGCCATTACGGCTCGCCTTTAGGTGTCCTCCTCTGGATAGCGTCATTTAAAGAATAAGGGTCAGCACAACGTAAAAAAAAATCGGAGTAGCCTGTCGAAGAGGAGGACATTACGGGTCGCCTTTAGGTGTCCTCCTCTGGATAGCGTCATTTAAAGAACAACGGCCAACACAACGTAAAAAGAAAATTGGAAAAAAACCGGTAAGCACAACGTAAAAAAAATGGAAAAAAATCGGTCAGCACAAGGTAAAAAAATGGAAAAAAACCGGTCAGCACAAGGTAAAAAGAATGGAAAAAACCGGTCAGCACAATCTAAAAAAAACTGGAAAAAAAATCAGTCATCACAACCCAAAAACAAAAGAAAAAAATGGTCAGCACAACATAAAAAAGATCAGAAGAGCCTGCCGAAGATGAGGCCATTCCGGCTCGCCTTTAGGTGTCCTCCTCTAGATAGCATCATTTAAAGAACAAGGGTCAGCACAACGTAAAAAAAATCAGAGTAGCCTGCCGAAGATGAGGCCATTACAGCTCGCCTTTAGGTGTCCTCCTCTGGATAGCGTCATTTAAAGAACAAGGGTCAGCACAACGTAAAAAAAAATCAGAGGAGCCTGCCGAAGATGAGACCATTACGGCTCACCTTTAGGTGTCCTCCTCTGGATAGCATCATTTAAAGAACAAGGGTCAGCACAACGTAAAAAAAAACTGGAAAAAAATCGGTCAGCACAACGCAAAAAGAAAACCGGACAGCACAACGTAAAAAAACAGAAAAAACGGTGGAGGCTGCCGAAGGTGAGGCCCTTACGGCTCGCCTTTAGGTGTCCTCCTCTGGATAGCGTCATTTAAAGAACAAGGGTCAGCACAATGTAAAAAAAAATCGGAGGAGCATGCCGAAGAGGAGGCCATTACGGCTCGCCTTTTGGTGTCCTCCTCTGGATTGCGTCATTTAAAGAACAAGGGTCAGCACAACGTAAAAAAAATCAGAGGAGCCTGCCGAAGATGAGGCCATTACAGCTCGCCTTTAGGTGTCCTCCTCTAGATAGCGTCATTTAAAGAACAAGGGTCAGCACAACGTAAAAAAAAATCGGAGGAGCCTGCCGAAGATGGGGCCATTACGGCTCACCTTTAGGTGTCCAACTCTGGATAGCATCATTTCAAGAACAAAGGTCAGCACAACGAAAAAAAAAACTGGAAAAAAATCGGTCAGAACAACGCAAAAAAAACCGGTCAGCACAACGTAAAAAAACAGAAAAACCGGAGGAGGCTGCTGAATGTGAGGCCCTTACGGCTCGCCTTTTGGTGTCCTCCTCTGGATAGCGTCATTTAAAGAACAAGGGTCAGCACAATGTAAAAAAAATCGGTGGAGCATGCCGAAGAGGAGGCCATTACGGCTCGCCTTTAGGTGTCCTCCTCTGGATAGCGTCATTTAAAGAACAAGGGTCAGCACAACGTAAAAAAAAACTGGAAAAAATTGGAAAAAAACGGGTCAGCACAACGTAAAAAATGGAAAAAAATCGGTCAGCACAAGGTACAAAAAAAATGAAAAAAAAAACCGATTAGCACAACGTAAAAAAATGGAATAAAACCGGTCAGCACAACCTAAAAAAAACTGGAAAAAAAACCAGTCAGCACAACCCAAAAAAAAGAAAAAAAACGGTCAGCACAACGTAAAAAAAATCGCAGGAGACTACCGAAGATAAGGCCATTACGGCTCGCCTTTCGGTGTCCTCCTCTGGATAGCGTCATTTAAAGAACAAGGGTCAGAATAACGTAAAAAAAAAACCGGTCAGCACAACGTAAAAAAAAAAATCGGAGGAGCCTGCCGAAGATGAGGCCATTACAGCTCGCCTTTAGGTGTCCTCCTCTGGATAGCGTCATTTAAAGAACAAAGGTTAGCACAACGTAAAAAAAATCAGAGGAGCCTACCGAAGATGAGGCCATTACAGCTCGCCTTTAGGTGTCCTCCTCGGGATAGCGTCATTTAAAGAACAAGGGTCAGCACAACGTAAAAAAAAATCAGAGGAGCCTGCCGAAGATGAGACCATTACGGCTCACCTTTAGGTGTCCAACTCTGGATAGCATCATTTAAAGAACAAGGGTCAGCACAACGTAAAAAAAAAACTGGAAAAAAATCGGTCAGCACAACGCAAAAAAAAAACCGGACAGCACAACGTAAAAAAACAGAAAAAATGGTGGAGGCTGCCGAAGGTGAGGCCCTTACGGCTCGCCTTTAGGTGTCCTCCTCTGGATAGCGTCATTTAAAGAACAAGGGTCAGCACAATGTAAAAAAAAATCGGAGGACCATGCCGAAGAGGAGGCCATTACGGCTCGCCTTTAGGTGTCCTCCTCTGGATTGCGTCATTTAAAGAACAAGGGTCAGCACAACGTAAAAAAAAATCAGAGGAGCCTGCCGAAGATGAGGCCATTACAGCTCGCCTTTAGGTGTCCTCCTCTAGATAGCGTCATTTAAAGAACAAGGGTCAGCACAACGTAAAAAAAAATCGGAGGAGCCTGCCGAAGATGGGGCCATTACGGCTCACCTTTAGGTGTCCAACTCTAGATAGCATCATTTAAAGAACAAGGGTCAGCACAACGAAAAAAAAAACTGGAAAAAAATCGGTCAGAACAACGCAAAAAAAACCGGTCAGCACAACGTAAAAAAACAGAAAAATCGGAGGAGGCTGCTGAATGTAAGGCCCTTACGGCTCGCCTTTTGGTGTCCTCCTCTGGATAGCCTCATTTAATGAACAAGGGTCAGCACAATGTAAAAAAAATCGGTGGAGCATGCCGAAGAGGAGGCCATTACGGCTCGCCTTTAGGTGTCCTCCTCTGGATAGCGTCATTTAAAGAACAAGGGTCAGCACAACGTAAAAAAAAACTGGAAAAAACTGGAAAAAAACGGGTCAGCACAACGTAAAAAATGGAAAAAAATCGGTCAGCACAAGGTACAAAAAAATGAAAAAAAAACCGATTAGCACAACGTAAAAAAATGGAAAAAAACCGGTCAGCACAACCTAAAAAAAACTGGAAAAAAACCAGTCAGCACAACCCAAAAAAAAGAAAAAAAACGGTCAGCACAACGTAAAAAAAAATCGCAGGAGCCTACCGAAGATAAGGCCATTACGGCTCGCCTTTTGGTGTCCTCCTCTGGATAGCGTCATTTAAAGAACAAGGGTCAGAATAACGTAAAAAAAACCGGTCAGCACAACGTAAAAAAAAAATCGGAGGAGCCTGCCGAAGATGAGGCCATTACAGCTCGCCTTTAGGTGTCCTCCTCTGGATAGCGTCATTTAAAGAACAATGGTCAGCACAACGTAAAAAAAAATTGGAGGAGCCTGCCGAAGATGAGGCCATTACGGCTCGCCTTTAGGTGCCCTCCTCTGAATAGCGTCATTTAAAGAACAAGGATCAGCACAATGTAAAAAAAACTTGAAAAAAACCGGTCAGCATAACGTAAAAAAAAATAAAATAAAATAAAATATGAAAAAAATCCAGTGAGCACAACGTAAAAAAAAAATACCGGTAAGCACGACGGAAGAAAAATCGAAGGAGCATGCCGAAGATGAGGCCATTACGGCTCACCTTTAGGTGTCCTCCTCTGGATAGCATCATTTAAAGAACAAGGGTCAGCACAACGTAAAAAAAAAAAAGAAAAACCAGAGGAGGCTGCCGAAGGTGAGGCCTTTACGGCTCGCCTTTAGGTGTCCTCCTCTGGATAGCATCATTTAAAGAACAAGGGTCAGTACAATGTAAAAAAAACGGAGGAGCCTGCCGAAGAGGAGGCCATTACGGCTCGCCTTTAGGTGTCCTCCTCTGGATAGCGTCATTTAAAGAACAAGGGTCAGCACAACGTAAAAAAAAACTTGAAAAAATCCGGTCAGCACAACGTAAAAAAAATGGAAAAAAAACCGGTCAGCACAACGTAAAAAAAATGGAAAAAAACCGGTCAGCACAACCAAAAAAATTGGAAAAGAAACCAGTCAGCACAACCCAAAAAAAAGAAAAAAACGGTCAGCACAACGTAAAAAAAAATCGGAGGAGCCTGCCGAAGATAAGGCCATTACGGCTCGCCTTTAGGTGTCCTCCTCTAGATAGTGTCATTAAAAGAACAAGGGTCAGCACAACTAAAAAAAAAATCGGTCGGCACAACGTAAAAAAAAATCGGAGGAGCCTGCCGAAGATGAGGCCATTACAGCTCGCCTTTAGGTGTCCTCCTCTGGATAGCGTCATTTAAAGAACAAGGGTCAGCACAACGTAAAAAAAAAATAAAAAAAATAAAAAAAATCGGAGGAGCCTACCGAAGATGAGGCCATTTCGGCTCGCCTTTAGGTGTCCTCCTCTGGATAGCGTCATTTAAAGAACAAGGGTCAGCACAAAGAAAAAAATAAAAAAATAAAAAAAATTGGAGGAGCCTGCCGAAGATGAGGCCATTTCGGCTCGCCTTTTTAGGTGTCCTCCTCGGGATAGCGTCATTTAAAGAACAAGGGTCAAAACAAAGTATAAAAAAAACACTGGAAAAAAAAACCGATCAACACAACCTAAAAAAAATGGTCAGCACAACGTAAAAAAAATAGAAAAAAATCAGAGGAGCCTGCGGAAGATGAGGCCATTACGGCTCCCCTTTAGGTGTCCTCCTCAGGATAGCGTCATTTAAAGAACAACGGTCAGCACAACATTAAAAAAAACTGGAAAAAAATCTGTCAGCACAACGTAAAAAAAAATCGGAGGAGCCTGCCGAAGATGACGCCATTACGGCTCGCCTTTAGGTGTCCTCCTTTGGATAGCATCATTTAAAGAGCAAGGGTTAGCACAACGTAAAAAAAGAAACCAGAAATAAAAAATCGGAGGAGCCTGCCGAAGATGAGGCCATTACGGCTCGCCTTTAGGTGTCCTCCTCTGGATAGCGTCATTTAAAGAACAAGGGTCAGCACAACGTAATAAAAAAAGAAAAAAACACTGGAAAAAAACCGGTCAGCACAACCTAAAATAACCGGTCAGCACAACGTAAAAAAAACACAGGAAAAAAACCGGTCAGTACTGATGACAAGTCATCATATACCCATTTTCAAGCTAATTTCATTTGTTTTGTTAGTCTTTATGCACTTTCTTGCTTCCTAAGTAAGTGATTTGGAGTGAAAATGCACAACTTCTTTAAATCAAGCAACCACCACGAAATTAATGTTAATCCATGAGGTTTAAGCTAATTTTAATTGAATTTTAATTGATTTATAAGCCTTATGAATTTAGTGATACTTGGAGTGGTTGTTTTGGTTTATTTCAGGTGAAGAAAAGAATAAAAGAGAAAAGCGTGGCCTAAGAAAGTGTGACCCAAGGAGAAGGAAGCGTGGCCAAGAGAAGGAAAAGTGTGTCGCATGCAATGGGGGAGGCAAGCATTGCCCTCCACAAGGGCACACTGCCCTCTAGGAGGGCAACATAAGGGAACAAAGCAAAGAAGGCAACTCTGCCCTGCCCACTACAAGGGCAGAGCACAAATTTGTGCCTTGGAATCAAGAAGAAGAAAATGTTGCCCTGCCCTCCACAAGGGCAGTATCGGGCTCACCAAGGAAGAAAATCAAAGGAAAACGTCTCCAAATGCTTGCCACAAGAATTGAACACGGGACCATGAGGAAGCTAGGAACTAAGGTCCATTACCGTGCCAAGAAACCAAGGAAAATGATTTAGCGTGTGTTTCTGCCCGGATTCGAACACGGGACTTCATTTTGAAAACACTGCCCTGCCCTCCGCGAGGGCAGGGCAGCATTTTGTTGGTGCACAACTCTGGCGCACCAAGACGTGAGTCTGGCGCACCAAATCACTACCCTGGCAGCACCAGCGCGCATCACAGCTTGAATCTGGCAGCACCAGCGCGCATCACAGCTTGAATCTGGCAGCACCAAGCACGCACCATGGCACATTTCTGGCGCACCAATTTTTCCTGCCCTGCCCTCCGCGAGGGCAGGGCAGCGTTTTGCGCACCAAGACCGCACCAAGCCGCACCAAGCAAGCACCAACACGCACCAAATCCTGCCCTGCCCTCCACAAGGGCAGGGCAGCCTCCTGGGAGCAAACTATTTTGGGCCAAAAATTGAATTAAAAATCCAATTTAATTCATTTCTTCACCAAATCAAAAGCCCATCCAAATCCCAAAATCCAAGAATAGAAAGTGTATAAATAGGAGCTAGTTTGATGTAATTAGGACCTTTTGCTTTGCTTTTGAATTTTGCACTTTCTTTTGAGCTTTGAATTTTATTTTTGCACTTGGGAACTTCTCTTGGTGTCTTCACTGAGATTTCAGAGAATTAGGGAGGAGAATTGATCTCTCTTCTTCCTCGTTCTTGCTTGGGTCTTTTTAGTTTCCTTATTTTGATTCTTGGGTGTTAAGAATTGAGGAAATTCTGTCTCAATCTCCACTCAAGAACCCTTTAGTTTCTTTTCTGCATAATTGAACCCATTTACATTCTCTTTACTGTTTCTTCTTCAATTTCTTTGCAATTGCTTTGAGAACTTGGATCTAGGAAGGTAATTGAGATCTAGGCTCTGCTACCTAGTCTCTTGAACCCTGAGATCCCAATTTACTTTTGGTTCTTCTGTGAACCTTTGCTGCACTTTAATTTCAATTTCTGTTTGAATTCTCATTGCTTCAAATTCAATTTCTGCTCTATTAAGTGTGGCAATTCAATTCCTCTTTGTTTAGATTCTGCAATCCCAGTCCTCAAACCCCTTTTATATTCAAGCAATTTACATTTCTTGCACTTTAAGTTTCTGCAATTTACATTTCTTGCACTTTAAGTTTTAGTCATTTACTTTCTTGTTCTTTAAGATTCAGCAAGTTTATATTCCTGTTCTTTAATCTACTGCGAATTCCCCCTCTCCCTTTACATTCCAAGCAATTTATATTCTGTTAAATACAAACCACTCAACCAAAACTTGATTCGCTTGACTAAATCAACCACTAAACTAAAATTGCTCAATCCTTCAATCCCTGTGGGATCGACCTCACTCATGTGAGTTATTATTACTTGATGCGACCTGGTACACTTGCCGGTGAGTTTTGTGTTGGATCGTTTTCCACACATCAAGTTTTTGGCGCCGTTGCCGGGGATTGAAATAGATTGACAATGATTAAGTGAAGTGGAGGTCTAGATTAAGCACTTTTTCTTTTCTGTTATTTTAATTTTGACTAACACACTAACTGTTTGAGAAATTGTCTCTACCAATTCACTAACAGTTTATTTCAACTAACTGCACTTGATTCTCAAGCGTGCCGCTGATTGTTCCTCCTGTTTGTTCGCATACCACAGGAAATCAAGTTTCTACAAACAAGGAGTATCATGACATGAAGCCACCACTCATTACACTCATCAAGAACAATTGTTCCTATGATGGAAATCCATCGGAAGATCCTCAGCAACACATATCTACTTTCCTGAGAACTTGTAATGCGGTCAAAACCAATGGTCCAGATCATGACACTTACAAGATCCTGTTATTTCCTTTCTCATTAAAGGGTGAAGCTGCACAATGGTTTGAAACTTTTCCCCAAGGAAGTATCACTAGTTGGGATGATTTGGTCACCAAATTTCTGGCCAAATTCACCTCATCCAGACAGATCATCCAGCTGAAAGAAGAGGAACATCTATTCACACAAGGGGACGAAGAACCACTCTTCAAGGCTTGGGAAAGATACAAGAAAGCAACTGATAAAGTGGGCTTCCGAGCTTTCTATGAAGGATTGACCCCAGAAACAAGAAAAGCAGTGGACTACTTCTCAGATGGCCTACTCAAAGCAACAACAACTGCCCAAGGAATTGCAAACTTCAATGACAAAGGAATCAACAACCAACATTCATTTGAGGAACCACAGAATGCAATCTCAGAAAAAGAAATGGTGAATATTGAAGGGGTGAATGCGTTCAAGGACCTAAACAGACAAATGCACCATCAACCACAACAAAACATGGAGCTGTCTGCTGCAGTGAATGCCAAATTTCCACCATGGAGACCTCATTCTTATCTGAGAATGAGGGAGTCTCAACATCAAAAACAAGGAAGTTTCCACCAGGGCAACTCCATGACCACAAACAATCAACATCCCCCACCCACTAATAACACTCAAAGCCAATACTCACAACACAGACACTTCCAGACTCATCTCAACTGGAGAAGGAACGAGTACCAAAATTACAAACCAAGGGATTTCAATTATAACAACTCCAACTTCACAAACCAACAAAAACACCATTACAGCAATAACAACCATTACATGCCACCATCACCCCCGCTCTTCCAACCTCTAACACCTCATAACCAACCAATCTCACAAGACTCTCAGAGAATCACAGACTTGGAGATCCTAATAGAGAGAATGATGAAACACCAAGAGGAAACAACAAGGAACCAAACAATGTTAATCAAAGGAATTGAGGAGCAGATAGCTCAATTGGCGAAGTACTTTGCAGAAATGGGTGAGAAGAAACCAAGTACTTTCCTCAAAACCATTGAAGACGAACCAACCAACAACGAAGATGCTACAAAGAAGGAAGGATGGAAAAGGATCATAGAGGACAATGAGAAAATACTGGACAAAGGAAGTACCAGCCAAGAAAAACACAACAAGGAATTCTTTCAAGGAGAGACAGAGGATAGAACTAAAGAAAAGCAGAAAATCCTCACTAGAAATTTTTCACTAGGGGATCGAGTGATGATCAATATTCAAACCATGAAGGTATCCCCACAGTTGTCTGATCACTACATTGTAACTAAGATCCTTCCACAAGAATTTATAGAGGTCATCAAAGAGGAAACCGGAAGGAAGTTCACAGTAAAGAAAGACAAGCTAAGGCACTGTGATTTTCAACCTCCATGATCAGCAAAAATAGAAGATGTCAAGCTAGTGACAATAAAAGAGCACTTGTTGGGAGGCAACCCAACCTGAGGTAGTTTTCTTTTCATAGCTTTTTCAATAAAAATGTTGAATAATTGGTCTGGATTGCAAGGAGCTAAGTTTGGTGTTGCACACCAAAACAGTTTAAGGGAGAATGAAAGATTCTAAGTTTGGTGTTCCACCAAAAATGTCATTCAAAAACACATTCTCACCTCCTGCATGATGCTAGCTCCAAGCAACCAAACACATTATTCAACTGTTTAATTGCTTTCTCGTTTTATTTTCATTAACCTTTAGCAAGGACACAGGGTTTCACATATGGGTAACTTGTTGCATCTGAGATAGTGGCAAACAATTAAGTTTGGTGTTCACACACCAAAACAATTCCAAGAGCCACACTCCATTTATGCATACTAACCATATAATTAAGGGCTTGAGAAACAAGCAACTTTGAGAATTATGCAGGACATGAGTCAACAATTGAAGACATTATGCATCTTAACTCAAAGAGAACACAACAGAAGGAAGAATCAAAGGGCTGCAACTTCAAAGGTTGTATCTAAACTTGATCCTTGCTGCTGTGAAATGCTTTGGATCTGGAAACCATTGTATGTCTTGCTAAAGTGTTTATCTGGTTGCAAGTGAAATTGTTTGTTAAAAATGCTAAATCTGCATAATGCTTGTTATCCATCACTTAGCTTGAAATTTTGTTTTGTTTCCCACATGCTTAAATAAAAGAGATTTGTTTGAATTGAAAAGTGAAATATCCAATGTTGCATAAGTAAGAATGGAAGTTGGTGGTGGTATATGTGTTTGATTAAATGCATAACTCATGAAATAATTGTTGCATAATATCATTCTCATTCAAGTGTGAGTTAGCTTGTTGTACAAAGACTCTTATCAATAAAGAAAAAGCCCTTGAGAACAAAAACAGAAAGAAAAGGAAGAAGAAAAAGCCAAAATGGCAAGAAAAACAAAGAATAAAGGTTGGACACCAATAGCTTGGACCCTAGGACATATGCCTGTGGTGTTCTTGTACTAAGATATGCTTGGATGAGTAAATTCTAAGGGGTATTTTAAAACCCGGTCACTTAGATCAACTGATTTGGGATGGCCAATTGAAAGTCCACAATAAAGAGCAACTTAGATACAGAACATTTAGTTATCCAAAGAGATGCTGGGCATCAATGATCCTAGGAAGAATTAATGAGCCATGTGTCTGTGGTGGAAAGATGTTGAGTAAAAAGAAAAAAAAATAAAGCCAAAGGCTAATACTGCAACATTTGACACCAAACCTCTAAAAGAATAATAAGCTTGTTAAGCATAGAAAAGTTAGCAAGGGAGGAAATAAAAAAAGTGAGTCTTATAACAGCAAGTTTAGCAAGCCTTTGAGGAAAGATGTATATTATGTAACAGCAACAATAATTGAGTTATCACTGTCTGCATAAAGACTCCATAAATCAAGTTCTGCTATATGCCTAATAAGGATATGTGTTCTTTTCTTATTCATGTCATTTACTCTTAGTTTTGATGCTTGCTTGGGGACAAGCAAGATTTAAGTTTGGTGTTGTGATGACAAGTCATCATATACCCATTTTTCAAGCTAATTTCATTTGTTTTGTTAGTCTTTATGCACTTTCTTGCTTCCTAAGTAAGTGATTTGGAGTGAAAATGCACAACTTCTTTAAATCAAGCAACCACCACAAAATTAATGTTAATCCATGAGGTTTAAGCTAATTTTAATTGAATTTTAATTGATTTATAAGCCTTATGAATTTAGTGATACTTGGAGTGGTTGTTTTGGTTTATTTCAGGTGAAGAAAAGAATAAAAGAGAAAAGCGTGGCCTAAGAAAGTGTGACCCAAGGAGAAGGAAGCGTGGCCAAGAGAAGGAAAAGTATGTCGCATGCAATGGAGGAGGCAAGCATTGCCCTCCACAAGGGCACACTGCCCTCTAGGAGGGCAACATAAGGGAACAAGGCAAAGAAGGCAACTCTGCCCTGCCCACTACAAGGGCAGAGCACAAATTTGTGCCTTGGAATCAAGAAGAAGAAAATGTTGCCCTGCCCTCCACAAGGGCAGTATCGGGCTCACCAAGGAAGAAAATCAAAGGAAAACGTCTCCAAATGCTTGCCACAAGAATTGAACACGGGACCATGAGGAAGCTAGGAACTAAGGTCCATTACTGTGCCAAGAAACCAAGGAAAATGATTTAGCGTGTGTTTCTGCCCGGATTCGAACACGGGACTTCATTTTGAAAACACTGCCCTGCCCTCCGCGAGGGCAGGGCAGCATTTTGTTGGTGCACAACTCTGGCGCACCAAGAAGTGAGTCTGGCACACCAAATCACTACCCTGGCAGTACCAGCGCGCATCACAGCTTGAATCTGGCAGCACCAGCGCGCATCACAGCTTGAATCTGGCAGCACCAAGCACGCACCATGGCACATTTCTGGCGCACCAATTTTTCCTGCCCTGCCCTCCGCGAGGGCAGGGCAGCGTTTTGCGCACCAAGACCGCACCAAGCCGCACCAAGCCGCACCAAGCCGCACCAAGTAAGCACCAACACGCACCAAATCCTGCCCTGCCCTCCACAAGGGCAGGGCAGCCTCCTGGGAGCAAACTATTTTGGGCCAAAAATTGAATTAAAAATTCAATTTAATTCATTTCTTCACCAAATCAAAAGCCCATCCAAATCCCAAAATCCAAGAATAGAAAGTGTATAAATAGGAGCTAGTTTGATGTAATTAGGACCTTTTGCTTTGCTTTTGAATTTTGCACTTTCTTTTGAGCTTTGAATTTTATTTTTGCACTTGGGAACTTCTCTTGGTGTCTTCACTGAGATTTCAGAGAATTAGGGAGGAGAATTGATCTCTCTTCTTCCTCGTTCTTGCTTGGGTCTTTTTAGTTTCCTTATTTTGATTCTTGGGTGTTAAGAATTAAGGAAATTCTGTCTCAATCTCCACTCAAGAACCCTTTAGTTTCTTTTCTGCATAATTGAACCCATTTACATTCTCTTTACTGTTTCTTCTTCAATTTCTTTGCAATTGCTTTGAGAACTTGGATCTAGGAAGGTAATTGAGATCTAGGCTCTGCTACCTAGTCTCTTGAACCCTGAGATCCCAATTTACTTTTGGTTCTTCTGTGAACCTTTGCTGCACTTTAATTTCAATTTCTGTTTGAATTCTCATTGCTTCAAATTCAATTTCTGCTCTATTAAGTGTGGCAATTCAATTCCTCTTTGTTTAGATTCTGCAATCCCAGTCCTCAAACCCCTTTTATATTCAAGCAATTTACATTTCTTGCACTTTAAGTTTCTGCAATTTACATTTCTTGCACTTTAAGTTTCAGTCATTTACTTTCTTGTTCTTTAAGATTCAGCAAGTTTATATTCCTGTTCTTTAATCTACTGCGAATTCCCCCTCTCCCTTTACATTCCAAGCAATTTATATTCTGTTAAATACAAACCACTCAACCAAAACTTGATTCGCTTGACTAAATCAACCACTAAACTAAAATTGCTCAATCCTTCAATCCCTGTGGGATCGACCTCACTCATGTGAGTTATTATTACTTGATGCGACCCGGTACACTTGCCGGTGAGTTTTGTGTTGGATCGTTTTCCACACATCAAGTTTTTGGCGCCGTTGCCGGGGATTGAAATAGATTGACAATGATTAAGTGAAGTGGAAAAACGGTCAGCAAAAAATAAAACACTGGAAAAAACCGGTTAGTACGACCTAAAAAAAACCGGTCTGCACAATGTAAAAAAAACCGGTCAGCACACCCTAAAAAACCCTGAAAAAAAACCAGTCAGCACAACGTAAAAAAAACGGAGGAGCCTGCTGAAGATGAGGTCATTATTGCTCGCCTTTTGGTGTCCTCCTCTGCATAGCGTCATTTAAAGAACAAGGGTCAGCACAACGTAAAAAAAATGGAAAAAATCGGTTAATATAACCTAAAAAAAACTCGGTCAGCACAACGTAAAAAAAATCGGAGGAGCCTGCCGAAGATTAGGCCATTACAGCTTGCCTTTAGGTGTCCTCCTATGGATAGCGTCAGTTAAAGAACATGGGTCAGCAGAACATAAAAAAAAAACCGGTCAGCACACCGTAAAAAAAAATCGGAGGAGCCTGCTGAAGATGAGGCCATTACGGCTCGCCTTTAGGTGTCCTCCTCTAGATAGCGTCATTTAAATAACAAAGGTCAGCACAACGTAAAAAAAATAAAAAAATAAACAAAATCGGAGGAGCCTGCCGAGGATGAGGCCATTTCGGCTCACCTTTAGGTGTCCTCCTCGGGATAGCGTCATTTAAAGAACAAGGGTCAACACAACGTATAAAAAAAACACTGGAAAAAAATCGATCAACACAACCTAAAAAAAACCAGAGAGCACAACGTAAAAAAAAAAAGAAAAAAAATCGGAGGAGCCTGCCGAAGATGAGGCCATTACGGCTCCCCTTTAGGTGTCCTCCTCGGGATAGCGTCATTTAAAGAACAAGGTTCAGCATAACGTTAAAAAAATTGGAAAAAAACCAGTCAGCACAACGTAAAAAAAAATCGGAGGAGCCTACCGAAGATGAAGCCATTACGGCTCGCCTTTAGGTGTCCTCCTCTGGATAGCGTCATTTAAAGAACAAGTGTCAGCACAAAAAAAAATGGGAAGCTCAACGTAAAAAAAAAATCGAAAGAGCCTGCCGAAGATGAGGCCATTACGGCTCGCCTTTAGGTGTCCTCCTATGGGTTAAAGAACAACGGTCAGCACAACGTAAAAAAAAACTGGAAAAAAAACCAGTCAGCTCAACTTAAAAAAAATGGAAAAAATACTGGTTAGCACAACGTAAAAAAAAATCGGAGGAGCCTGCCGAAGATGAAGCCATTACGGCTCGCCTTTAGGTGTCCTCCTCTGGATAGCGTCATTTAAAGAACAAGGGTCAGCACAACGTAAAAAAAAACTGGAAAAAAAAAATCGGAGGAGCCTGCCGAAGATGAGGCCATTACGGCTCGCCTTTAGGTGTCCACCTCTAGATAGCGTCATTTAAAGAACAAGGGTCAGCACAACGTAAAAAAAAGGAAAAAACCGGTCAGCACAACCCAAAAAAAACCCGGTCAGCACAGTATAAAAAAAACTGGAAAAAAAACCAGTCAGTACAACCCAAGAAAATCCCGGTCAGCACAACGTAAAAAAAAATCGGAGGAGCCTGCCGAAGATGAGGCCATTACGGCTCGCCTTTAGGTATCCTCCTCTGGATAGCGTCACTTAAAGAAGAAGGGTCAGCACAAAGTAAAAAAAATAAGAAAATAAAAAAAATCGGAGGAGCCTGCTATAGATGAGGCCATTACGGCTCGCCTTTAGGTGTCCTCATCTGGATAGCGTCATTTAAAGAACAAGTGTCAGCACAACGACAAAAATGGTCAACTCAACGTAAAAAAAAAATCGAAGGAGCCTGCCGAAGATGAGGCCATTACGGCTCGCCTTTAGGTGTCCTCCTCTGTATAGTGTCATTTAAAGGACAAGGGTCAGCACAACGTAAAAAAAAACTGGAAAAAAAATCAGGGGAGCCTGCCGAAGATGAGGCCATTACGGCTCGCCTTTCGGTGTCCTCCTCTGGATAACGTCATTTAAAGAACAAGGGTCAGCACAACGAAAAAAAACTGGAAAAAAATAGGTCAGCACAACGTAAAAAAAACTCCGTCAGCACAACGTAAAAAAATGGAAAAAAACCGGTCAGAACAACCCAAAAAAAAACAATTGGAAAAAAATCGTTCAGCACAAACCAAAAAAAACCCGGTCAGCACAGCATAAAAAAAATTGGAAAAAAACCAGTCAGCAAAACCCAAAAAAAACCCGGTCAGCACAACGTAAAAAAAATTGGAAAAAAAACCGGTCAGCACAACGTAAAAAAAATCGGAGTAGCCTGCCGAAGATGAGGCCATTACGGCTCGCCTTTAGGTGTCCTCCTCTGGATAGCGTCATTTAAAGAACAAGGGTCAGCACAACGTAAAAAAAGAAACCAGACATAAAAAATCGGAGGAGCCTGCCGAAGATGAGGCCATTACGGCTCGCCTTTAGGTGTCCTCCTCTGGATAGCGTCATTTAAAGAACAACGGTCAGCACAACGTTAAAAAAAACTGGAAAAAAACCGGTCAGCACAACGTAAAAAAAAAATCGGAGGAGCCTGCCGAAGATGACGCCATTACGGCTCGCCTTTAGGTGTCCTCCTTTGGATAGCGTCATTTAAAGAACAAGGGTCAGCACAACGTAAAAAAAGAAACCAGACATAAAAAATCGGAGGAGCCTGCCGAAGATGAGGCCATTACGGCTCGCCTTTAGGTGTCCTCCTCTGGATAGCGTCATTTAAAGAACAAGGGTCAGCACAACGTAATAAAAAACGAAAAAACACTGGAAAAAAACCGGTCTGTACAACCTAAAAAAAACGGTTAGCACAACGAAAAAAAAATCCGGTCAGCACAACGTAAAAAAAACTGGAAAAAAAATCGGTCAGCACAACCCAAAAAAAATCGGTTAGCACAATGTAAAAGAAAACTGGAAAAAAACCGGTCAGCACAGCGTAAAAAAAAAACCGGTCAGCACACCGTAAAAAAAAATCGGAGGAGCCTGCTGAAGATGAGGCCATTACGGCTCGCCTTTAGGTGTCCTCCTCTAGATAGCGTCATTTAAATAACAAAGGTCAGCACAACGTAAAAAAAATAAAAAAATAAACAAAATCGGAGGAGCCTGCCGAGGATGAGGCCATTTCGGCTCACCTTTAGGTGTCCTCCTCGGGATAGCGTCATTTAAAGAACAAGGGTCAACACAACGTATAAAAAAAACACTGGAAAAAAATCGATCAACACAACCTAAAAAAAACCGGAGAGCACAACGTAAAAAAAAAAGAAAAAAAAATCGGAGGAGCCTGCCGAAGATGAGGCCATTACGGCTCCCCTTTAGGTGTCCTCCTCGGGATAGCGTCATTTAAAGAACAAGGTTCAGCATAACGTTAAAAAAATTGGAAAAAACCAGTCAGCACAACGTAAAAAAAAATCGGAGGAGCCTACCGAAGATGAGGCCATTACGGCTCGCCTTTAGGTGTCCTCCTCTGGATAGCGTCATTTAAAGAACAAGTGTCAGCACAACAACAAAAAATGGTAAGCTCAACGTAAAAAAAAATCGAAAGAGCCTGCCGAAGATGAGGCCATTACGGATCGCCTTTAGGTGTCCTCCTATGGGTTAAAGAACAACGGTCAGCACAACGTAAAAAAAAAAACTGGAAAAAAAACCAGTCAGCTCAACTTAAAAAAAATGGAAAAAATACTGGTTAGCACAACGTAAAAAAAAATCGGAGGAGCCTGCCGAAGATGAAGCCATTACGGCTCGCCTTTAGGTGTCCTCCTCTGGATAGCGTCATTTAAAGAACAAGGGTCAGCACAACGTAAAAAAAATTGGAAAAAAAAATCGGAGGAGCCTGCCGAAGATGAGGCCATTACGGCTCGCCTTTAGGTGTCCTCCTCTAGATAGCGTCATTTAAAGAACAAGGGTCAGCACAACGTAAAAAAAAGGAAAAAACCGGTCAGCACAACCCAAAAAAAAACCCGGTCAGCACAGTATAAAAAAAATTGGAAAAAAAACCAGTCAGTACAACCCAAGAAAATCCCGGTCAGCACAACGTACAAAAAAACTAGAAAAAAAACCGGTCATCACAACGTAAAAAAAAATCGGAGGAGCCTGCCGAAGATGAGGCCATTACGGCTCGCCTTTCGGTGTCCTCCTCTGGATAACGTCATTTAAAGAACAAGGGTCAGCACAACGAAAAAAAACTGGAAAAAAATAGGTCAGCACAACGTAAAAAAAACTCCGTCAGCACAACGTAAAAAAATGGAAAAAAACCGGTCAGAACAACCCAAAAAAAACAATTGGAAAAAAATCGTTCAGCACAAACCAAAAAAAACCCGGTCAGCACAGCATAAAAAAAATTGGAAAAAAACCAGTCAGCAAAACCCAAAAAAAACCCGGTCAGCACAACGTAAAAAAAATTGGAAAAAAAACCGGTCAGCACAACGTAAAAAAAATCGGAGTAGCCTGCCGAAGATGAGGCCATTACGGCTCGCCTTTAGGTGTCCTCCTCTGGATAGCGTCATTTAAAGAACAAGGGTCAGCACAACGTAAAAAAAGAAACCAGACATAAAAAATCGGAGGAGCCTGCCGAAGATGAGGCCATTACGGCTCGCCTTTAGGTGTCCTCCTCTGGATAGCGTCATTTAAAGAACAACGGTCAGCACAACGTTAAAAAAAACTGGAAAAAAACCGGTCAGCACAACGTAAAAAAAAAATCGGAGGAGCCTGCCGAAGATGACGCCATTACGGCTCGCCTTTAGGTGTCCTCCTTTGGATAGCGTCATTTAAAGAACAAGGGTCAGCACAACGTAAAAAAAGAAACCAGACATAAAAAATCGGAGGAGCCTGCCGAAGATGAGGCCATTACGGCTCGCCTTTAGGTGTCCTCCTCTGGATAGCGTCATTTAAAGAACAAGGGTCAGCACAACGTAATAAAAAACGAAAAAACACTGGAAAAAAACCGGTCTGTACAACCTAAAAAAAACGGTTAGCACAACGAAAAAAAAATCCGGTCAGCACAACGTAAAAAAAACTGGAAAAAAAATCGGTCAGCACAACCCAAAAAAAATCGGTTAGCACAATGTAAAAGAAAAACTGGAAAAAAACCGGTCAGCACAGCGTAAAAAAAAAACCGGTCAGCACACCGTAAAAAAAAATCGGAGGAGCCTGCTGAAGATGAGGCCATTACGGCTCGCCTTTAGGTGTCCTCCTCTAGATAGCGTCATTTAAATAACAAAGGTCAGCACAACGTAAAAAAAATAAAAAAATAAACAAAATCGGAGGAGCCTGCCGAGGATGAGGCCATTTCGGCTCACCTTTAGGTGTCCTCCTCGGGATAGCGTCATTTAAAGAACAAGGGTCAACACAACGTATAAAAAAAACACTGGAAAAAAATCGATCAACACAACCTAAAAAAAACCGGAGAGCACAACGTAAAAAAAAAAGAAAAAAAAATCGGAGGAGCCTGCCGAAGATGAGGCCATTACGGCTCCCCTTTAGGTGTCCTCCTCGGGATAGCGTCATTTAAAGAACAAGGTTCAGCATAACGTTAAAAAAATTGGAAAAAAACCAGTCAGCACAACGTAAAAAAAAATCGGAGGAGCCTACCGAAGATGAGGCCATTACGGCTCGCCTTTAGGTGTCCTCCTCTGGATAGCGTCATTTAAAGAACAAGTGTCAGCACAACAACAAAAAATGGTAAGCTCAACGTAAAAAAAAATCGAAAGAGCCTGCCGAAGATGAGGCCATTACGGATCGCCTTTAGGTGTCCTCCTATGGGTTAAAGAACAACGGTCAGCACAACGTAAAAAAAAAAACTGGAAAAAAAACCAGTCAGCTCAACTTAAAAAAAATGGAAAAAATACTGGTTAGCACAACGTAAAAAAAAATCGGAGGAGCCTGCCGAAGATGAAGCCATTACGGCTCGCCTTTAGGTGTCCTCCTCTGGATAGCGTCATTTAAAGAACAAGGGTCAGCACAACGTAAAAAAAAATTGGAAAAAAAAATCGGAGGAGCCTGCCGAAGATGAGGCCATTACGGCTCGCCTTTAGGTGTCCTCCTCTAGATAGCGTCATTTAAAGAACAAGGGTCAGCACAACGTAAAAAAAAGGAAAAAACCGGTCAGCACAACCCAAAAAAAAACCCGGTCAGCACAGTATAAAAAAAATTGGAAAAAAAACCAGTCAGTACAACCCAAGAAAATCCCGGTCAGCACAACGTACAAAAAAACTAGAAAAAAAACCGGTCATCACAACGTAAAAAAAAATCGGAGGAGCCTGCCGAAGATGAGGCCATTACGGCTCGCCTTTAGGTATCCTCCTCTGGATAGCGTCACTTAAAGAAGAAGGGTCAGCACAAAGTAAAAAAAAATAAGAAAATGAAAAAAATCGGAGGAGCCTGCTGAAGATGAGGCCATTACGGCTCGCCTTTTGGTGTCCTCATCTGGATAGCGTCATTTAAAGAACAAGTGTCAGCACAACGACAAAAATGGTCAACTCAACGTAAAAAAAATCGAAGGAGCCTGCCGAAGATGAGGCCATTATGGCTCGCCTTTAGGTGTCCTCCTCTGTATAGTGTCATTTAAAGGACAAGGGTCAGCACAACGTAAAAAAAAAACTGGAAACAAATCGGGGGAGCCTGCCGAAGATGAGGCCATTACGGCTCGCCTTTCGGTGTCCTCCTCTGGATAACGTCATTTAAAGAACAAGGGTCAGCACAACGAAAAAAAACTGGAAAAAAACAGGTCAGGAGAACCTAAAAAAAAAACCGGTCAGCACAACGTAAAAAAAAATCCGGTCAGCACAACGTATAAAAAACTCCGTCAGCACAACGTAAAAAAATGGAAAAAAACCGATCAGAACAACCCAAAAAAAACAATTGGAAAAAAATCGTTCAGCACAACCCAAAAAAAACCCGGTCAGCACAGCATAAAAAAAATTGGAAAAAAACCAGTCAGCACAACCCAAAAAAAACCCGGTCAGCACAATGTAAAAAAAATTGGAAAAAAAACCGGTCAGCACAACGTAAAAAAAATTGGAGTAGCCTGCCGAAGATGAGGCCATTACGGCTCGCCTTAAGGTGTCCTCCTCTGGATTGCGTCATTTAAAGAACAAGGGTCAGCACAAAGAAAAAAATAAAAAAATAAAAAAATCGGAGGAGCCTGCCGAAGATGAGGCCATTTCGGCTCGCCTTTACGTGTCCTCCTCGGGATAGCGTCATTTAAAGAACAAGGGTCAAAACAAAGTATAAAAAAAACACTGGAAAAAAAACCGATCAACACAACCTAAAAAAAAAGGTCAGCAAAACGTAAAAAAATAGAAAAAAAACAGAGGAGCCTGCGGAAGATGAGGCCATTACGGCTCCCCTTTAGGTGTCCTCCTCAGGATAGCGTCATTTAAAGAACAACGGTCAGCACAACGTTAAAAAAAAACTGGAAATAAACCGGTCAGCACAACGTAAAAAAAAAATTGGAGGAGCCTGCCGAAGATGACGCCATTACGGCTCGCCTTTAGGTGTCCTCCTTTGGATAGCGTCATTTAAAGAACAAGGGTCAGCACAACGTAAAAAAAGAAACCAGAAATAAAAAATCGGAGGAGCCTGCCAAAGATGAGGCCATTACGGCTCGCCTTTAGGTGTCCTCCTCTGGATAGCGTCATTTAAAGAACAAGGGTCAGCACAACGTAATAAAAAAAGAAAAAACACTGGAAAAAAACTGGTCAGTACAACCTAAAAAAAACGGTTAGCACAACGTAAAAAAAAATCCGGTCAGCACAACGTAAAAAAAATGGAAAAAAAATCGGTCAGCACAACCCAAAAAAAATCGGTTAGCACAACGTAAAAGAAAAACTGGAAAAAAACCGGTAAGCACAACGTAAAAAAAATCGGAGGAGCCTGCCGAAGATGAGGCCATTACGGCTCGCCTTTAGGTGTCGTCCTCTGGATAGTGTCATTTAAAGAACAAGGGTCAGCACAACGTAAAAAAACTGGAAAAAAATCGATCAGCACAACGTAAAAAAAAATTGGAAAAAATACTGGACAGCACAACGTTAAAAAAAATCGGAGGAACCTGCCAAAGACGAGGCCAATACGGCTCGCCTTTAGGTGTCCTCCTCTGGATAGCGTCATTTAAAGAACAAGGGTCAGCACAACGTAAAAAAAAAACTGGAAAAAAAATCGAAGGAGCCTGCCGAAGATGAGGCCATTACGGCTCGCCTTTTGGTGTCCCCCTCTGGATAGCGTCATTTAAATAACAAGTGTCAGCACAACGAAAAAAATTGGTAAGTTCAACGTAAAAAAGAAATCGAAGGAGCCTGCCGAAGATGAGGCCATTACGGCTCGCCTTTTGGTGTCCCCCTCTGGATAGCGTCATTTAAATAACAAGTGTCAGCACAACGAAAAAAATTGGTAAGCTCAACGTAAAAAAAAAAATCGAAGGAGCCTGCCGAAGATGAGGCCATTACGGCTCGCCTTTAGGTGTCCTCCTCTGGATAGTGTCATTTAAAGAACAAGGGTCAGCACAACGTAAAAAAAACTTGAAAAAAAACCGGTCAGCACAACATAAAAAAAATTGGAAAAAATACCGGTCAGCACAATGTAAAAAAAAATTGGAGGAACCTGCTGAAGATGGGGCCATTACGGCTCGCCTTTAGGTGTTTTCCTCTGGATAGCGTCATTTAAAGAACAAGGGTCAGCACAACGTAAAAAAAAACCGGTCAGCACAACGTAAAAAAAATAAATTAAAATAATAAAAAAATCGCAGGAACCTGCCGAAGATGAGGCCATTACGGCTCGCCTTTAGTTGTGCTCCTCTGGATAGCATCATTTAAAGAACAAGGGTCAGCACAACGTAAAAAAAACTGAAAAGAAATCGGTAAGCACAACCTAAAAAAAACCGGTCAGCACAATGTGAAAAAAATAAACCGGTCAGCACAACATAAAAAAAACCCGTCTGCACAACGTAAAAAAAACTAAAAAAAAACAGGTCAGCACAATCCAAAAAAACTGGTCAGCACAACGTAAAAAAATTGGAAAAAAATTGGTCAGCACAACCCAAATAAAATTAGTCAGCACAACGTAAAAAAAACTGGAAAAAAAATCGGTGTGTACAACGTAAAAAAAATTGAAGGATCCTGCCGAAGATGAAGCCAATACGGCTCGCCTTTAGGTGTCCTCCTCTGGATTGCGTCATTTAAAGAACAAGGGTCAGCACATTGTAAAAAAAAAACTAGAAAAAAACCGGTCAGCACAACGTAAAAAAATGGAATAAAACCGGTCAGCACAACCTAAAAAAATGAAAAAAAAAACTGGTCAGCACAACGTAAAAAAAATCGGAAAAAAATCGGAGGAGCCTGCCGAAGATGAGGCCATTACGGCTCGCCTTTAGGTGTCCTCCTCTGGATAGCGTCATTTAAAGAACAAGGGTCAGCACAACGTTAAAAAAAACCGACAAAAAAAATCGAAGGAGCCTGCTGAAGATGAGGCCATTACTGTTCACCTTTACGTGTCCTCCTCTGGATAGCGTCATTTAAAGAACAAGGGTCAGCACAATGTAAAAAAAACTGGAAAAAAACCGGTCAGTGCAAGAAAAAAAAAATTGGTCAGCACAACGTAAAAAAAATTCAAAAAAACCGGTCAGCACAACATAAAAAAAAACGGACAGTACAACGTAAAAAAATCGGAGGAGCCTGCCGAAGATTAGGCCATTACGGCTCGCCTTTAGGTGTCCTGCTCTGGATAGCGTCATTTAAAGAACAAGGGTCAGCACAACATAAAAAATACTGGAAAAAAAACCGGTCAGCACAACCTAAAAAAAACCGATCAGCACAATGTAAAAAAAAAACCGATCAGCCCAACGTAAAAAAAAAACCTATCTGCACAATGTAAAAAAAACTAGAAAAAAACCGGTCAGCACAACCAAAAAAATAAACTGGTCAGCACAACCAAAAAAATAAACCGGTTAGCACAACCTAAAAAAACCGGTCAGCACAATGTAAAAAAACCAATCAGCACAACGTAAAAAAAAACCCTTCTGCACAACGCAAAAAAAACTAGAAAAAAAACCGGTCAACACAACCCAAAAAATCTGTCAGCACAACGTAAAAAAAACTGGAAAAAAACCGGTCAGTACAACCCAAATAAAACCAGTCAACAGAACGTAGAAAAAACTGGAAAAAAAATGGTGAGCATAATGTAAAAAAAATCGAAGGATCCTGCCGAATATGAGGCCATTACGGCTCGCCTTTATGTGTCCTCCTCTGGATAGCATCATTTAAAGAACAAGGGTCAGCACAACCTAAAAAAAACTGGAAAAAAACCGGTCAGCACAACGTAAAAAAAAGGAAAAAAACCGGTCAGCACAACCTAAAAAAATGGAAAAAAATCGGTCAGCACAACGTAAGAAAAAAATCGGAAAAAAATCGGAGGAGCCTGGTGAAGATGAGGCCATTACGGCTCGCCTTTAGGTGTCCTCCTCTGGATAGCGTCATTTAAAGAACAAGGGTTAGCAAATTTTAAAAAAAAAAACACTGGAAAAAAACCGGTTAGCACAACCTAAAAAAAATGGTCAGCACAACGTAAATAAAAAACACTGGGAATAAACCGGTTAGCACAACCTAAAAAAACCGGTCAGCACAATGTAAAAAAAACCAGTCAGCACATCGTAAAAAAAAACCGTTCTGCACAACGTAAAAAAAAACTAGAAAAAAACCGGTCAACACAACCCAAAAAACCGGTCAGCACAACGTAAAAAAAACTGGAAAAAACCAGTCAGCACAACCCAAATAAAACCAGTCAACACAACGTAGAAAAAACTGGAAAAAAACCGGTGAGCACAATGTAAAAAAAAATCGAAGGATCATGCCGAATATGAGGCCATTACGGCTCGCCTTTATGTGTCCTCCTTTGGATAGCATCATTTAAAGAACAAGGGTCAGCACAACCTAAAAAAAACTGGAAAAAAACGGGAAAAAAACCGGTTAGCACAACGTAAAAAAAAATGGAAAAAACCGGTCAGCACAACGTAAAAAAACCAAAAAAAAATCGGAGGAGCCTGCCGAAGATGAGGCGATTACGGCTCGCCTTTATGTGTCCTCCTCTGGATAGCGTCATTTAAAGAACAAGGGTCAGCACAACGTAAAAAAAACCAGAAAAAAATCGGGGGAGCCTGCCGAAGATGAGGGCATTACGGCTCGCCTTTAGGTGTCCTCCTCTGGATAGCGTCATTTAAAGAACAAGGGTCAGCACAACGTAAAAAAAAAACACAGGAAAAAAACTGGTCAGCACAACTAAAAAAAAACCGGTCAGCACAACGTAAAAAAGACATTGGAAAAAAACCGGTCAGTATAACCTAAAAAAAGCGGTCAGCACAACGTAAAAAGAAACCGGTCAGCACAACGTAAAAAAAAACCCGTCTGCACAACGTAAAAAAACTAAAAAAAATCGGTCAGCACAACGTTAAAAAAAACACTGGAAAAAAAACCGGTTAGCACAACCTAAAAAAAATGGTCAGCACAACGTAAATAAAAAACACTGGGAAAAAACCGGTCAGCACAACCTAAAAAAAACCGGTCAGCACAATGTAAAAAAAACCAGTCAGCACAACGTAAAAAAAAACCCGTCAGCCCAACGTAAAAAAAACTGGAAAAAAAACCGGTCAGCACAACCAAAATAAAACCCGTCAGCACAACGTAAAAAAAACTAGAAAAAAACCGGTGAGGACAATGTAAAAAAAATCGAAGGATCCTGCCGAAGATGAGGCCATTACGGCTCGCCTTTAGGTGTCCTCCTCTGGATAGCGTTATTTAAAGAACAAGGGTCAACACAACCTAAAAAAAAACTGGAAAAAAACTGGAAAAAAACCGGTCAGCACTACGTAAAAAAAATGGAAAAAAAACAGGTCAGCACAACGTAAAAAAAAACCGGAAAAAAATCGGAGGAGCCTACCGAAGATGAGGCCATTACGGCTCGCCTTTAGGTGTCCTCCTCTGGATAGCGTCATTTAAAGAACAAGGTTCAGCACAACCTAAAAAAAATTGGAAAAAAATGGAAAAAAAATGGTCAGCACAACGTAAAAAAAAATGAAAAAAGCCGGTCAGCACAACGTAAAAAAACCGGAAAAAAATCGGAGGAGCCTGCCGAAGATGAGGCCATTACGGCTCGCCTTTATGTGTCCTCCTATGGATAGCGTCATTTAAAGAACAAGGGTCAGCACAACGTAAAAAAAACCAGAAAAAAAATCGGAGGAGCTTGCCGAGGATGAGGGCATTATGGCTCGCCTTTAGGTGTCCTCCTCTGGATAGCATCATTTAAAGAACAAGGGTCAGCACAACGTAAAAAAAAACATTGGAAAAAAACTGGTCAGCACAACCTAAAAAAAATCGGTCAGTACAACGTAAAAAAAACACTGGAAAAAAACCGGTCAGCATAACCTAAAAAAAGCGGTCAGTCCAACGTAAAAAGAAACCGGTCAGCACAACGTAAAAAAAAAACCCGTCCGCACAACGTAAAAAAACTAAAAAAAATCGGTCAGCACGATGTAAAAAAAACTGGAAAAAAAACCGATCAGCACAACCTAAAAAAATTGGTCAGCACAACATAAAAAAAACCCGTCTGCACAACATAAAAATAATAGAAAAAAACCGGTCAGCACAACCCAAAAAAAATTAGTCAGCACAACATAAAAAAAACTGGAAAAAAACCGGTCAGCACAACCCAAATAAAACCAATCAGCACATCGTAAAAAAAACTGGAAAAAAAACCGGTGAGCACAACGTAAAAAAAATCGAAGGATCCTGTCAAAGATGAGGCCATTACGGCTCGCCTTTAGGTGTACTCCTCTAGATAGCATCATTTAAAGAACAAGGGTAATGACAACGTAAAAAAACAACTGGAAAAAATTGGAAAAAAGACCGGTCAGCACAAAATAAAAAAAATGGAAAAAAACCGGTCAACATAACCTAAAAAATGAAAAAAAACCAGCCAACACAACGTAAAAAAAAAAGCGAAAAAAAATCGGAGGAGCCTACCGAAGATGAGGCCATTACGGCTCGCCTTTAGGTGTCATCCTCTGGATAGCGTCATTTAAAGAACAAGGGTCAGCACAACGTAAAAAAAAACCGAAAAAATCGGAGGAGCCTGCCGAAGATTAGTCCATTACGGCTCGCCTTTACGTGTCCTCCTCTGGATAGCGTCATTTAAAGAACAAGGGTCAGCACAACATAACAAAAAAGAAAAAAAATATTAGAAAAAAACCGGTCAGCACAACCTAAAAAAAACTGGTCAGCACAACGTAAAAAAAAAAACACTGGAAAAAAAACCGATCAGCACAACCTAAAAAAACTGGTAAGCACAACGTAAAAAAAAAACCGGTCAGCACACCCTAAAAAGAACTTGAAAAAAACCAGTCGGCACAACGTAAAAAAAACAAATCGAAGGAGCCTGCCGAAGATGAGGCCATTACGTCTCGCCTTTAGGTGTCCTCCTCTGGATAGTGTCATTTAAAGAACAAGGGTCAGCACAACGTAAAAAAAACTGGAAAAAAAACCGGTTAGCAGAACCCAAAAAAATCGGTCAGCACAACGTAAAAAAAAAATCGGAGGTGCCTACCGAAGATGAGGCCATTAAGGCTCGCCTTTAGGTGTCCTCCTCTAGATAGCGTCATTTAAAGAACAAGGGTCAGCACAATGGAAAAAAAAAGGAAAAAAACACTGGAAAAAAAATCGGTAAGCACAACCTAAAAAAAATCGGTCATCACAACGTAAAAAAAACTGGAAAAAAACTGGTCAGCACGACCTAAAAGAAACTGGTCAGCACAACGTAAAAAAAATCGTAGGAGCCTGACGAATATGAGGCCATTACGGCTCGCCTTTAGGTGTCTTCATCTGGATGGCGTCATTTAAAGAACAAGTGTCAGCACAACGTAAAAAAAAAACTGGAAAAAAAGCCGGTCAGCACAACGTAAAAAAAAACTGGAAAATAAATGGTCAGCACAACGTTAAAAAAAAAATCAGAGGAGCCTACCGAAGATTAGGCCATTACGGCTTGCCTTTAGGTGTCCTCCTCTGGATATCGTCATTTAAAGAACAAGGGTCAGCACAACGTAATAAAAAAAAGGAAAAAACACTGGAAAAAAATCGGTAGGCACAACCAAAAAAACCGGTCAGCACAATGTAAAAAAAACACTGGAAAAAAACTGGTCAGCATGACCTAAAAAAAACTGGTCAGCACAATGTAAAAAAAACATAGGAGCCTGCCGAATATGAGGCCATTACGGCTCGCCTTTAGGTGTCCTCCTCTGGATAGTGTCATTTAAAGAACAAGTAACAGCACAAGGTAAAAAAAACTGGAAAAAAAACTGATCAGCGCAACCCAAAAAAAATCGCTCAGCACAACGTAAAAAAAAAACTGGAAAAAACCGGTCAGCACAACATAAAAAAACCGGTCAGCACAACGTAAAAAAAATCAGAGGAGCCTGCCGAAGATTAGGCCATTACGGCTCACCTTTAGATGTCCTCCTCTGGATATCGTCATTTAAAGAACAAGGGTCAGCACAACGTAAAAAAAAACCAGTCAGCACACCGTAAAAAAATAAAATAAATAAAATAAAATAACAAAAAAATCGGAGGAGCTTGCCGAAGATGAGGCCATTACGGCTCGCCTTTAGGTGTCCTCTTCTGGAAAGCGTCATTTAAAGAACAAGGGTCAGCACAATGGAAAAAAAAGCTGAAAAAAAAACAAGTCAGCACAACCTAAAAATAAAATCAGTCAGCATAACGTAAAAAAAAACCGATTAGCACAACCTAAAAAAAACCCGTCTGCATAACGTAACAAAAACTAGAGAAAACCCGGTCAGCACAACCTAAAAAAAACCGCTCAGCACAATGTAAAAAAACTGAAAAAAACCGGTCAGCACAACCCACATAAAACCGGTCAGCACAACGTAAAAAAAACTGGAAAAAAACCGGTGAGCACAACGTAAAAAAAAATCGGAGGAGCCTGCCGAAGATGAGGCCATTACGGCTCGCCATTAGGTGTTCTCCTCTGGATAGCGTCATTTAAAGAACAGTGGTCAACATAACGTAAAAAAAATGGAAAAAAATTGGAAAAAAAACCAGTCAGCACAACGTAAAAAAAATGGAAAAAAAACCGGTCTTCACAACCTAAAAAATTGGAAAAAAAACCGGTTAGTAGAATGTAAAAAAACCGGAAAAAAATTAGAGGAGCCTGCCGAAGATGAGGCCATTATGGCTCGCGTTTAGGTGTCCTCCTCTAGAAAGCGTCATTTAAAGAACAAGGGTCAGCACAACGTAAAAAAAACCAAAAAAAATCGGAGGAGCCTGCCGAAGATGAGGCCATTACGGCTCGCCTTTACGTGTCCTTCTCTGAATAGCGTCATTTAAAGAACAAGGTTCAGCACAACGTAAAAAAAAACTGGAAAAAAAACCTGTAAGCACAAACCAAAAAAAAAACAGTCAGCACAACGTAAAAAAAAAACTAGAAAAAAATCGGTTAGCATAACGTATAAAAAAAACCGGTCAGCACAATGTAAAAAAAATCGAAGGAGCCTGCCGAAGATGAGGCCATTACGGCTCGCCTTTATGTGTCCTCCTCTGGATAGCGTCATTTAAAGAACAAGGGTCAGCACAACATAAAAAAAAACCGGTCAGCAGAACCTAAAAGAAAAACTGAAAAAAAAACCAGACAGCACAACGTAAAAAAAATGGGAAAAATCGGTCAGCATAACGTATAAAAAAAGGAAAAAAAACCGGTCAACACAACCCAAAAAAAACTGGAAAAAAACCGGTCAACATAGCGTAAGAAAAACTGGTCAGCACAACGTAAAAAAAAAGTGGTCAGCACAACGTAAAAAAAACTAGAAAAAAAATAAGGGAGCCTGCCGAAGATGAGGCCATTACGGCTCGCCTTTAGGAGTCCTCCTCTGGATAGCGTCATTTAAAGAATAAGGGTCAGAACAACGTAAAAAAAAACTGAAAAAAAAATGGTCAGCACAACCAAAAAAAAAACGGTCAGCACAACGAAAAAAATTGGAAAAATACCTGTCAGTATAACGTAAAAAAAAGCCTGTCATCACAACATAAAAAAAATCGGAGGAGCCTGCCGAAGATTAGGCCACTACGGCTCGCCTTTAGGTGTCTTCCTCTGGATAGCGTCATTAAAAGAACAAGGGTCAGCACAATGTAAAAAAAAAATTGGAAAAAAATTGGTCAGCACAAACTAAAAAAACTAGAAAAAAACTGGAAAAAAACCGTCAGCACAACATAAAAAAACTAGAAAAAACCGGTTAGCATAACGTATAAAAAAAAGAAAAAAATCGGTCAACACAACACAAAAAAAAATCGGAAAAAAACGGGTCAGCATAACATAAAAAAAACGGGTCAGCACAACGTAAAAAAAATCGGAGGAGCGTGCCGAAGATGAGGCCATTACGGCTCGCCTTTAGGTGTCCTCATCTGGATAGCGTCATTTAAAGAACAAGTGTCAGCACAACGTAAAAAAAAAACTGGAAAAAAAACCGGTCAGCACAACGTAAAAAAAACTGAAAAAAAACTGGTCAGCACAACGTTAAAAAAAAATTAGAGGAGCCTACCGAAGATTAGGCCATTACGGCTTGCCTTTAGGTGTCCTCCTCTGGATATCGTCATTTAAAGAACAAGGGTCAGTACAACGTAAAAAAACAAAAGGAAAAAACACTGGAAAAATATCGGTAGGCACAACCAAAAAAATCGGTCAGCACAACGTAAAAAAAACTGGAAAAAAACCGGTCAGCATGACCTAAAAAAAACTGGTCAGCATAACGTAAAAAAAACATAGGAGCCTGCCGAATATGAGGCCATTACGGCTCGCCTTTTGGTGTCCTCCTCTGGATAGTGTCATTTAAAGAACAAGTAACAGCACAACGTAAAAAAAAAATCGGAGGAGCCTACCGAAGATGAGGCCATTACGGCTCGCCTTTAGGTGTCCTCCTCTGGATAACGTCATTTAAAGAACAAGGGTCAGCACAACGTAAAAAAAAAACTAAAAAAAACGGTAACCACAACCCAAAAAAACCGATCAGCATAACGTATAAAAAAAACTGGTCAGCACAACGTAAAAAAAATTGGAGGAGCCTGCCGAAGATGAGGCCATTACGGCTCGCCTTTAGGTGTCCTCCTCTGGATTGCGTCATTTAAAGAACAAGGGTCAGCACAACGTAAAAAAAATCGGTCCGCACAAATTAAAAAAAACTGGAAAAAAAACTAGGGAGCACAACGTAAAAAAATGGAAAAAACCGGTCCGCATAACGTATAAAAAGGAAAAAAATCGGTCAACATAACGTAAAAAAAAACTGGTCAGCACAACGTAAAAAAAAAAGGTCAGCACAACGTAAAAAAAATGAAAAAAAAAACAGGTTAGCACAACGTAAAAAATCAGGGGAGCCTACCGATGATGAGGCCATTACAGCTCGCCTTTAGGAGTCCTCCTCTGGATAGCGTCATTTAAAGAACAAGGGTCAACCCAACGTAAAAAAAAAACTGGAAAAAAATCGGTCAGCACAACCCAAAAAAAACCGGTCAGCACAACAAAAAAACTGGTCAGTATAACGTAAAAAAAAATCGGTCAGCAAAACATAAAAAAAATCGGAGGAGCCTGCCGAAGATTAGGCCACTACTACTCGCCTTTAGGTGTCCTCCTCTGGATAGCATCATTTAAAGAACAAGGGTCAGCACAACGTAAAAAAAATTGGAAAAAAAATCGGTTAGCACAACCTAAAAAAAACTAGAAAAAAATTGGAAAAAAACTGGTCAGCACAACATAAAAAAAACTTGAAAAAACCGGTGAGCATAACGTATAAAAAAAAGGAAAAAATCGGTCAGCACAACCCAAAAAAAATTGGAAAAAATCGGTCAGCATAACATAAAAAAACCGGTCAGCACAACGTAAAAAAAAATCGGAGGAGCCTACCGAAGATGAGGCCATTACAGCTCGCCTTTAGGTGTCCTGCTCTGGATAGCGTGATTTAAAGAATAAGGGTCAGCACAACCTAAAAAAAATCGGTCAGCACAACGGAAAAAAAAACCAGTCTGCACAACCCAAAAAAAAAGAAAAAAACCGGTCAGCACAACGTAAAAAAAAACTGGAAAAAAAATCGGTCAGCACAAAAAAAAATTCGGAGGAGGATACCGAAGATGAGGCCATTACGGCTTGCCTTTAGGTGTCCTCTTTTGGATAGCGTCATTTAAAGAACAAGGGTCAGCACAACGTAAAAAAAAACCTGAAAAAAAATCGGAGGAGCCTGCCGAAGATGAGGCCATTACGCCTCCCCTTTAGGTGTCCTCCTCTGGATGGCGTCATTTAAAGAACAAGGGGAACCACAACGCAAAAAAAATGGAAAAAATCCGGTCAGCACAACGTAAAAAAAAACGGTCAGCACAACGTAAAAAAACCCATCTGCACAACGTAAAAAAACTTGAAAAAAAAGGTCAACACAACCCAAAAAAAAAATGTAAAACAAAACCGGTCAGCACAACACAAAAAAAAATGGTCAGCACAACGTAAAAAAAAACTAGAAAAAAACCGGTCAGCACAACCTAAATAAACCGGTCAGCACAATGTAAGATGAGGCCATTACGGCTCGCCTTTAGGTGTCCTCCTATGGATAGCGTCATTTAAATAATAAGGGTCAGAACAACGTAAAAAAAAGAAAAAAAACACTGGAAATAAAATCGGTAAGCAAAACCTAAAAAAAACCGGTCAGCATAACGTAAAAAAAACACTGGAAAAAACCGGTCAGCACGACCTAAAAAAAACTGGTCAGCACAACGTAAAAAAAAACCAGTCAGCATACCTTAAAAAAACTGGAAAAAAAATGGTCAGCATAACGTAAAAAAAATCGGAGAAGCCTGCCGAAGATGAGGCCATTACGGCACGCCTTTAGGTGTCCTCCAATTGATTGCGTCATTTAAGGAACATGGGTCAGCAGAACGTAAAAAAAAACTGGAAAAAAACCGGTCAGCACAACATAAAAAAACTGAAAACACCGGTCAGCACAACGTAAAAAAATGGAAAAAATCGGACAGCATAACGTATAAAAAAAAGGAAAAAAAACCGGTCAGCACAACCCAAAAAAACGGTCAGCAAAACGTAAAAAAAATCGGTCAGCACAATGTAAAATAAAAAAAACTGGAAAAAAATTGGAAAAAAAAAACCTTTTAGCACAACGTAAAAAAAATCAGAGGTGCCTACCGAAGATGATGCCATTACGGCTCGCCTTTAGGTGTCCTGTTCTGGATAGCATCATTTAAAGAATAAGGGTCAGCACAACGTAAAAAAAAATAACTAGAAAAAAAACCAGTCAGCACAACCTAAAAAAAAAACCGATCAGCGCAACCCAAAAAAAAAAGAAAAAAATTGGTCAGCACAACGTAAAAAAAATGGAAAAAAAACTGGAGAAAAAAACCGGTCAGCACAAAAAAAAATCGGAGGAGCCTACCGAATATGAGGCCATTATGGCTCGCCTTTAGGTGTCCTCCTCTGGATAGCGTCATTTAAAGAACAAGGGTCAGCACAACATAAAAAAAAACTTGAAAAAAAAAATCGGAGGAGCCTGCAAAAGATGAGGCTATTACGGCACGCCTTTAGGTGTCCTCCTCTAGATAGCGTCATTTAAAGAACAAGGGTCAGCCCAACGTAAAAAAAAATCTGGAAAAAAAATCGGTCAGCACAACCAAAAAAAAAAAACCAGTCACCACAACAAAAAAATCGGTCAGTATAACGTAAGAAAAAATCGGTCAGCACAACATAAAAAAAATCAGAGGAGCCTGCCGAAGATTAGGCCACTACTGCTCGCCTTTAGGTGTCCTCCTCTGGATAGCGTCATTTAAAGAACAAGGGTCAGCACAACGTAAAAAAAAATTGGAAAAAAAACCGGTCAGCACAACCTAAAAAAAATTAGAAAAAAATTGGAAAAAACCGGTCAGCACAACATAAAAAAACCTTGAAAAATCCGGTCAGCATAACATAAAAAAAATCGGTCAGAACAACGTAAAAAAAAAATCGGAGAAGCCTGCCGAAGATGAGGCCATTACGGCACGCCTTTAGGTGTCCTCCAATTGATTGCGTCATTTAAGGAACATGGGTCAGCAGAACGTAAAAAAAAAAACTGGAAAAAAACCGGTCAGGACAACATAAAAAAACTGAAAAAACCGGTCAGCACAACGTAAAAAAATGGAAAAAATCGGACAGCATAACGTATAAAAAAAAGGAAAAAAAACCGGTCAGCACAACCCAAAAAAACGGTCAGCAAAACGTAAAAAAAATCGGTCAGCACAATGTAAAATAAAAAAAACTGGAAAAAAATTGGAAAAAAAACCTTTTAGCACAACGTAAAAAAAATCAGAGGTGCCTACCGAAGATGATGCCATTACGGCTCGCCTTTAGGTGTCCTGTTCTGGATAGCATCATTTAAAGAATAAGGGTCAGCACAACGTAAAAAAAAATAACTAGAAAAAAAACCAGTCAGCACAACCTAAAAAAAAAACCGATCAGCGCAACCCAAAAAAAAGAAAAAAATTGGTCAGCACAACGTAAAAAAAATGGAAAAAAACTGGAGAAAAAAACCGGTCAGCACAAAAAAAAATCGGAGGAGCCTACCGAATATGAGGCCATTATGGCTCGCCTTTAGGTGTCCTCCTCTGGATAGCGTCATTTAAAGAACAAGGGTCAGCACAACATAAAAAAAAAACTTGAAAAAAAAAATCGGAGGAGCCTGCCAAAGATGAGGCTATTACGGCACGCCTTTAGGTGTCCTCCTCTAGATAGCGTCATTTAAAGAACAAGGGTCAGCCCAACGTAAAAAAAAATCTGGAAAAAAAATCGGTCAGCACAACCCAAAAAAAAAAAACCAGTCAGCACAACAAAAAAATCGGTCAGTATAACGTAAGAAAAAATCGGTCAGCACAACATAAAAAAAATCAGAGGAGCCTGCCGAAGATTAGGCCACTACTGCTCGCCTTTAGGTGTCCTCCTCTGGATAGCGTCATTTAAAGAACAAGGGTCAGCACAACGTAAAAAAAAATTGGAAAAAAAACCGGTCAGCACAACCTAAAAAAAATTAGAAAAAAATTGGAAAAAACCGGTCAGCACAACATAAAAAAACCTTGAAAAATCCGGTCAGCATAACATAAAAAAAATCGGAAGAGCCTGCCGAAGATGAGGCCATTATGGCTCCCCTTCGGTGTCTGCCTCGGGATAGCGTCATTTAAAGAACAAGGGCAGCACAACGTTAAAAAAAATCGGAGGAGCCTGCCGAAGATGAGGCCATTACGGCTCGCCTTTAGGTGTCCTCCTCTGGATAGCGTCATTTAGAGAACAAGGGTCAGCACAACGTAAAAAAAAGGGGTCAGCACAACCTAAAAAAAATGGAAAAAAAATTGGTCAGCACAACGTTAAAAAAAAACTGGAAAAAAACCGGTAATCACAACAAAAAAAACCGGTTAGCACAATGTAAAAAAATGGAGAAAATACCGGTCAGCATAACATAATAAAAAACGGTCAGCACAACGTAAAAAAAAAATCGGAGGAGCCTGCCGAAGATGAGGCCATTATGGCTCGCCTTTAGGTGTCGTCCTTTGGATAGCGTCATTTAAAAAATAAGGGTCAGCACAACGTAAAAAAAAAAAACAGGAAAAAAAACCGGTCAGCACAACCGAAAAAAAACTGGAAAAAAACTGGAAAAAAAACCGGTCAGCACAACGTAAAAGAACTGTAAAAAACCGGTCAGCATAACATATAAAAAAAGGAAAAAATACCGGTCAGCACAACGTAAAAAAATTGGAAAAAAATCGGTCAGCACAACAAAAAAAAAACTGGAAAAAAACCGGTCAGCATAATGTATAAAAAAACCGGTAAGCATAACATAAAAAAAAATCGGAGGAGCCTGCCGAAGATGAGGCCATTACGGCTCGCCTTTGGGTGTCCTCCTCTGGAGAGCGTCATTTAAAGAACAAGGGTCAGTACAACGTAAAAAAAAAGAAACTGGAAAAAAAGTGGTCAGCACAACCTAAAAAAACCGGTCAACACAACGTAAAAAAAATCGGTCAGCACAACCAAAAAAAAGAAAAAAAACCGTTCAGTACAAAAAATCGTAGGAGACTACCAAAGATGAGGCCATTACGGCTCGCCTTTAGGTTTCCTCCTCTGGATAGCGTCATTTAAAGAACAAGGTCAGCACAACGTAAAAAAAACCTGAAAAAAAATCGGATGAGCCTGCCAAAGATGAGGCCATTACGGCTGCCCTTTAGGTGTCCTCCTTGGGATAGCATCATTTAAAGAACAAGGGTCAGCACAACGTTAAAAAAAAATCGGAGGAGCCTGTCGAAGATGAGGCCATTACGGGTCGCGTTTAGGTGTCCTCCTCTGGATAGCATCATTTAAAGAAGAAGGGTCAGCACAACGTAAAAAAATGAAAAAAAAATCGGTCATCACAACCCAAAAATACCGGTCAGCACAATGTAAAAAAATGGAAAAAAACTGGTCAGCATAACGTAAAAAAAATCGGTCAGCACAACGTAAAATTAAATCGGAGGAGCCTGTCGAAGATGAGGTCATTACGGCTCGCCTTTAGGTGTCCTCCTCTAGATAGCGTCATTTGAAGAACAAGGGTCAGCACAACGTATAAAAAATTGGAAAAAACTGGAAAAAAACCTGTCAGCAAAAAAAAAAATCGGGGGAGCCTACCGAAGATGAGGACATTACGGCTCGCCTTTAGGTGTCCTCTTCTGCATAGTTTCATTTAAAGAACAAGGGACAGCACAACGTAAAAAAAACCTGAAAAAAAAATCGGAGGAGCCTACCGAAGATGAGGCCATTACGGCTCCCCTTTAGGTGTCCTGCTCGGGATAGTATGATTTAAAAAACAAGGGTCAGCACAACATAAAAAAAAATCGGAGGAGCTTGCCGAAGATGAGGCCATTACGGCTCCCCTTTAGGTGTCCTCCTCTGGATAGCGTCATTTAAAGAACAAGGGTAAGCACAACGTTAAAAAAAAAACGGGTCAGCACAACCTAAAAAAATGGAAAAAACTCGGTCAGCACAACATAAAAAAAAACTGAAAAAAACCGGTCATCACATCCCAAAAAAAACCGGTCAGCACAACGACAAAAAATTGGAAGAAAACCAGCAAGCATAACGTAAAAAAAACCGGTCAGCATAATGTAAAAAAAATCGGAGGAGCCTGCCGAAGTTGAGGCCATTATGGCTTACCATTAGGTGTCCTCCTCTGGATAGCATCATTTAAAGAACAAGGGACAGCACAACGTAAAAAAAAACTGGAAAAAAACCGGTTAGCACAACCTAAAAAAAACTGGAAAAAAAACCGGTCAGCACAACGTAAAAGAAATTGGAAAAAAATCGGTTAGCATAATGTAAAAAAAACCGGTCAGCATAACGTAAAAAAAATCGGAGGAGCCTGTCGAAGATGAGGCCATTACGGCTCGCAAAAAAAACCTGAAAAAAAAATCGGAGGATCCTGCTGAAGATGAGGGCATTACGGCTCCCCTTTAGGTGTCTTCCTTGGGATAGCATCATTTAAAGAACAAGGGTAAGCACAACGTTAAAAAAAATTGGAGGAGCCTGCCGATGTTGAGGCCATTACGGCTCGCCTTTAGGAGTCTTCCTCTGGATAGCATCATTTAAAGAACAAGGGTCAGCACAACGTAAAAAAAAAGCTAAAAAAAAACCGGTGAGCACAACCCAAAAAAACCGGTCAGCCCAACGTAAAAAAAAAACTGGAAAAAAACCGGTCAGTATAACGTAAAAAAAAAAACCAGTCGGCACAACATAAAAAAAATTGGAGGAGCCTGCCGAAGATGAGGCCGTTACGGCTCGCCTTTAGGTGTCCTCCTCTGGATAGCGTCATTTAAAGAACAAGTGTCAGCACAACGTAAACCTGGAAAAAAAACCGGTCAGGACAACCTAAAAAAAACTGGAAAAAACCGGTTAGCACAACGTAAAAAAAATTGAAAAAAAATGGTCAGCATAATTTATAAAAAAAGTAAAAAACCGGTTAGCACAACCCAAAAAAACTGGAAAAAAACCGGTCAGCATAACTTATAAAAAAACCGGTCAGCACAACGTAAAAAAAAATCGTAAAAAACCGGTCAGCATAACGTAAATAAAAAAAACCGCTCAACACAACGTAAAAAAAATCGAAGGAGTCTGCCGAAGATGAGGCCATTACAGCTCGCCTTTAGGTGTTCTCCTCTGGATAGCTTCATTTAAAGAACAAGGGTCAGCATAATGTTAAAGAAAACTGGAAAAAATTCGGTCAGCACCACCTAAAAAAAAACTGGAAAAAAAAGGTCAGCACAACGTAAAAAAAAATTGGAAAAAAACCGGTCAACATAATGTAAAAAAAAATCGGTCAGCACAACGAAAAAAAAATCGGAGGAGCCTACCGAAGATGAGGCCATTATGGCTCGCCTTTGGGCGTCCTCCTTTGGATAACGTCATTTAAAGAACAAGGGTCAGCACACCGTAAAAAAAACCTGAAAAAAAAATCAGAGGAGCCTGCTGAAGATGAGGCCATTACGGCTCCCCTTTAGGTGTCCTCCTTGGGATAGCATCATTTAAAGAACAAGGGTCAGCACAACGTTAAAAAAAAAATCTGAGGAGCCTGCCGAAGTTGAGGCCATTACGGCTCGCCTTTAGGTGTCCTCCTCTTGATAACGTCATTTAAAGAACAACGGTCAGTACAACGTAAAAAAAATAGGTCAGCACAACCTAAAAAAATGGAAAAAAATCGGTCAGCACAACGTAAAAAAAATGAAAAAAATTGGTCATCACAACACAAAAAACACCGGTCAGCACAATGTAAAAAAAGGGAAAAAAATTGGTCAGCATAACGTTAAAAAAAACCGGTCAGTACAATGTAAAAATAAATCAGAGGAGCCTGTCAAAGATGAGGCCATTACGGCTCGCCTTTAGGTGTCCTCCTCTAGATAGCGTCATTTAAAGAACAAGGGTCAGCACAACGTAAAAAAAACTGTAAAAAAAATGTGTCAACACAACGAAAAAAATTGTAAAAAATCGGTCAGCATAACATATAAAAAAAGGAAAAAAACCGGTCAGCACAACCCAAAAAGAAAATGGAAAAAATCGGTCAGCATAATGTAAAATAAACTCGGTCAGCACAACGTAAAAAAAACTAGAAAAAATCGGTGAGCACAACCCAAAAAAAATCGGTCAGCCCAACGTAAAAAAACACTGGAAAAAAACCGGTCAGTATAACGTAAAAAAAATCGGTCAGCAGAACGTAAAAAAAATTGCAGAAGCCTGCAGAAGATGAGGCCGTTACGGCTCGCCTTTAGGTGTCCTCCTCTGGATAGCGTCATTTAAAGAACAAGGGTCAGCACAACGTAAAAAAAACTGGAAAAGAACAGGTTAGGACAATGTAAAAAAAACTGGGAAAAAAACCGGTTAGCACAACGTAAAAAAAGCTGGAAAAAATCGGTCAGCATAATGTATAAAAAAAAGGTAAAAAACCGGTCAGCACAACTGAAAAAAATTGGAAAAAACTGGTCAGCATAACTTATAAAAAAACCGGTCAGCACAACTTAAAAAAAACTGGAAAAAAACCGGTCAGCATAACGTAAATAAAAAAACCGGTCAACACAACATAAAAAAAATCAGAGGAGCCTGCCGAAGATGAGGCCATTACGGCTCGCCTTTAGGTGTTCTCCTCTGGATAGCGTCATTTAAAGAACAAGGGTCAGCACAACGTTAAAAAAAAAACTGGAAAAAAATCGGTTAGCACAACCTAAAAAAAAACTGGAAAAAAACCGGTCAGCAAAACGTAAAAAAAAATTGGAAAAAAAACCGATCAGCATAATGTAAAAAAAACCGGTCAGCACAACGTAAACAAAATCGGAGGAGCCTGCCGAAGATGAGGCCATTACGGCTCGCCTTTGGGCGTCCTCCTTTAGATAACGTCATCTAAAGAACAAAGGTCAGCACAACGGAAAAAAAAACTGAAAAAAAAGTCGGAGGAGCCTGCTGAAGATGAGGCCATTACGGCTCCCCTTTAGGTGTCTTCCTTGGGATAGCATCATTTAAAGAACAAGGGTCAGCACAAAGTTAAAAAAAAAATCGGAGGAGCCTGCCGAAGTTGTGGCCACTACGGCTCGCCTTTATGTGTCCTCTTCTGGATAGCGTCATTTAAAGAACAAGGGTCAGTACAACGTAAAAAAAAAATAGGTCAGCACAACCTAAAAAAATGGAAAAAAATCGGTCAGCACAACGTAAAAAAAATGGAAAAAAACCGGTCATCACAACCCAAAAAAAACTGGTTAGCACAATGTAAAAAAAATGAAAAACATCGGTCAGCATAACGTAAAAAAAAATCGATCAGCACAACGTAAAAATAAATCGGAGGAGCCTGTCAAAGATGAGGCCATTACGGCTCGCCTTTAGGTGTCCTCCTCTGGATAGCATCATTTAAAGAACAAGGGTCAGCACAACGTAAGAAAAAAATCTAGAAAAAAACTGGAAAAAAAACCGGTCAGCAAAACGAAAAATCGGAGGAGCCTACCGAAGATGAGGCCATTATGGCTTGCCTTTATGTGTCCTCCTCTGGATATTGTCATTTAAAGAACAAGGGACAGCACAACGTAGAAAAAAACCTGAAAAAAAAATCGGAGGAGCCTACCGAAGATGAGGCCATTATGGCTCCCCTTTACGTGTCCTCCTCCGGATAGCATCATTTAAAAAAAAGGGTCAGCACAACGTAAAAAAAATTAGAGGAGCCTGCAGAAGATGAGGATATTACGGCTCGCCTATAGGTGTCCTCCTTTGGATAGCGTCTTTTAAAGAACAAGGGTCAGCACAACGTTAAAAAAAAAATGGGTTAGCACAACCTAAAAAAAATGAAAAAAATCGGTTAGCACAACGTAAAAAAAAATTGAAAAAAAAACCGGTCATCACAACCCAAAAAAACCGGTCAGCACAACGTAAAAAAATGGAAAAAACCGGTAAGCATAACGTAAAAAAAACCGGTCAGCACAACATAAAAAAAATTTGAGGAGCCTGCTGAAGATGAGGCCATTATGCCTTGCCTTTAGGTGTCCTCCTCTGGATAGCGTCATTTAAAGAACAATGGTCAGCACAACGTAAAAAAAAAGTGGAAAAAACCGGTCAGCACAACCTAAAAAAAACTGGAAAAAACTAAAAAAAAAAATCGGTCAGCACAATGTAAATAAAAAAAACGGGAAAAAAAAATGGTCAGCATAATGTATAAAAAAAACCGGTCAGCACAACTTAATAAAAAAACTTGTCAGCACAACGTAAAAAATAAAACCGGTCAGCACAACGTAAAAAAAAATCAGAGGAGCCTGCCGAAGATGAGGCCATTACGGCTCGCCTTTAGGTGTCCTCCTCTGGATAGCGTCATTTAAAGAACAAGGGTCAGCACAACGTAAAAAAAATAGAAAACTGGAAAAAACCGGTCAGCACAACCTAAAAAAAACGGTGAGCATAACGTAAAAAAATCGGTCAGCACAACGTTAAAAAAAATCGGAGGAGCCTGCCGAAGATGAGGGCATTACGGCTCGCCTTTAGGTGTCCCCCTCTGGATAGCGTCATTTAAAGAACAAGGGTCAGCACAACGTAAAAAAAAAATTGGAAAAAAAACTGGTCAGCATAACGTAAAAAATTGGAAAAAATTGGTCAGCACAACGTATAAAAAAAGGAAAAAAACCGGTTAGCACAACCCAAAAAAAACTGGAAAAAAACCGGTCAGCACAACGTAAAAAAATCGGAGGAGCCTGCCGAAGATGAGGCCATTACGGCTCGCCTTCAGGTGTCCTCCTCTGGATAGCGTCATTTAAAGAACAAGGGTTAGCAGAACGTAAAAAAAATGAAAAAACCGGTCAGCACAACCTTAAAAAAAAACTAGAAAAAAAACTGGTCAGCACAACGTAAAAAAAATTGACAAAGTCGGTCAGCATAACATATAAAAAAAGGAAAAAAATAGGTCAGCACAACCGAAAAAAATTGGAAAAAAACCAGTCAGCATAACGTAAAAAAAACCGGTCAGCACAATGTAAAAAAAAATCGGAGGAGCCTGCCAAAGATGAGGCCATTATGGCTCGCCTTTAGGTGTCCTCCTCTGGATAGCGTTATTTAAAGAACAAGGGTCAGCACGACGTAAAAAAAAAAAACCTTAAAAAAAAACCGGTCAGAACAACGTAAAAAAAAAAAACCGATCAGCACAACCTAAAAAAAAACCGGTCAGCACAACGTAAAAAAAATCGGAGGAGCCTGCCGAAGATGAGGCCATTACGGCTCGCCTTTAGGTGTCCCCCTCTGGATAACGTCATTTAAAGAACAAGGGTAAGCACAACGTAAAAAAAAAATTGGAAAAAAAACCGGTCAGCATAACGTAAAAAAAAACTGGAAAAAATCAGTCAGCACAACGTATAAAAAAAGGAAAAAAACCGGTTAGCACAACGTAAAAAAATCGGAGAAGCCTGCCGAAGATGAGGCCATTACGGCTCGCCTTCAGGTGTCCTCCTCTGGATAGCGTCATTTAAAGAACAAGGGTTAGCAGAACTTAAAAAAAATGAAAAAAACCGGTCAGCACAACCTTAAAAAAAACTGGAAAAAAAACTGGTCAGCACAACGTAAAAAAAATTGACAAAATCGGTCAGCATAACATATAAAAAAGGAAAAAAACCTGTCAGCACAACCCAAAAAAAATGGAAAAAAACCGATCAACATAACGTAAAAAAAAAACGGTCAGCACAATGTAAAAAAACTGGAAAAAAACCGGTCAGCACAACGTAAAAAAAATCGGAGGAGCCTGCCGAAGATGAGGCCATTACGATTCGCCTTTAGGTGTCCTCCTCTGGATAACGTCATTTAAAGATCAAGGGTCAGCACAACGTAAAAAAAACTGGAAAAAAGCCGGTCAGCACAACCCTAAAAAAAACTGGAAAAAAACCGGTCAGCATAACGTAAAAAAAAAACGGTCAGCACAACGTAAAAAAAAAGTCAGAGGAGCCTGCCGAAAATGAGGCCATTACGGCTCGCCTTCAGGTGTCCTCCTCTGGATAGCGTCATTTAAAGAACAAGGGTTAGCACAACGTAAAAAAATGGAAAAAAACCGGTCAGCACAACCTTAAAAAAAACTGGAAAAAAAATTGGTCAGCACAACGTAAAAAAAATTGACAAAACCAGTCAGCATAACGTATAAAAAAGGAAAAAAACCGGTCAGCACAACCCAAAAAAACTGGAAAAAAATCCGATCAACATAACATAAAAAAAACCGGTCAGCACAATGTAAAAAATACTGGAAAAAAACCGGTGAGCACAACGTAAAAAAAATCGGAGGAGCCTGTCGAAGATGAGGCCATTACGATTCGCCTTTAGTTGTCCTCCTCTGGATATCGTCATTTAAAGAACAAGGGTCAGCACAACGTAAAAAAAAAACTATAAAAAAAACCGGTCAGAACAACGTAAAAAAAATCGGAGGAGCCTGCTGAAGATGAGGCCATTACGGCTTGCCTTTAGGTGTCCTCCTCTGGATAGCGTCATCTAAAGAACAAGATTCAGCAAAACGTAAAAAAAAAACTAAAAAAAACCGTTCAGCACAACCTAAAAAAAAAACCAGTCAGCACAACCCATAAAAAAGGAAAAAAATCCGGTCAGCACAATGTAAAAAAAATAGAAAAAAACCGGTCAGCACAAACAAAAATAAAATCGGAGGAGCCTACCGAAGATGAGGCCATTACGGCTCGCCTTTAGGTGTCCTCCTCTGGATAGCGTCAATTAAAGAACAAGGGTCAGCACAACGTAAAAAAAAAAAAACCTGAAAAAATATCGGAGGAGCCTGCCGAAAATGAGGCCATTACGGCTCCCCTTTACGTGTCCTCCTCGGGATAACGTCTTTTAATGAACAAGGGCAAGCACAACGATAAAAAAAATCTTACGAGCCTACCGAGGATGAGGCCATTAAGGCTCGCCTTTAGGTGTCCTCCTTTGGATAGCGTCATTTTAAGAACAAGTGTCAGCACAACGTAAAAAAAATGGAAAAAAATCGGTAAGCACAACCTAAAAAAAATTTGAAAAAAACCGATCAGCACAAAGTAAAAAAAATTGGAAAAAACCGGTCAGCATAACGTAAAAAAAAAAAATCGGTCAGCACAGCGTAAAAAAACTCGGAGGAACCTGCCGAAGATGAGGCCATTACGGCTCGCCTTCAGGTGTCCTCCTCTGGATAGCATCATTTAAAGAACAAGGGTTAGCACAAGGTAAAAAAATGGAAAAAAAACCGGTCAGCACAACCTTAAAAAAAACTGGAAAAAAATCGGTCAGCACAACGTAAAAAAAATGACAAAACCGGTCAGCATAACGCATAAAAAAGGAAGAAAACCGGTCAGCACAACCCAAAAAAACTGGAAAAAAACCGATCAACATAACGTAAAAAAAATCGGTAAGCACAATGTAAAAGAAACTGGAAAAAAAATCGGTCAGCACAACGTAAAAAAAAATTGGAGGAGCCTGCCGAAGATGAGGCCATTACAATTCGCCTTTAGGTGTCCTCCTCTAGATAACGTCATTAAAAGAACAAGGGTCAGCACAACGTAAAAAAATAAAACTGGAAAAAAACTGGTCAGCAAAACCTAAAAAAAATGGAAAAAAAACCGGTTTGTACAACGTAAAAAAAACTGGAAAAAAACCGGTAAGCATAACGTAAAAAAAATGGTCAGCACAACGTAAAAAAAATCGGAGGAGCCTGCCGAAGATGAGGCCATTACGGCTCGCCTTTAGGTGTCCTCCTCTGGATAGCATCATTTAAAAAACAAGGACCAGCACAACGTAAAAAAAACTGGAAAAAAAACGGTAAGCACAACCGAAAAAAAATTGGAGAAAAAACTGGTGAGCGCAACGTAAAAAAAATGGAAAAAACCAGTCAGGATAACGTGTAAAAAAGGAAAAAAATGGTCAGCACAACCCAAAAAAAAAACTGGAAAAAACCGGTCAGCATAACCTAAAAAAAAAATCACTGGTCAGCACAACGTAAAAAAAATCGGAGGAGCCTGCCAAAGATGAGGCCATTACGGCTCGCCTTTAGGTATCCTCCTCTGGATAGCGTCATTTAAAAAACAAGGGTCAGCACAACGTAAAAAAAATTAGAAAAAAACCGGTCAGCACAACCTAAAAAAAACTGGAAAAAAAATCGGTCAGCACAACCTAAAAAAAACGGTCAGCATAATGTATAAAAAAAGGAAAAAAAAACCAGTCAGCACAACGTAAAAACAACAGGAAAAAATCGGTCTGCATAACGTATAAAAAAAGGAAAAAAAATCGGTCAGCACAACCCAAAAAAAACACTGGAAAAAACCGGTCAGCATAACGTATACAAAAAAAGAAAAAAACCAGTCAGCACAACTTAAAAAAAATTGGAAAAAAACTGGTCAGCATAACGTAAAAAAAACTGGAAAAAACCGGTCAGCATAATGTATAAAAAAAATCGGTCAGCATAACATAAAAAAAAATCAGAGGAGCCTGCCGAAGATGAGGCCATTACGGCTCGCCTTTAGGTGTCCTCCTCTGGATAGCGTCCTTTAAAGAACAAGGGCCAGCACAACGTAAAAAAAAATGGTTAACACAACCTAAAAAAAACTAGAAAAAAATCTGGTAAAAAAACCGGTCAGCACAACGTAAAAAAAATTGTAAAAAACCGGTCAGCATAACATATAAAAAAAGGAAAAAAATCGGTCAGCACAACCAAAAAAAAAACTGGAAAAAACTGTTCAGCATAATGTAAAAAAAACTAGTCAGCACAACATAAAAAAAACCGATCAGCATAACGTAAAAAAATCCGAGGAAACTGCTGAAGATGAGGCCATTACGACTCGCCTTTAGGTGTCCTCCTTTGGATTGCGTCATTTAAAGAACAATGGTCAGCACAACGTAAAAAAAAAGCTGGAAAAAAAACCGGTGAGCACAACCCAAAAAAAACTGGTCAGCACTACATAAAAAAAACTAGAAAAAAACGGTCAGCATAACGTAAAAAAAACCGGTCAGCACAACGTAAAAAAAATCGGAGGAGCCTGCTGAAGATGAGGCCATTACGGCTCGCCTTTAGGTGTCCTCCTCTGGATAGCGTCATTTAAAGAACAAGGGTCAGCACAACGTAAAAAAAATGGAAAAAAAACCGGTCAGCACAACCTAAAAAAAACTGGAAAAAAACCAGTCAGCACAACATAAAAAAAACTTGAAAAAACGGATCAGCATAACGTATAAAAAAAGAAAGAAAACCGGTCAGCACAACCCAAAAAAAATAGGAAAAAAACCAGTCAGCATAACGTAAAAAAAACCGGTCTGCACAACGAAAAAAAAAATTGGAAAAAAACCGGTCAGCACAACGTAAAAAAAATGGGAGGAGCCTGCCGAAGATGAGGCCATTACGGCTTGCCTTTAGGTGTCCTCCTCTGGATAGCGTCATTTAAAGAACAAGGGTCAGCAAAACGTAAAAAAAAAAAAACTGGTCAGCACAACCCATAAAAAAGGGAAAAAAATCCGGTCAGCACAATGTAAAAAAAAAACTGGTCAACACAAAAAAAAATGGGAGGAGCCTACCGAAGATGAGGCCATTACGGCTCGCCTTTAGGTGTCCTCCTCTGGATAGCGTCAATTAAAGAACAAAGGTCAGCACAACGTAAAAAAAAAACTGAAAAAAAAATCAGAGGAGCCTGCCGAAGATGAGGCCATTACGGCTCCCCTTTAGGTGTCCTTCTCGGGATAACGTCATTTAAAGAACAAGGGTCAGCACAACGTTAAAAAAAAATCTTAGGTGCTTGCCGAATATGAGGCCATTACGCCTCGCCCTTACGTGTCCTCCTCTGGATAGTGTCATTTAAAGAACAAGGGTCAGCACAACATAAAAAAAATGGTTCAACACAACCTAAAAAAAATGAAAAAAAATCGGTCAGCACGAGGATGAGGCCAATACGGCTTGCCTTTAGGTGTGCTCCTCTGGATAGTGTCATTTAGAGAACAAGGCTCAGCATAACGTAAAAAAAAAACTAGAAAAAAACTGGTCAGCACAACCCAAAAAAAACCAGTCAGCACAACGTAAAAAAAACTGGTCATCACAACGTAAAAAAAAAAATCGGAGGAGCCTGCCGAAGATGAGGCCATTACGGCTCGCCTTTAGGTGTCCTCCTCTGGATAGCGTCATTTAAAGAACAAGGGTGAGCACAACGTAAAAAAAAACTGGAAAAAAATCCGGTCAGCACAACCTTAAAAAAATTGGAAAAAAAACTAGAAAAAAACCGTTAAGCACAACGTAAAAAAAAAAACTGAAAAAATCGGTCAGCATAATGTATAAAAAAAGGAAAAAAACGGTCAGCACAACGCAAAAAGAATTGGAAAAAAATTAGACAGCATAACGTATAAAAAAAACTCGTCAGCAAAACGTAAAAAAAACTGGTTAACACAACGTAATAAAATATTATCGGAGGAGCCTGCCGAAGATGAGGCCATTACAGCTCGCCTTTGGGTGTCCTCTTCTGGATAGCGTCATTTAAAGAACAAGAGTCAACACAACGTAAAAAAACTGGAAAAAAACCGGTCAGCAAAACCTAAAAAAAAACTGGAAAAAACCGGTCAACACAACGTAAAAAAAATTGGAAAAAAACCGGTCACCACAACGTAAAAAAAAACTTGAAAAAATAGGTCAGCGTAACGTATAAAAAAAGGAAAAAACGGTCAGCACAACAAAAAAAACTGGAAAAAAACCAGTCAGCATAACGTAAAAAAAACGGTCAGCACAACGTAAAAAAAATTGGAAAAAAACCGGTCAGCACAACGTAAAAAAAAATCGGAGGATCCTGCCGAAGATGAGGCCATTACGGCTTGCCTTTAGGTGGCCTCCTCTAGATAGCGTCATTTAAAGAACAAGGGTCAGCACAACGTAAAAAAAAAAAAAAAAAAAAAAAAAAAAAAAAAAAAACTGGAAAAAAAATCGGTCAGCACAACCCAAAAAAAAACCGGTCAGCACAACATAAAAAAATGAAAAAAACCGGTAAGTATAATGTATAAAAAAACCGATCAGCACAACGTAAAAAAAATCAGAGGAGCCTGCCGAAGATGAGGCCATTACGGCTCGCCTTTAGGTGTCCTCCTTTGGATAGCGTCATTTAAAGAACAAGGGTCAGCAAAATGTAAAAAAAAAAAACTAGAAAAAATCGGTCAGCAAAACCTAAAAAAAAAACCGGTCAGCACAACGTAAAAAAAAAACTGGAAGAAAAACTTGTTAGCACAAAAAAAAAATAAAATCGGAAGAGACTACCGAAGATGAGGCCATTATGGCTCGCCTTTAGGTGTCCTCCTCTGAATAGCGTCATTTAAAGAACAAGGGTCAACACAACGTAAAAAACATGGTTCAGCATGATGACAAGTCATTATATACCCATTTTTCAAACTAATTTCACTTGTTTTATTAGTCTTTATGCACTTTCTTGCATCCTAAGTAAGTGATTTGGAATGAAAATGCATAACTTCTTTAAATCAAGCAACTACCATTAAATTGATGCTAACTCATGAGGTTTAAGCTAAATTTAATTGATTTTTAATTGATTTATAAGCCTTGTGAATTTAGTGATACTTTGAGTGGTTGTTTTGATTATTTAAAGGTGAAGAAAAGAAGAAAAGAGGAAGCGTGGCTTAAGAAAGCATGGCCCAAGAGATAAGAAGTGTGGCACATGGAAGGGAGGAAGCAAACATTGCCCTCCAGAAGGGCACACTGCCCTCCAGGAGGGCAACATGAGCAAGCAAGCCTTGAGAGGCAACCCTGCCCTGCCCACAACAAGGGCAGAGCACAAATTGGTGCCATGGAACAAGGGAGACAAAAACACTGCCCTGCCCTCCACAAGGGCAATACCGGGCTCACCAAAGGAAGAAATTCAAAGAAAAAGCTCACTAATGCTTGCCACAAGGATCGAACACGGAACCATGAGGAAACAAGAAACTAAGCCTTACTTTGGTGCCAAGAAAATCAAAGAAAAGGAGTAGTGTCCGCGTCACACAAGGATCGAACAAGGGGCTTCAATTTGGAAACACTGCCCTGCCCTCCGCGAGGGCAGGGCAGCATTTTAGTGATGCACACAGGCGCACCATTCTGGCGCACCAAGGGACGGTTCGGCAGCACCAGCAACATGCACAGGCATCAATCTGGCGCACCAAAAAGTTCTGCCCTGCCCTCTGCGAGGGCAAGGCAGCATCCTGCACGCACCATCCGCACGCACCATGGGCCAGATGCACAATTTTCTGCCCTGCCCTCCACAAGGGCAGGGCAGCCTCCTGGGAGCTACTTTCTTCATGGGCTAAAATTGGATTAAAAATCCAATTTAATTCATTTCTTCCCCAAATCAAAAGCCCATCCAAATTCCAAAATCCAAGAATAGAAAGTGTATAAATAGGAGATAGTTTGATGTAATTAGGACCTTTTTCTTTACTTTTGAACTTGGATCTTTCTTTTGAGCTTTGAATTTTATTTTTGACTTCTGAACCTTCTCTTAGAGATTTCAGAGAATTGGGGAGGAGAATTGATCTCACTTCTTCCTCGTTCTTGCTTGGGCAATTTTACTTTTCTTGTTTTGAGTTTTGGGTGTGAAGAATTGAGGAAATTCTGTCTCAATCTCCATTCAAAATCTCTTTAAATCCTCTTCTGCATAATTGAATTTAATTTCATTTCCTTTACTGCTTTTTCTTCAATTTCTTGTTAATTGCTTTGTGGACCTGTATTTGGGAAGGCTATTGAGATCTAGACTTTGCTATCTAGTCTCTTGAGTCCTGAGATCCCATTTTTCCTTTTGGTTCTTCTGTGAACCTCTGCTGCAAGTTAATTTCCATTTCTGTTTAGATTCTAGTTATTTCTAATTCAATTTCTGTTTTATTAATTGTTGCAATTAAATTTTCCTTGCTGAAATTCTGAATTCCCAATCCTCAACTCCCTTTTCCATTCAAGCAATTTACATTTCTTGCATTTTAAGTTACTGCAATTTACATTTCTTGCACTTTAAGTTTCAGTCATTTAATTTCTTGTTCTTTAAGATTCAGCACTTTTACTTTCCTGTCCTTTAATTTACTGCAATTCTCCCCTCTCCCTTTACATTTCAAGTAATTTAGTTTCTGTTAATGATAAACCACTCAACCAATATTTGATTCGCTTGACTAAATCAACCACTAAACTAAAATTGCTCAATCCTTCAATCCCTGTGGGATCGACCTCACTCCCGTGAGTTTTTATTACTTGATGCGACCCGGTACACTTGCCGGTGAGTTTTGTGTTGGATCGTTTTCCACACATCAAGTTTTTGGCGCCGTTGCCGGGGATTGAAATAGATTGACAATGATTAAGTGAAGTGGAGATCTAGATCAAGCACTTTTTCTTTTCTGTTCCTTTAATTTTGACTAACACACTAACTGTTTGAATTTTTGCTTCAACTAACTAAAACTTCATTCTAGCTATAGATTGACGTTTCATTGGTTTTCTGGATCCGTGTGTTTATTGTTGTGTGTTTGTATGTCAGGTACAAGAAGATCTTCTCCCATCCTCTTTGAAATTGACCAAAGAACTCTTCGAAGAATAAGAAGAGCTGAAAGAGGGAAGAACGTTGTTGGAGAGGAAGAATCTGAGGAGGAATTCCAAGATATGGAAGGAGATCCATCAAATCTCAACCAACCAGGAGGAGGGGCCAACAATAACCCACAACAAAGAAGAGTCCTGGCTTCATACACATTTGCAAATGCTAGACACTATGGAAGTAGCATTCTTACTCCTAATGTCAATGCAAACAATTTTGAACTAAAGCCACAACTCATCACTTTGGTTCAAAACAACTACTCTTTTGGAGGAGGGCCATTGGAGGACCCAAATCAACACTTATCTACCTTCTTGAGGATTTGTGATACTGTGAAAACCAATGGTGTGCCTCCTGACAGCTACAAGTTGTTGCTCTTTCCATTTTCTCTCAGAGACAAAGCCACTCAATGGCTAGAGACATTTCCAAAAGAGAGCATCAACACTTGGGATGACTTGGTGAGCAAGTTCCTTGCCAAATTTTATCCCCCTCAAAGGATCATAAGATTGAAGACTGAGGTGCAGACATTCACTCAAATGGAGGCTGAAAATTTATATGAAGCATGGGAAAGATATAAGGCACTATTGAGGAAATTTCCACCAGAGATGTTCACTGAGTGGGATAAGCTGCAGAACTTCTATGAGGGACTCACTCTGAAGGCTCAAGAAGCACTTGATCATTCGGCTGGAGGCTCATTACAACTCATGAAAACTATAGAGGAAGCTCAGAATCTCATTGATATGGTGGCTAACAACCAATATTTCTTTGCTCACCAAAGGCAACGCCAACCATCACAAAGGAGAGGAGTAATGGAGTTGGAAGGAGTGGATTCAATCTTAGCTCAAAACAAAATGATGCAGCAGCAAATTCAGCAACAATTTGAGCAAATGGCCAAAAGGATTGATGGCCTGCAAGTTGCATCAGTAAGTGCCACAAGCCAACCATCAACTACTTGGGGTCAGAATGAAGAAATTCAAGAGGAGCAACAGCAAGAGCAAGTCCAATACATGCACAACCAAAATCCTGGAACTAACGAAGTCTATGGAGATACTTACAATCCTTCTTAGAAGAACCATCCCAACCTCAGATGGGGAGACAACCACAATCAAATTCAGCAGCCATGGCAAAGGAACTCAACTCAAAACAATTGAAAAAACACAAATAACAACCAGCCAAACACTAACCAAAACACATACAGAAAACCACAAAACACTTATCCCAACTATAACCATTATCCACCCAATAACCACCCAACTAACCAAAACACCTATCATCATCCATCAACACCCCAAAACCAACCAATCTCACAAGACTCTCAAAGGATCACTAATCTAGAAATGCTCATGGAAAAAATGATGAAGAACCAAGAATTGACAACAAAGAACCAAGAAGCTTCCATGAAGAACTTGGAGAGGCAGATTGGGCAAATCTCCAAGCAAATTTCTGTTGAAAAACCATCAAGCTCACTACCAAGTGACACCATTCCTAATCCAAAAGAAGAGTGCAAGGCAATACAATTGAGGAGTGGAAAAATCTTGCTGAAAGATGAAGAAGCCACTAAGAGATCCAAGGAAAGTGATAAGAAACAAGTTGAAAAAGAGGCAGCCAATGATGAAGATGCAATAGCAAGCAATCACCCTCAGAATCAACCTCAAGAAAAGGAAGATATACCACAAAATCTGAAGAAAGGAAAGCAGATCATGGAAGAACCAAATCCAAGACAACATCAAGTGGAGAAGAGCTTGACACCTCCCCTGCCTTATCCCCAAAGATTCCACAAAGAGACAAAGGACCAACACTTTTCTAAATTCCTAGAGACTTTCAAGAAGCTGGAAATCAACATACCTTTAGCTGAGGCATTGGAGCAAATGCCTTTGTATGCCAAGTTCTTAAAGGAGCTCATCAATAAGAAAAGGAGTTGGAATGAGAAGGAGACTGTAATGCTCAGTGAAGAATGCATTGCACTAATCAGAAAAGGACTTCTTCCCAAGCTTGAAGATCCTGGAGGTTTCTTCCTACCTTGCACTATTGGAAATCTATTCATCAACAAGGGGATGTGTGACTTAGGAGCAAGTATAAATCTAATTCCATCCTCTTTAGTAAAAAAACTTGGCATAGGAGAGGTGAAACCAATACAGATGTCCTTGGAATTGGTAGACCAATCAGTGGTATATCCTAAAGGGTTGATTGAAAACTTTTTAGTTAAGGTTGACAAGCTCATCTTTCCAGCAGACTTTGTGATCCTAGATTCAGCAGAGAATGAGAATGACTCAATAACACTTGGTCGACCATTTTTGGCCACTGCTAGAGCCATTGTAGATATAGAGCAGGGAGAGCTAACCCTCAGGATGCATGAGGAGAGCATCACCTTGAAAGTCTTTCCAGAATCACAAAGTAATAAAGAAACAAGCAAGACAAGTAGTGACTTCCTTCCAAAGCAAGTAACCAGCAATGCAGTAGAACAGAGAAATGAGCAGGTGCAAGAGGAAAAGGAATTCAAAAAGAAGCCGGGATGATAAACAAGAAAGAAGGTATCACAACCCAAATCACTGTCAAGGGAGAAAGATCAACAAGAAAGAAAAAGATGAAGAACAAGAAGAAGGCTTACAAAGGGTGGAAGAATAAGAGAATCCCAACTGAAGGATTTTCCAAAGGTGACAAGGTGCAACTAGTGTATCAACAGCTGGGAACAGAAGACCACTACACTGTTAACCAAATACTCTCTCTCGAGCACATTGAAATAGAGCATCAAGGCACACAGAGAAAGCTTACAGTGAGAGGGGACAAGTTGAGACATCACCAGCATCAACCACCCTAAAGGGAGATTAATGTCAAGCTAGTGACAATAAAAGAGCGCTTGTTGGGAGGCAACCCAACCTGAGGTAGTTTTCTTTTAATAGCTCTTTCAATAAAAATGTTGAATAATTGGTATGCATTGCAAGGAGTTACGTTTGGTGTTACACACCAAAACAATTTAAGGGAGAATGAAAGATTCTAAGTTTGGTGTTCCACCAAAATCTCACTTAAAAGAACATTCTCACCTCCTGCATAATGCTAGCTCCAAGCAATCAAACAACTTATCCAACTATTTAACTACTTTCTAACTTTAGTTCCATAACCTTTAGCAAGGATACAAGGTTTCACATATGGCTAACCTGTTGCATCAGAGGCTGTGGCAAACAATTAAGTTTGGTGTTCCCACACCAAAATAAATCCAAAAGCCCACAAATAAGTCATGCATACTAACCATTCATTTAAGGGCTTGAGAAGCAAGCAACTTTTGAGAATTATGCAGGAAATTAGACAACATTTGAAGACAAATGGCATTATGACTCAAAAGGGACACAACGGAAGGAAGAACTAAAGGGCTGCAACTTCAAAGGTTGTATCTAAACTTAATCCTTGTTGTTGTGAAATGTTTTAATTCAGGAATTCTTGTATGTCTTGCTAAAGTGTTCATCTAGTTGCAAGTGAAGTTGTTTGATTAAGTATGATAATCTGCATAATGCTTGTCATTCATCACTTAGCTTTAAATTTTGTTTTGTTTCCCATTTGCTTGAATAAAAGAGAAATATTTGAATTAGAAAGTAAATATCCAATGTTGCATAAGTTAGAATGGAAGTTAATGGTGGTATATGTATTTGATTAAATGCATAACTCATGAAATAATTGCTGCATAATGTCATTTTCATTGAAGTGTGAGCTAGCTTGCTGTTATAAAGGTTCTTTTCAGTAAAGAAAAAGCCCTTGAAAACAAAAAAATAGAAAGAAAAGGAAGAAGAAAAAGCCAATGTGGCAAGAAAAACAAAGAATAAAGGTTGGACACCAATAGCTTGAACCCTAGGACACATGCCTGTGGTGTTCTTGTACTAGGATATGCTTGGACAAGTAAATTCTGAGGGGTATTTCAAAACCCGGTCACTTAGATCAACTGATTTGGGATGGCCAATTGAAAGTCCACAATAAAGAGCAACCTAGATACAGAACATTTAGTTATCCAAAGAGATGCTGGGCATCAATGATCCTAGGAGGAAATAGTGAGCCATGTGTCTGTGGTGGAGAGATGTTGAGTAAAAATAAAGCCAAAGGCTACTACTGCAATATTTGACACCAAGCCTTCAAAGAATAATAAGCTTGTTAAGCAAAATGAGAAAAGAAAAGTTAGCAAGGGAGTAATTAAAGAGTAAACCGTATAACAGCAAGTTTAGTAAGCCTTTGAGGAAAGATGTATATTATGTAACAGCAAACAATAACTTGAGTTGTCATTGTCTGCATAGAAACTCCATAAATCAAGTTCTGCTACATGCCTAATAAGGATATAATTGCTCTCCTTGTTCATTTCATTTTCTCTTAGTTTTGATGCTTGCTTGGGGACAAGCAAGATTTAAGTTTGGTGTTGTGATGACAAGTCATTATATACCCATTTTTCAAACTAATTTCACTTGTTTTATTAGTCTTTATGCACTTTCTTGCATCCTAAGTAAGTGATTTGGAATGAAAATGCATAACTTCTTTAAATCAAGCAACTACCATTAAATTGATGCTAACTCATGAGGTTTAAGCTAAATTTAATTGATTTTTAATTGATTTATAAGCCTTGTGAATTTAGTGATACTTTGAGTGGTTGTTTTGATTATTTAAAGGTGAAGAAAAGAAGAAAAGAGGAAGCGTGGCTTAAGAAAGCGTGGCCCAAGAGATAAGAAGTGTGGCACATGGAAGGGAGGAAGCAAACATTGCCCTCCACAAGGGCACACTGCCCTCCAGGAGGGCAACATGAGCAAGCAAGCCTTGAGAGGCAACCCTGCCCTGCCCACGACAAGGGCAGAGCACAAATTGGTGCCATGGAACAAGGGAGACAAAAACACTGCCCTACCCTCCACAAGGGCAATATCGGGCTCACCAAAGGAAGAAATTCAAAGAAAAAGCTCACTAATGCTTGCCACAAGGATCGAACACAGAACCATGAGGAAACAAGAAACTAAGCCTTACTTTGGTGCCAAGAAAATCAAAGAAAAGGAGTAGCGTGCGCATCACACAAGGATCGAACACGGGGCTTCAATTTGGAAACACTGCCCTGCCCTCCGCGAGGGCAGGGCAACATTTTAGTGATGCACACAGGCGCACCATTCTGGCGCACCAAGGGACGGTTCGGCAGCACCAGCAGCACGCACAGGCATCAATCTGGCGCACCAAAAAGTTCTGCCCTACCCTCCGCGAGGGCAGGGCAGCATCCTGCACGCACCATCCGCACGCACCATGGGCCAGATGCACAATTTTCTGCCCTGCCCTCCACAAGGGCAGGGCAGCCTCCTGGGAGCTACTTTTTTCATGGGCTAAAATTGGATTAAAAATCCAATAAAATTCATTTCTTCACCAAATCAAAAGCCCATCCAAATTCCAAAATCCAAGAATAGAAAGTGTATAAATAGGAGATAGTTTGATGTAATTAGGACCTTTTTCTTTACTTTTGAACTTGGATCTTTCTTTTGAGCTTTGAATTTTATTTTTGACTTCTGAACCTTCTCTTAGAGATTTCAGAGAATTGGGGAGGAGAATTGATCTCTCTTCTTCCTCGTTCTTGCTTGGGCAATTTTACTTTTCTTGTTTTGAGTTTTGGGTGTGAAGAATTGAGGAAATTCTGTCTCAATCTCCATTCAAAATCTCTTTAAATCCTCTTCTGCATAATTGAATTTAATTACATTTCCTTTGCTGCTTTTTCTTCAATTTCTTGTTAATTGCTTTGTGGACTTGGATCTGGAAAGGCTATTGAGATCTAGACTTTGCTATCTAGTCTCTTGAGTCCTGAGATCCCATTTTTCCTTTTGGTTCTTCTGTGAACCTCTGCTGCAAGTTAATTTCCATTTCTGTTTAGATTCTAGTTATTTCTAATTCAATTTCTGTTTTATTAATTGTTGCAATTAAATTTTCCTTGCTGAAATTCTGAATTCCCAATCCTCAACTCCCTTTTCCATTCAAGCAATTTACATTTCTTGCATTTTAAGTTACTGCAATTTACATTTCTTGCACTTTAAGTTTCAGTCATGTAATTTCTTGTTCTTTAAGATTCAGCACTTTTACTTTCCTGTCCTTTAATTTACTGCAATTCTCCCCTCTCCCTTTACATTTCAAGTAATTTAGTTTCTGTTAATGATAAACCACTCAACCAATATTTGATTCGCTTGACTAAATCAACCACTAAACTAAAATTGCTCAATCCTTCAATCCCTGTGGGATCGACCTCACTCCCGTGAGTTTTTATTACTTGATGCGACCCGGTACACTTGCCGGTGAGTTTTGTGTTGGATCGTTTTCCACACATCACAGCACAACCTAAAAAATGCAAAAAAAAAACGATCAGCATAACGTAAAAAAAACTGGAAAAAAATCGGTCATCACAATCCAAAAAAAAAAAACAGTCAGCACAACGTAAAAAAATGGAAAAAAAAGCGGTCAGCATAACGTAAAAAAACCCGATCAGCACAACGTAAAAAAAGAATCGGAGGAGCCTGCCGAAGATGAGGCTATTACGGCTCGCCTTTAGGTGTCCTCCTCTGGATAGCGTCATTTAAAGAACATGGGTCAGCACAACGTAAAAAAAACTGGAAAAAAACCGGTCAGCACAACTTAAAAAAATGGAAAAAACCGGTCAGCATAACGTATAAAAAAGGAAAAAAACCGGTCAGCACAACGTAAAAAAAACTGGAAAAAAATCGGTCAGCATAACGTAAAAAAAATTGGAAAAAACCGGTCAGCATAACATATAAATAAAACAGTCAGCACAACGTAAAAAAAATCGGAGGAGCCTGCCGAAGATGAGGCCATTACGGCTCGCCTTTAGGTGTCCTCCTCTGGACAGCGTCATTTAAATTAACAAGGGTCAGCACAATGTAAAAAAAACCCGGTCAGCACAACCTAAAAAAAACTGGAAAAAAATCGGTCAGCACAACGTAAAAAAAACTGGAAAAAACCGGTCAGCATAACGTATAAAAAAAGGAAAAAAACCGGTCAGCACAACCTAAGAAAAAAAACTGGAAAAAAACCGGTCAGCATAATAGAAAAAAACTGGTAAGCACATCATAAAAAAATCGAAGGTGCTTGCCGAACACGAGGCTATTACGGCAAGCCTTTAGGTGTCCTCCTCTGCATAGCGTCATTTAAAGAACAAGGGTCAGCACAACGTAAAAAAAATTGGAAAAAAACCGGTTAAAACAACGTAAAAAAATTGGAAAAAAATTGATCATCACAACAAAAAAAAAGCAGTTAGCACAACATAAAAAAATGGAAAAAAACCGGTCAGCATAATGTAAAAAAAAATTGGTCAGCACAACGTAAAAAAATCGGAGGAGCCTGCCGATCACGAGGCCATTACAGCTCGCCTTTAGGTGTCCTCCTCTGGAAAACGTCATTTAAAGAACAAGGGTCAGCACAAGATAAAAAAAACTATAAAAAAAACCGGTCAACACAACGTAAAAAAAAACTGGAAAAAACCGGTCAGCATAACGTATAAAAAAAGGGAAAAAACCAGTCAGCACAACCCAAAAAAAACTGGAAAAAACTGGTCAGCGTAATGTATAAAAAAAGGAAAAAAACCGGTCAGCACAACATAAAAAAATAGAAAAAAACCGGTCAGCACAACGTAAAGAAAAACTGGAAAAAAACTAGTCAGCATAACGTATAAAAAAAACCGGTCAGCACAACGTAAAAAAAATCTTAGGAGCCTGCCGAAGATGAGGCCATTATGGCTCGCCTTTAGGTGTCCTCCTCTGGATAGCGTCATTTAAAATAACAAGTGTCAGCACGACGAAAAAAAACTGGTCAGCACAACCCAAGAAAAAACTGGAAAAAAAACCGGTCAGCATAACGTAAAAAAAAAATTGGATGAGCCTGCCGAAAAGGATTCCATTACGGCTCGCCTTTAGGTGTCGTCCTCTGGATAGTGTCATTTAAAGAACAAGGGTCAGCACAACGTAAAAAAAACTGGAAAAAAAACATGTTAGCACAACCTAAAAAAAACTAGAAAAAAATCAGTCAACACAATGTAAAAAAAAAAACTGGAAAAAATCGGTCAGTAGAACGTATAAAAAAAGTAAAAAAATTGGTCAGCAAAACAAAAAAAATGGAAAAAAACTAGTCAGCATAACGTATAAAAAAAACCGGTCAGCACAACGTAAAAAAAACAAAAAAACTGGAAAAAAACCGGTCAGCATAACGTAAATAAAAAAAATCGGTCAGCACGACGTAAAAAAAAATCGGAGCAGCCCGCCGAAGATGAGGCCATTACGGGTCTCCTTTAGGTGTCCTCCGTCGGATAGCGTCTTTTAAGGAACAAGGGTCAGCACAACATAAAAAAAAAACCTGAAAAAAAATCGAAGGGGCCTGCCGAAAATTAGGCCATTACGGCTCCCCTTTAGATGTCTTCCTCGGGATAACGTCATTTAAAGAACAAGGGTTAGCACAAGGTTAAAAAAAAAATTCTTAGGAGCCTGCCGAAGATGAGGCCATTACGGCTCGCCTTTAGTTGTCCTCCTCTGGATAGCATCATTTAAAGAACAAGGGTCAGGACAACGTAAAAAAAAACGGGTCAACACAACCTAAAAAAAATGCAAAAAAAAAAACGGTCAAAACAACATAAAAAAAATTGGAAAAAAACCAGTCATCACAACAAAAAAAACAGTCAGTACAACGTAAAAAAATGGAAAAAAAACCGGTCAGCAAAACGTAAAAAAAATTGGTCAGCACAATATAAAAAAAATCGGAGGAGCCTACCGAAGACGAGGCCATTACGGCTTGCCTTTAGGTGTCCTCCTCTAGATAGCGTCATTTAAAAAACAAGGGTCAGCACAACGTAAAAAAAACTGTAAAAAAAACCGGTCAGAACAACGTAAAAAAAATCGGAGGAGTCTGCCGAAGATGAGGCCATTACGGGTCGCCTTTAGGTGTCCTCCTCCGGATAGCGTCTTTTAAGGAACAAGGGTCAGCACAACGTAAAAAAAACCTGAAAAAAAATCGGAGGAGCCTGCCGAAAATGAGGCCATTACGGCTCCTCTTTAGGTGTCTTCCTCGGGATAACGTCATTTAAAGAACAAGGGTCAGCAAAAGGTTAAAAAAAAGCCTAGGAGCCTGCCGAAGATGAGGCCATTACGGCTCGCCTTTAGGTGTCCTCCTCTGGATAGCGTCATTTAAAGAACAAGGGTCAGCTCAACGTAAAAAAAAAACGGGTCAACACAACCTAAAAAAATGCAAAAAAAAAACCGGTCAAAACAACGTAAAAAAATATTGGAAAAAAACCGGTCATCACAACAAAAAAAAAACAATCAGCACAACGTAAAAAAAATGGAAAAAAACCGGTCAGCATAACGTCAAAAAAAAATCGGTCAGCACAACGTAAAAAAAATCGGAGGAGCCTGCCGAAGACGACGCCATTACGGCTCGCCTTTAGGTGTCCTCCTCTAGATAATGTCATTTAAAGAACAAAGATCAGCACAACGTAAAAAAAAACTGTAAAGAAAAATCGGTCAGCACAACGTAAAAAAAAAACTGGAAAAAACCGATCAACATAACGTATAAAAAAAACGAAAAAAACCAGTCAGCACAACATAAAAAAAAACTAGAAAAAAATTGGTCAGTATAACGTAAAAAAAACTGGAAAAAAAATGGTCAGCATAACGTATAAAAAAAACCGATCAGCACAACGTAAAAAAAAATCTTAGGAGCCTGCCGAAGATGAGGCCATTATGGCTCGCCTTTAGGTGTCCTCCTCTGGATAGCGTCATTTAAAATAACAAGGGTCAGCACAACGAAAAAAAACCGGTCAGCACAACCCAAGAAAAAACTGGAAAAAAACCGGTCAGCATAACGTAAAAAAAAAAAAATCAGATGAGCCTACCGAAAAGGAGGCCATTACAGCACGCCTTTAGGTGTCGTCCTCTGGATAGCGTCATTTAAAGAACAAAGGTCAGTACAACGTAAAAAAAAACTGGAAAAAAAACTTGTCAGCACAACCTAAAAAAAACTAGAAAAAAAATCGGTCAGCACAATGTAAAAAAAAATGGAAAAAACCAGTCAGTATAACGTATAAAAAAAGGAAAAAAATCGGTCAGCACAACGTAAAAAAAATCGGAGGAGCCTGCCGAAGACGAGGCCATTACGGCTCGCCTTTAGGTGTCCTCCTCTGGATAGCGTCATTTAAAGAACAAGGGTCAGCACAACGTAAAAAAAAACTGTAAAAAAACCGGTAAGCACAAGGTAAAAAAAAATCGGAGGAGCCTGTTGAAGATGAGGCCATTACGGGTCACCTTTAGGTGTCCTCCTCCGGATAGCGTCTTTTAAGGAACAAGGGTCAGCACAACGTAAAAAAAAAAAAAAAAACCTGAAAAAAAATCGGAGGAGCCTGCCGAAAATGATGCCATTACGGCTCCTCTTTAGGTGTCTTCCTCGGGATAACGTCATTTAAAGAACAAGGGTCAGCAAAAGGTTAAAAAAAAGCCTAGGAGCCTGCCGAAGATGAGGCCATTACGGCTCGCCTTTAGGTGTCCTCCTCTGGATAGCGTCATTTAAAGAACAAGGGTCAGCTCAACGTAAAAAAAAAAAACGGGTCAACACAACCTAAAAAAATGCAAAAAAAAAACCGGTCAAAACAACGTAAAAAAATATTGGAAAAAAACCGGTCATCACAACAAAAAAAAAACAATCAGCACAACGTAAAAAAATGGAAAAAAACCGGTCAGCATAACGTCAAAAAAAAATCGGTCAGCACAACGTAAAAAAAATCGGAGGAGCCTGCCGAAGACGACGCCATTACGGCTCGCCTTTAGGTGTCCTCCTCTAGATAATGTCATTTAAAGAACAAAGATCAGCACAACGTAAAAAAAAACTGTAAAGAAAAATCGGTCAGCACAACGTAAAAGAAATTGGAAAAAAACCGGTTAAAACAACGTAAAAAAATTGGAAAAAAATTGATCATCACAACAAAAAAAAAGCAGTTAGCACAACATAAAAAATGGAAAAAAACCGGTCAGCATAATGTAAAAAAAAATTGGTCAGCACAACGTAAAAAAATCGGAGGAGCCTGCCGATCACGAGGCCATTACAGCTCGCCTTTAGGTGTCCTCCTCTGGAAAACGTCATTTAAAGAACAAGGGTCAGCACAAGATAAAAAAAACTATAAAAAAAACCGGTCAACACAACGTAAAAAAAAACTGGAAAAAACCGGTCAGCATAACGTATAAAAAAGGGAAAAAACCAGTCAGCACAACCCAAAAAAAACTGGAAAAAACTGGTCAGCGTAATGTATAAAAAAAGGAAAAAAACCGGTCAGCACAACATAAAAAAATAGAAAAAAACCGATCAGCACAACGTAAAGAAAAACTGGAAAAAAACTAGTCAGCATAACGTATAAAAAAAACCGGTCAGCACAACGTAAAAAAAATCTTAGGAGCCTGCCGAAGATGAGGCCATTATGGCTCGCCTTTAGGTGTCCTCCTCTGGATAGCGTCATTTAAAATAACAAGTGTCAGCACGACGAAAAAAAACTGGTCAGCACAACCCAAGAAAAAACTGGAAAAAAAACCGGTCAGCATAACGTAAAAAAAAAATTGGATGAGCCTGCCGAAAAGGATTCCATTACGGCTCGCCTTTAGGTGTCGTCCTCTGGATAGTGTCATTTAAAGAACAAGGGTCAGCACAACGTAAAAAAAACTGGAAAAAAAACTTGTTAGCACAACCTAAAAAAAAACTAGAAAAAAATCAGTCAACACAATGTAAAAAAAAAAACTGGAAAAAATCGGTCAGTAGAACGTATAAAAAAAGTAAAAAAATTGGTCAGCAAAACAAAAAAAATGGAAAAAAACTAGTCAGCATAACGTATAAAAAAAACCGGTCAGCACAACGTAAAAAAAAACAAAAAAACTGGAAAAAAACCGGTCAGCATAACGTAAATAAAAAAAAATCGGTCAGCACGACGTAAAAAAAAATCGGAGCAGCCCGCCGAAGATGAGGCCATTACGGGTCTCCTTTAGGTGTCCTCCGTCGGATAGCGTCTTTTAAGGAACAAGGGTCAGCACAACATAAAAAAAAAAACCTGAAAAAAAATCGAAGGGGCCTGCCGAAAATTAGGCCATTACGGCTCCCCTTTAGATGTCTTCCTCGGGATAACGTCATTTAAAGAACAAGGGTTAGCACAAGGTTAAAAAAAAAATTCTTAGGAGCCTGCCGAAGATGAGGCCATTACGGCTCGCCTTTAGGTGTCCTCCTCTGGATAGCATCATTTAAAGAACAAGGGTCAGGACAACGTAAAAAAAAACGGGTCAACACAACCTAAAAAAAATGCAAAAAAAAAAAACGGTCAAAACAACATAAAAAAAATTGGAAAAAAACCAGTCATCACAACAAAAAAAACAGTCAGTACAACGTAAAAAAATGGAAAAAAAACCGGTCAGCAAAACGTAAAAAAAATTGGTCAGCACAATATAAAAAAAAATCGGAGGAGCCCACCGAAGACGAGGCCATTACGGCTTGCCTTTAGGTGTCCTCCTCTAGATAGCGTCATTTAAAAAACAAGGGTCAGCACAACGTAAAAAAAACTGTAAAAAAAACCGGTCAGAACAACGTAAAAAAAATCGGAGGAGTCTGCCGAAGATGAGGCCATTACGGGTCGCCTTTAGGTGTCCTCCTCCGGATAGCGTCTTTTAAGGAACAAGGGTCAGCACAACGTAAAAAAAAACCTGAAAAAAAATCGGAGGAGCCTGCCGAAAATGAGGCCATTACGGCTCCTCTTTAGGTGTCTTCCTCGGGATAACGTCATTTAAAGAACAAGGGTCAGCAAAAGGTTAAAAAAAAGCCTAGGAGCCTGCCGAAGATGAGGCCATTACGGCTCGCCTTTAGGTGTCCTCCTCTGGATAGCGTCATTTAAAGAACAAGGGTCAGCTCAACGTAAAAAAAAAACGGGTCAACACAACCTAAAAAAATGCAAAAAAAAAAACCGGTCAAAACAACGTAAAAAAATATTGGAAAAAAACCGGTCATCACAACAAAAAAAAAACAATCAGCACAACGTAAAAAAAATGGAAGAAAACCGGTCAGCATAACGTCAAAAAAAAATCGGTCAGCACAACGTAAAAAAAATCAGAGGAGCCTGCCGAAGACGACGCCATTACGGCTCGCCTTTAGGTGTCCTCCTCTAGATAATGTCATTTAAAGAACAAAGATCAGCACAACGTAAAAAAAAACTGTAAAGAAAAATCGGTCAGCACAACGTAAAAAAAAAACTGGAAAAAACCGATCAACATAACGTATAAAAAAAAACGAAAAAAACCAGTCAGCACAACATAAAAAAAACTAGAAAAAAATTGGTCAGTATAACGTAAAAAAAACTGGAAAAAAAATGGTCAGCATAACGTATAAAAAAAACCGATCAGCACAACGTAAAAAAAAATCTTAGGAGCCTGCCGAAGATGAGGCCATTATGGCTCGCCTTTAGGTGTCCTCCTCTGGATAGCGTCATTTAAAATAACAAGGGTCAGCACAACGAAAAAAAAACCGGTCAGCACAACCCAAGAAAAAACTGGAAAAAAACCGGTCAGCATAACGTAAAAAAAAAAAAATCAGATGAGCCTACCGAAAAGGAGGCCATTACAGCACGCCTTTAGGTGTCGTCCTCTGGATAGCGTCATTTAAAGAACAAAGGTCAGTAAAACGTAAAAAAAAACTGGAAAAAAAACTTGTCAGCACAACCTAAAAAAAACTAGAAAAAAATCGGTCAGCACAATGTAAAAAAAAATGGAAAAAACCAGTCAGTATAACGTATAAAAAAAGGAAAAAAATCGGTCAGCACAACGTAAAAAAAATCGGAGGAGCCTGCCGAAGACGAGGCCATTACGGCTCGCCTTTAGGTGTCCTCCTCTGGATAGCGTCATTTAAAGAACAAGGGTCAGCACAACGTAAAAAAAAACTGTAAAAAAACCGGTAAGCACAAGGTAAAAAAAAATCGGAGGAGCCTGTTGAAGATGAGGCCATTACGGGTCACCTTTAGGTGTCCTCCTCCGGATAGCGTCTTTTAAGGAACAAGGGTCAGCACAACGTAAAAAAAAAAAAAACCTGAAAAAAAATCGGAGGAGCCTGCCGAAAATGAGGCCATTACGGCTCCTCTTTAGGTGTCTTCCTCGGGATAACGTCATTTAAAGAACAAGGGTCAGCAAAAGGTTAAAAAAAAGCCTAGGAGCCTGCCGAAGATGAGGCCATTACGGCTCGCCTTTAGGTGTCCTCCTCTGGATAGCGTCATTTAAAGAACAAGGGTCAGCTCAACGTAAAAAAAAAAAACGGGTCAACACAACCTAAAAAAATGCAAAAAAAAACCGGTCAAAACAACGTAAAAAAATATTGGAAAAAAACCGGTCATCACAACAAAAAAAAAACAATCAGCACAACGTAAAAAAATGGAAAAAAACCGGTCAGCATAACGTCAAAAAAAAATCGGTCAGCACAACGTAAAAAAAATCGGAGGAGCCTGCCGAAGACGACGCCATTACGGCTCGCCTTTAGGTGTCCTCCTCTAGATAATGTCATTTAAAGAACAAAGATCAGCACAACGTAAAAAAAACTGTAAAGAAAAATCGGTCAGCACAACGTAAAAAAAAAACTGGAAAAAACCGATCAACATAACGTATAAAAAAAACGAAAAAAACCAGTCAGCACAACATAAAAAAAACTAGAAAAAAATTGGTCAGTATAACGTAAAAAAAACTGGAAAAAAAAATGGTCAGCATAACGTATAAAAAAAACCGATCAGCTCAACGTAAAAAAAAATCTTAGGAGCCTGCCGAAGATGAGGCCATTATGGCTCGCCTTTAGGTGTCCTCCTCTGGATAGCGTCATTTAAAATAACAAGGGTCAGCACAACGAAAAAAAAACCGGTCAGCACAACCCAAGAAAAAACTGGAAAAAAACCGGTCAGCATAACGTAAAAAAAAAATCAGATGAGCCTACCGAAAAGGAGGCCATTACAGCACGCCTTTAGGTGTCGTCCTCTGGATAGCGTCATTTAAAGAACAAAGGTCAGTACAACATAAAAAAAACTGGAAAAAAAACTTGTCAGCACAACCTAAAAAAACTAGAAAAAAAATCGGTCAGCACAATGTAAAAAAAAATGGAAAAAACCAGTCAGTATAACGTATAAAAAAAGGAAAAAAATCGGTCAGCACAACGTAAAAAAAATCGGAGGAGCCTGCCGAAGACGAGGCCATTACGGCTCGCCTTTAGGTGTCCTCCTCTGGATAGCGTCATTTAAAGAACAAGGGTCAGCACAACGTAAAAAAAAACTGTAAAAAAACCGGTAAGCACAAGGTAAAAAAAAATCGGAGGAGCCTGTTGAAGATGAGGCCATTACGGGTCACCTTTAGGTGTCCTCCTCCGGATAGCGTCTTTTAAGGAACAAGGGTCAGCACAACGTAAAAAAAAAAAAAACCTGAAAAAAAATCGGAGGAGCCTGCCGAAAATGAGGCCATTACGGCTCCCCTTTAGGTGTCTTCCTCAGGATAACGTCATTTAAAGAACAAGGGTCAGCAAAAGGTTAAAAAAATCCTAGGAGCCTGCCGAAGATGAGGCCATTACGGCTCGCCTTTAGGTGTCCTCCTCTGGATAGCGTCATTTAAAGAACAAGGGTCAGCACAACGTAAAAAAAATGGGTCAACACAACCTAAAAAAAATGCAAAAAAAACCGGTCAAAACAACGTAAAAAAAAATTGGAAAAAAACCGGTCATCACAACAAAAAAAAAAACAGTCAGCACAACGTAAAAAAAATCGAAGGAGCCTGCTGATGACAAGTCATCTTAGCCTAGTTTTACTAGTCTTTTTCTTTGTTTTCATTTAGTTTTATGCACTTTCTTAAGCTATAAGTAAGCCAATTGGGTTGAAATTCATGTTTTCTTAGATTCAATCAACCATGGATGAATTGATGCATTTTCATGAGTTTTTGTGCAATAATTGCTTATATATCAAGAAGAAGAAGAACTCTCATGATTATTGCATAGCTTTGATGCAATTGTTGATTGATGATAGGTGACCAAAAGGGCTTGAAGGAAGGTTGAAGCAAGAGGCAACAAGAAGGCCATGAAAGGAAGCAAAGGAAAGCAATGTTGGAGCCAAAGTTGGTGCTCCAATGTTGCTTGAAACGTTGCTCCCCACAGCCTGAAGGGGTATACGTCCAACGAGAATAACTTGAGCTACAGAGTTCCAAATGAGGTGATTCCAAAAGCATTGTAAAATTGGAATCGAGAGCTTTCCAAGCATATATGGCACTACATGGTGGATATAAAAATTGAGGGAGAAAACTGCCCCGAAAAGTGCATAAACAAACATGACACCAACCTGTAGTAAGGCCAGCTGACCTCTGCACTTTCGACGGAGTATAACTCGAGCTGTGGAGCCTCAAATGATGCGCTTCCAACGGCATTGGAAAGTAGACATTCAGGGCTTTCCAACAATGTATAATAGTATGGGGTGGACAGCACGTTCAAGCTTCCGAAACTGGCAATGTTCCCAACGTTTGCGCTAACATTTGCCTCAAACGTGAGGTCAAACGTTGGCGCCATAAAAGCTAAGAAGATCACCCCTGGGCACAGCAACGTTTGAGCCAACGTTTGCCTCAAACGTGAGGTCAAACGTTGGCTACATTTTGGAAAGAAAGAGCATGGAAGAGCATCCTTGATTAATGGTTGAGATGAGCCACGTTTGCGCCAACATTTGCCTCAAACGTTGAGCCAAACGTTGGCCAAAAAGGGAGCCTGGGAAGACCCACGCTTGAGCTCACGTTTGACCTCAAACGTTGGCTCAAACGTGGATGACAGCAAATGGCCTTCTGCATGATGATTAGCGCTAGGACGTTTGAGTCAACGTTTGCCTCAAACGTTGACTCAAACGTGAATGGTTCAGGGCCCGGTTCACAAGTGGATTTCTTCCCAGCACCAAGAGCAATCAACGGAGGCTACTATCAACCCAATTCCATCAAGGCCAAGGCCCAAATTCAAGGCTCTATGATCAATTGAAGAAAGTGTATAAATAGCTTAGGATTTGAAGTTTTAGGAGAGCTTTCTTTGGAGAATTTTGAGAGAGCCTTTTTCCTTTGAGAAAATTTGATTTAATTTTCAGTTTTCGTTGCTATTAGAGTTTCTGGGAAGAAGAATTGTATTCTCTTCCCATGGGTTTTCTCATTTTCATTTCCTACACACTTGTTTGAACCTTGGGTGGGAGAATTGAAGGAATTCTGTTTCAATCTCACCCTGAGGTCTCTCTATTTTGATTTACTGCACAATTAAGAAATTGATATTTGAATTCCTTTCTTCTACTGTTTAATCTTTACTTTTCTTGTAATTGAATTCTGAATTTGGATCTAGGAAGGCAGTGAGATCTAGACTTGGCTATCTAGTCTCTTGAGTCCTGAGATCTAAGTTTTTCAATGTTAATTTCCTTGTTTAATTGTTACACCAAGCTTATTTTCATTCCTGTTTGAGATCTGGTTCAATTGAATTCATCTTCTACTCTTCAGTTTGTTGCATTTTGTTTTCCTTGTTTAATCGCTGTAATCCCACATCCCTAACCCATTTAAGATTCAAGCAATTTACGTTTCTTGCAATTTAAGTTCCTGCAATTTACATTACTTGCACTTTAAGATTCAGCTCTTTTAATTTTGCTGCACTTTAAATTCTTGTCAATTACCCCTCTCCCTTTAAATTTCATGCAATTTAGCTTCTGTCAATCACAAATCACACAACTCAACTTCTATTTGCTTGACTAAATCAACCACTAAGCTAAAATTGCTCAATCCTTCAATCCCTGTGGGATCGACCTCACTCCCGTGAGTTTTATTACTTGATGCGACCCGGTGCACTTGCCGGTGAGTTTTGTGTCGGATCGTTTTCCGCACATCACCTGCCGAAGACGAGGCCATTACGGCTTGCCTTTAGGTGTCCTCCTTTGGATAGCGTCATTTAAAGAACAAGGGTCAGCACAACGTAAAAAAAAACTGTAAAAAAAACCGGTCAGCACAACGTAAAAAAATTGGAAAAAACCGGTCAGCATAACGTATAAAAAAAGGAAAAAAATCGGTCAGCACAACCCAAAAAAATTGGAAAAAAACCGGTCAGCACAACATAAAAAAAACTAGAAAAAATCGATCAGCATAACGTAAAAAAAACTGGAAAAAAAACGGTCAGCATAACGTATAAAAAAAACAGGTCAGCACAACGTAAAAAAAAATCATAGGAGACTGCCGAAGATGAGGCCATTATGGCTCGCCTTTAGGTGTCCTCCTCAGGATAGCGTCATTTAAAATAACAAGGGTCAGCACAATGAAAAAAAACCCGGTCAGCACAACCCAAGAAAAAACTGAAAAAAAACCGGTCAGCATAACGTAAAAAAAATCGGATGAGCCTGCCGAAAAGGAGGCCATTTCGGCTCGCCTTTAGGTGTCCTCCTCTGGATAGCGTCATTTAAAGAACAAGGGTGAGCACAACGTAAAATAGAAACCTGGAAAAAAAACTTGTCAGCAAAACCTAAAAAAAACTAGAAAAAAAATCGGTCAGCACAATGTAAAAAGAAACTGGAAAAAACCGGTAAGCATAACGTATAAAAAAAGGAAAAAAATTGGTCAGCAAAACCCAAAAAGAAATGGAAAAAAACCAGTCAGCATAACGTATAAAAAAACCGGTCAGCACAACGTAAAGAAACAAAAAAACTGGAAAAAACCGGTCAGCATAACGTAAATAAAAAATCCGGTCAGCACAACGTAAAAAAAAATCGAAGGAGCCTGCTGAAGATGAGGCCATTACGGGTCGCCTTTAGGTGTCCTCCTCCGGATAGCGTCTTTTAAGGAACAAGGGTCAGCACAACGTAAAAAAAACCTGAAAAAAAATCGGAGGAGCCTGCCGAAAATGAGGCCATTACGACTCCCCTTTAGGTGTCTTCCTCGGGATAACGTCATTTAAAGAACAAGGGTCAGCACAAGGTTAAAAAAAAATCTTAGGAGCTTGCCGAAGATGAGGCCATTACGGCTCGCCTTTAGGTGTCCTCCTCTGGATAGCGTCATTTAAAGAACAAGGGTGAGCACAACGTAAAAAAAAAAACTGGAAAAAAATCCGGTCAGCACAACCTTAAAAAAAGCTGAAAAAAAAAACTAGAAAAAAACCGTTCAGCACAACGTAAAAAAAAAACTGAAAAAATCGGTCAGCATAACGTATAAAAAAAGGAAAAAAACGGTCAGCACAACCCAAAAAAATTGGAAAAAAATTAGACAGCATAACGTAAAAAAAAACCGGAAAAAACCGGTCAGCAAAACCTAAAAAAAAACTGGAAAAAACCGGTCAACACAACGTAAAAAAAATTGGAAAAAAACCGGTCACCACAACGTAAAAAAAAACTTGAAAAAATAGGTCAGCGTAACGTATAAAAAAAGGAAAAAAACCGGTCAGCACAACCAAAAAAAACTGGAAAAAAACCAGTCAGCATAACATAAAAAAAACGGTCAGCACAACGTAAAAAAAATTGGAAAAAAACCGATCAGCACAACGTAAAAAAAAAATCGGAGGAGCCTGCCGAAGATGAGGCCATTACGGCTTGCCTTTAGGTGGCCTCCTCTGGATAGAGTCATTTAAAGAACAAGGGTCAGCACAACGTAAAAAAAAAAAAAAAAAAAAAAAAAAACCGGTCAGCACAACATAAAAAAAATGAAAAAAACCGGTAAGTATAATGTATAAAAAAACCGATCAGCACAACGTAAAAAAAATCAGAGGAGCCTGCCGAAGATGAGGCCATTACGGCTCGCCTTTAGGTGTCCTCCTTTGGATAGCGTCATTTAAAGAACAAGGGTCAGCAAAATGTAAAAAAAAAAAAAAAACTAGAAAAAATCGGTCAGCAAAACCTAAAAAAAAAACCGGTCAGCACAACGTAAAAAAAAAACTGGAAAAAAAACTTGTTAGCACAAAAAAAAAAAATCGGAAGAGACTACCGAAGATGAGGCCATTACGGCTCGCCTTTAGGTGTCCTCCTCTGGATAGCGTCATTTAAAGTACAAGGGTCAACACAACGTAAAAAAAAAATGGTTCAGCATGATGACAAGTCATTATATACCCATTTTTCAAACTAATTTCACTTGTTTTATTAGTCTTTATGCACTTTCTTGCATCCTAAGTAAGTGATTTGGAATGAAAATGCATAACTTCTTTAAATCAAGCAACTACCATTAAATTGATGCTAACTCATGAGGTTTAAGCTAAATTTAATTGATTTTTAATTGATTTATAAGCTTTGTGAATTTAGTGATACTTTGAGTGGTTGTTTTGATTATTTAAAGGTGAAGAAAAGAAGAAAAGAGGAAGCGTGGCTTAAGAAAGCGTGGCCCAAGAGATAAGAAGTGTGGCACATGGAAGGGAGGAAGCAAACATTGCCCTCCACAAGGGCACACTGCCCTCCAGGAGGGCAACATGAGCAAGCAAGCCTTGAGAGGCAACCCTGCCCTGCCCACGACAAGGGCAGAGCACAAATTGGTGCCATGGAACAAGGGAGACAAAAACACTGCCCTGCCCTCCACAAGGGCAATATCGGGCTCACCAAAGGAAGAAATTCAAAGAAAAAGCTCACTAATGCTTGCCACAAGGATCGAACACAGAACCATGAGGAAACAAGAAACTAAGCCTTACTTTGGTGCCAAGAAAATCAAAGAAAAGGAGTAGTGTCCGCGTCACACAAGGATCGAACACGGGGCTTCAATTTGGAAACACTGCCCTGCCCTCCGCGAGGGCAGGGCAGCATTTTAGTGATGCACACAGGCGCACCATTCTGGCGCACCAAGGGACGGTTCGGCAGCACCAGCAACATGCACAGGCATCAATCTGGCGCACCAAAAAGTTCTGCCCTACCCTCTGCGAGGGCAAGGCAGCCTCCTGGGAGCTACTTTTTTCATGGGCTAAAATTGGATTAAAAATCCAATTTAATTCATTTCTTCCCCAAATCAAAAGCCCATCCAAATTCCAAAATCCAAGAATAGAAAGTGTATAAATAGGAGATAGTTTGATGTAATTAGGACCTTTTTCTTTACTTTTGAACTTGGATCTTTCTTTTGAGCTTTGAATTTTATTTTTGACTTCTGAACCTTCTCTTAGAGATTTCAGAGAATTGGGGAGGAGAATTGATCTCTCTTCTTCCTCGTTCTTGCTTGGGCAATTTTACTTTTCTTGTTTTGAGTTTTGGGTGTGAAGAATTGAGGAAATTCTGTCTCAATCTCCATTCAAAATCTCTTTAAATCCTCTTCTGCATAATTGAATTTAATTTCATTTCCTTTACTGCTTTTTCTTCAATTTCTTGTTAATTGCTTTGTGGACTTGGATCTGGGAAGGCTATTGAGATCTAGACTTTGCTATCTAGTCTCTTGAGTCCTGAGATCCCATTTTTCCTTTTGGTTCTTCTGTGAACCTCTGCTGCAAGTTAATTTCCATTTCTGTTTAGATTCTAGTTATTTCTAATTCAATTTCTGTTTTATTAATTGTTGCAATTAAATTTTCCTTGCTGAAATTCTGAATTCCCAATCCTCAACTCCCTTTTCCATTCAAGCAATTTACATTTCTTGCATTTTAAGTTACTGCAATTTACATTTCTTGCACTTTAAGTTTCAGTCATTTAATTTCTTGTTCTTTAAGATTCAGCACTTTTACTTTCCTGTCCTTTAATTTACTGCAATTCTCCCCTCTCCCTTTACATTTCAAGTAATTTAGTTTCTGTTAATGATAAACCACTCAACCAATATTTGATTCGCTTGACTAAATCAACCACTAAACTAAAATTGCTCAATCCTTCAATCCCTGTGGGATCGACCTCACTCCCGTGAGTTTTTATTACTTGATGCGACCCGGTACACTTGCCGGTGAGTTTTGTGTTGGATCGTTTTCCACACATCAAGTTTTTGGCGCCGTTTCCGGGGATTGAAATAGATTGACAATGATTAAGTGAAGTGGAGATCTAGATCAAGCACTTTTTCTTTTCTGTTCCTTTAATTTTGACTAACACACTAACTGTTTGAATTTTTGCTTCAACTAACTAAAACTTCATTCTAGCTATAGATTGAAGTTTCATTGGTTTTCTGGATCCGTGTGTTTATTGTTGTGTGTTTGTATGTCAGGTACAAGAAGATCTTCTCCCATCCTCTCTGAAATTGACCAAAGAACTCTTCGAAGAATAAGAAGAGCTGAAAGAGGGAAGAACGTTGTTGGAGAGGAAGAATCTGAGGAGGAATTCCAAGATATGGAAGGAGATCCATCAAATCTCAACCAACCAGGAGGAGGGGCCAACAATAACCCACAACAAAGAAGAGTCCTGACTTCATACACATTTGCAAATGCTAGACACTGTGGAAGTAGCATTCTTACTTCTAATGTCAATGCAAACAATTTTGAACTAAAGCCACAACTCATCACTTTGGTTCAAAACAACTACTCTTTTGGAGGAGGGCCATTGGAGGACCCAAATCAACACTTATCTACCTTCTTGAGGATTTGTGATACTGTGAAAACCAATGGTGTGCCTCCTGATAGCTACAAGTTGTTGCTCTTTCCATTTTCTCTCAGAGACAAAGCCACTCAATGGCTAGAGACATTTCCAAAAGAGAGCATCAACACTTGGGATGACTTGGTGAGCAAGTTCCTTGCCAAATTTTATCCCCCTCAAAGGATCATAAGATTGAAGACTGAGGTGCAGACATTCACTCAAATGGAGGCTGAAAATTTATATGAAGCATGGGAAAGATATAAGGCACTATTGAGGAAATGTCCACCAGAGATGTTCACTGAGTGGGATAAGCTGCAGAACTTCTATGAGGGACTCACTCTGAAAGCTCAAGAAGCACTTGATCATTCGGCTGGAGGCTCATTACAACTCATGAAAACTATAGAGGAAGCTCAGAATCTCATTGATATGGTGGCTAACAACCAATATTTCTTTGCTCACCAAAGGCAACGCCAACCATCACAAAGGAGAGGAGTAATGGAGTTGGAAGGAGTGGATTCAATCTTAGCTCAAAACAAAATGATGCAGCAGCAAATTCAGCAACAATTTGAGCAAATGGCCAAAAGGATTGATGGCCTGCAAGTTGCATCAGTAAGTGCCACAAGCCAACCATCAACTACTTGGGGTCAGAATGAAGAAATTCAAGAGGAGCAACAGCAAGAGCAAGTCCAATACATGCACAACCAAAATCCTGGAACTAACGAAGTCTATGGAGATACTTACAATCCTTCTTAGAAGAACCATCCCAACCTCAGATGGGGAGACAACCACAATCAAATTCAGCAGCCATGGCAAAGGAACTCAACTCAAAACAATTGGAAAAACACAAATAACAACCAGCCAAACACTAACCAAAACACATACAGAAAACCACAAAACACTTATTCCAACTATAACCATTATCCACCCAATAACCACCCAACTAACCAAAACACCTATCATCATCCATCAACACCCCAAAACCAACCAATCTCACAAGACTCTCAAAGGATCACTAATCTAGAAATGCTCATGGAAAAAATGATGAAGAACCAAGAATTGACAACAAAGAACCAAGAAGCTTCCATGAAGAACTTGGAGAGGCAGATTGGGCAAATCTCCAAGCAAATTTCTATTGAAAAACCATCAAGCTCACTACCAAGTGACACCATTCCTAATCCAAAAGAGGAGTGCAAGGCAATACAGTTGAGGAGTGGAAAAATCTTGCTGAAAGATGAAGAAGCCACTAAGAGATCCAAGGAAAGTGATAAGAAACAAGTTGAAAAAGAGGCAGCCAATGATGAAGATGCAACAGCAAGCAATCACCCTCAGAATCAACCTCAAGAAAAGGAAGATATACCACAAAATCTGAAGAAAGGAAAGCAGATCATGGAAGAACCAAATCCAAGACAACATCAAGTGGAGAAGAGCTTGACACCTCCCCTGCCTTATCCCCAAAGATTCCACAAAGAGACAAAGGACCAACACTTTTCTAAATTCCTAGAGACTTTCAAGAAGCTGGAAATCAACATACCTTTAGCTGAGGCATTGGAGCAAATGCCTTTGTATGCCAAGTTCTTAAAGGAGCTCATCAATAAGAAAAGGAGTTGGAATGAGAAGGAGACTGTAATGCTCAGTGAAGAATGCATTGCACTAATCAGAAAAGGACTTCTTCCCAAGCTTGAAGATCCTGGAGGTTTCTTCCTACCTTGCACTATTGGAAATCTATTCATCAACAAGGGGATGTGTGACTTAGGAGCAAGTATAAATCTAATTCCATCCTCTTTAGTAAAAAAACTTGGCATAGGAGAGGTGAAACCAATACAGATGTCCTTGGAATTGGTAGACCAATCAGTGGTATATCCTAAAGGGTTGATTGAAAACCTTTTAGTTAAGGTTGACAAGCTCATCTTTCCAGCAGACTTTGTGATCCTAGATTCAGCAGAGAATGAGAATGACTCAATAACACTTGGTCGACCATTTTTGGCCACTGCTAGAGCCATTGTAGATATAGAGCAGGGAGAGCTAACCCTCAGGATGCATGAGGAGAGCATCACCTTGAAAGTCTTTCCAGAATCACAAAGTAATAAAGAAACAAGCAAGACAAGTAGTGACTTCCTTCCAAAGCAAGTAACCAGCAATGCAGTAGAACAGAGAAATGAGCAGGTGCAAGAGGAAAAGGAATTCAAAAAGAAGCCGGGATGATAAACAAGAAAGAAGGTATCACAACCCAAATCACTGTCAAGGGAGAAAGATCAACAAGAAAGAAAAAGATGAAGAACAAGAAGAAGGCTTACAAAGGGTGGAAGAATAAGAGAATCCCAACTGAAGGATTTTCCAAAGGTGACAAGGTGCAACTAGTGTATCAACAGCTGGGAACAGAAGACCACTACACTGTTAACCAAATACTCTCTCTCGAGCACATTGAAATAGAGCATCAAGGCACACAGAGAAAGCTTACAGTGAGAGGGGACAAGTTGAGACATCACCAGCATCAACCACCCTAAAGGGAGATTAATGTCAAGCTAGTGACAATAAAAGAGCGCTTGTTGGGAGGCAACCCAACCTGAGGTAGTTTTCTTTTAATAGCTCTTTCAATAAAAATGTTGAATAATAGGTATGCATTGCAAGGAGTTAAGTTTGGTGTTACACACCAAAACAATTTAAGGGAGAATGAAAGATTCTAAGTTTGGTGTTCCACCAAAATCTCACTTAAAAGAACATTCTCACCTCCTGCATAATGCTAGCTCCAAGCAATCAAACAACTTATCCAACTATTTAACTACTTTCTAACTTTAGTTCCATAACCTTTAGCAAGGATACAAGGTTTCACATATGGCTAACCTGTTGCATCAGAGGCTGTGGCAAACAATTAAGTTTGGTGTTCCCACACCAAAATAAATCCAAAAGCCCACAAATAAGTCATGCATACTAACCATTCATTTAAGGGCTTGAGAAGCAAGCAACTTTTGAGAATTATGCAGGAAATTAGACAACATTTGAAGACAAATGGCATTATGACTCAAAAGGGACACAACGGAAGGAAGAACTAAAGGGCTGCAACTTCAAAGGTTGTATCTAAACTTAATCCTTGTTGTTGTGAAATGTTTTAATTCAGGAATTCTTGTATGTCTTGCTAAAGTGTTCATCTAGTTGCAAGTGAAGTTGTTTGATTAAGTATGATAATCTGCATAATGCTTGTCATTCATCACTTAGCTTTAAATTTTGTTTTGTTTCCCATTTGCTTGAATAAAAGAGAAATATTTGAATTAGAAAGTAAATATCCAATGTTGCATAAGTTAGAATGGAAGTTAATGGTGGTATATGTATTTGATTAAATGCATAACTCATGAAATAATTGCTGCATAATGTCATTTTCATTGAAGTGTGAGCTAGCTTGCTGTTATAAAGGTTCTTTTCAGTAAAGAAAAAGCCCTTGAAAACAAAAAAAATAGAAAGAAAAGGAAGAAGAAAAAGCCAATGTGGCAAGAAAAACAAAGAATAAAGGTTGGACACCAATAGCTTGAACCCTAGGACACATGCCTGTGGTGTTCTTGTACTAGGATATGCTTGGACAAGTAAATTCTGAGGGGTATTTCAAAACCCGGTCACTTAGATCAACTGATTTGGGATGGCCAATTGAAAGTCCACAATAAAGAGCAACCTAGATACAGAACATTTAGTTATCCAAAGAGATGCTGGGCATCAATGATCCTAGGAGGAAATAGTGAGCCATGTGTCTGTGGTGGAGAGATGTTGAGTAAAAATAAAGCCAAAGGCTACTACTGCAATATTTGACACCAAGCCTTCAAAGAATAATAAGCTTGTTAAGCAAAATGAGAAAAGAAAAGTTAGCAAGGGAGTAATTAAAGAGTAAACCGTATAACAGCAAGTTTAGTAAGCCTTTGAGGAAAGATGTATATTATGTAACAGCAAACAATAACTTGAGTTGTCATTGTCTGCATAGAAACTCCATAAATCAAGTTCTGCTACATGCCTAATAAGGATATAATTGCTCTCCTTGTTCATTTCATTTTCTCTTAGTTTTGATGCTTGCTTGGGGACAAGCAAGATTTAAGTTTGGTGTTGTGATGACAAGTCATTATATACCCATTTTTCAAACTAATTTCACTTGTTTTATTAGTCTTTATGCACTTTCTTGCATCCTAAGTAAGTGATTTGGAATGAAAATGCATAACTTCTTTAAATCAAGCAACTACCATTAAATTGATGCTAACTCATGAGGTTTAAGCTAAATTTAATTGATTTTTAATTGATTTATAAGCCTTGTGAATTTAGTGATACTTTGAGTGGTTGTTTTGATTATTTAAAGGTGAAGAAAAGAAGAAAAGAGGAAGCGTGGCTTAAGAAAGCGTGGCCCAAGAGATAAGAAGTGTGGCACATGGAAGGGAGGAAGCAAACATTGCCCTCCACAAGGGCACACTGCCCTCCAGGAGGGCAACATGAGCAAGCAAGCCTTGAGAGGCAACCCTGCCCTGCCCACGACAAGGGCAGAGCACAAATTGGTGCCATGGAACAAGGGAGACAAAAACACTGCCCTGCCCTCCACAAGGGCAATATCGGGCTCACCAAAGGAAGAAATTCAAAGAAAAAGCTCACTAATGCTTGCCACAAGGATCGAACACAGAACCATGAGGAAACAAGAAACTAAGCCTTACTTTGGTGCCAAGAAAATCAAAGAAAAGGAGTAGCGTGCGCGTCACACAAGGATCGAACACGGGGCTTCAATTTGGAAACACTGCCCTGCCCTCCGCGAGGGCAGGGCAACATTTTAGTGATGCACACAGGCGCACCATTCTGGCGCACCAAGGGACGGTTCGGCAGCACCAGCAGCACGCACAGGCATCAATCTGGCGCACCAAAAAGTTCTGCCCTACCCTCCGCGAGGGCAGGGCAGCATCCTGCACGCACCATCCGCACGCACCATGGGCCAGATGCACAATTTTCTGCCCTGCCCTCCACAAGGGCAGGGCAGCCTCCTGGGAGCTACTTTTTTCATGGGCTAAAATTGGATTAAAAATCCAATAAAATTCATTTCTTCACCAAATCAAAAGCCCATCCAAATTCCAAAATCCAAGAATAGAAAGTGTATAAATAGGAGATAGTTTGATGTAATTAGGACCTTTTTCTTTACTTTTGAACTTGGATCTTTCTTTTGAGCTTTGAATTTTATTTTTGACTTCTGAACCTTCTCTTAGAGATTTCAGAGAATTGGGGAGGAGAATTGATCTCTCTTCTTCCTCGTTCTTGCTTGGGCAATTTTACTTTTCTTGTTTTGAGTTTTGGGTGTGAAGAATTGAGGAAATTCTGTCTCAATCTCCATTCAAAATCTCTTTAAATCCTCTTCTGCATAATTGAATTTAATTACATTTCCTTTACTGCTTTTTCTTCAATTTCTTGTTAATTGCTTTGTGGACTTGGATCTGGAAAGGCTATTGAGATCTAGACTTTGCTATCTAGTCTCTTGAGTCCTGAGATCCCATTTTTCCTTTTGGTTCTTCTGTGAACCTCTGCTGCAAGTTAATTTCCATTTCTGTTTAGATTCTAGTTATTTCTAATTCAATTTCTGTTTTATTAATTGTTGCAATTAAATTTTCCTTGCTGAAATTCTGAATTCCCAATCCTCAACTCCCTTTTCCATTCAAGCAATTTACATTTCTTGCATTTTAAGTTACTGCAATTTACATTTCTTGCACTTTAAGTTTCAGTCATGTAATTTCTTGTTCTTTAAGATTCAGCGCTTTTACTTTCCTGTCCTTTAATTTACTGCAATTCTCCCCTCTCCCTTTACATTTCAAGTAATTTAGTTTCTGTTAATGATAAACCACTCAACCAATATTTGATTCGCTTGACTAAATCAACCACTAAACTAAAATTGCTCAATCCTTCAATCCCTGTGGGATCGACCTCACTCCCGTGAGTTTTTATTACTTGATGCGACCCGGTACACTTGCCGGTGAGTTTTGTGTTGGATCGTTTTCCACATATCACAGCACAACCTAAAAAATGCAAAAAAAAACGATCAGCATAACGTAAAAAAAATTGGAAAAAAATCGGTCATCACAACCCAAAAAAAAAACAGTCAGCACAACGTAAAAAAATGGAAAAAAAGCGGTCAGCATAACGTTAAAAAAACCCAATCAGCACAACGTAAAAAAAGAATCGGAGGAGCCTGCCGAAGATGAGGCTATTACGGCTCGCCTTTAGGTGTCCTCCTCTGGATAGCGTCATTTAAAGAACATGGGTCAGCACAACGTAAAAAAACTGGAAAAAAACCGGTCAGCACAACTTAAAAAAATGGAAAAAACCGGTCAGCATAACGTATAAAAAAGGAAAAAAACCGGTCAGCACAACGTAAAAAAAACTGGAAAAAAACCAGTCAGCATAACGTAAAAAAAATTGGAAAAAATCGGTCAGCATAACATATAAATAAAACAGTCAGCACAACGTAAAAAAAATCGGAGGAGCCTGCCGAAGATGAGGCCATTACGGCTCGCCTTTAGGTGTCCTCCTCTGGACAGCGTCATTTAAATTAACAAGGGTCAGCACAATGTAAAAAAAAACCGGTCAGCACAACCTAAAACAAACTGGAAAAAAATCGGTCAGCACAACGTAAAAAAAACTGGAAAAAACCGGTCAGCATAACGTATAAAAAAAGGAAAAAAACCGGTCAGCACAACCTAAGAAAAAAAACTGGAAAAAAATCGGTCAGCATAATAGAAAAAAACCGGTAAGCACATCATAAAAAAATCGAAGGTGCTTGCCGAACACGAGGCCATTACGGCTCGCCTTTAGGTGTCCTCCTCTGCATAGCGTCATTTAAAGAACAAGGGTCAGCACAACGTAAAAAAAATACTGTAAAAAAAATTGGAAAAAAACCGGTCAAAACAACGTAAAAAAATTGGAAAAAAATTGATCATCACAACAAAAAAAAAAAGCAGTCAGCACAACGTAAAAAAATGGAAAAAAACCGGTCAGCATAATGTAAAAAAAATCGGTCAGCACAACGTAAAAAAATCAGAGGAGCCTGCCGAACACGAGGCCATTACAGCTCGCCTTTAGGTGTCCTCCTCTGGAAAACGTCATTTAAAGAACAAGGGTCAGCACAACATAAAAAAAACTATAAAAAAAACCGGTCAACACAACGTAAAAAAAAACCTGGAAAAAACCGGTCAGCATAACGTATAAAAAAAGGGAAAAAACCGGTCAGCACAACCCAAAAAAAAGCTGGAAAAAACTGGTCAGCGTAATGTATAAATAAAGGAAAAAAACCGGTCAGCACAACATAAAAAAATAGAAAAAAACCGGTCAGCACAACGTAAAGAAAAACTGGAAAAAAACCAGTCAGCATAACGTATAAAAAAAACCGGTCAGCACAACGTAAAAAAAATCTTAGGAGCCTGCCGAAGATGAGGCCATTATGGCTCGCCTTTAGGTGTCCTCCTCTGGATAGCGTCATTTAAAATAACAAGGGTCAGCATGACGAAAAAAAACTGGTCAGCACAACCCAAGAAAAAACTGGAAAAAAAACCGGTCAGCATAACGTAAAAAAAAATTGGATGAGCCTGCCAAAAAGGATTCCATTACGGCTCGCCTTTAGGTGTCCTCCTCTGGATAGCATCATTTAAAGAACAAGGGTCAGCACAACGTAAAAAAAAACTGGAAAAAAAACTTGTCAGCACAACCTAAGAAAAAACTAGAAAAAAATCGGTCAACACAATGTAAAAAAAAACTGGAAAAAATCGGTCAGTAGAACGTATAAAAAAAGTAAAAAAATTGGTCAGCAAAACAAAAAAAAATGGAAAAAAACTAGTCAGCATAACGTATAAAAAAAACCGGTCAGCACAACGTAAAAAAAACAAAAAAACTGGAAAAAAACCGGTCAGCATAACGTAAATAAAAAAAATCGGTCAGCACGACGTAAAAAAAAATCGGAGCAGCCCGCCGAAGATGAGGCCATTACGGGTCTCCTTTAGGTGTCCTCCGTCGGATAGCGTCTTTTAAGGAACAAGGGTCAGCACAACGTAAAAAAAAAAACCTGAAAAAAAATCGAAGGGGCCTGCCGAAAATTAGGCCATTACGGCTCCCCTTTAGATGTCTTCCTCGGGATAACGTCATTTAAAGAACAAGGGTTAGCACAAGGTTAAAAAAAAAAATTCTTAGGAGCCTGCCGAAGATGAGGCCATTACGGCTCGCCTTTAGGTGTCCTCCTCTGGATAGCATCATTTAAAGAACAAGGGTCAGCACAACGTAAAAAAAAAAACGGGTCAACACAACCTAAAAAAAATGCAAAAAAAAACCGGTCAAAACAACATAAAAAAAATTGGAAAAAAACAGTCATCACAACAAAAAAAATAGTCAGCACAACGTAAAAAAATGGAAAAAAACCGGTCAGCATAACGCAAAAAAAAATTGGTCAGCACAATATAAAAAAAAATCGGAGGAGCCTACCGAAGACGAGGCCATTACGGCTTGCCTTTAGGTGTCCTCCTCTGGATAGCGTCATTTAAAAAACAAGGGTCAGCACAACGTAAAAAAAACTGTAAAAAAAACCGGTCAGAACAACGTAAAAAAAATCGGAGGAGCCTGCCGAAGATGAGGCCATTACGGGTCGCCTTTAGGTGTCCTCCTCCGGATAGCGTCTTTTAAGGAACAAGGGTCAGCACAACGTAAAAAAAAAAACCTGAAAAAAAATCGGAGGAGCCTGCCGAAAATGAGGCCATTACGGCTCCCCTTTAGGTGTCTTCCTCGGGATAACGTCATTTAAAGAACAAGGGTCAGCAAAAGGTTAAAAAAAAGCCTAGGAGCCTGCCGAAGATGAGGCCATTACGGCTCGCCTTTAGGTGTCCTCCTCTGGATAGCGTCATTTAAAGAACAAGGGTCAGCTCAACGTAAAAAAAAAAACGGGTCAACACAACCTAAAAAAATGCAAAAAAAAACCGGTCAAAACAACGTAAAAAAATATTGGAAAAAAACCGGTCATCACAACAAAAAAAAACAGTCAGCACAACGTAAAAAAAATGGAAAAAAACCGGTCAGCATAACGTAAAAAAAAATCGGTCAGCACAACGTAAAAAAAATCGGAGGAGCCTGCCGAAGACGACGCCATTACGGCTCGCCTTTAGGTGTCCTCCTCTAGATAATGTCATTTAAAGAACAAAGATCAGCACAACGTAAAAAAAACTGTAAAGAAAAACCGGTCAGCACCACGTATAAAAAAAACGAAAAAAACCAGTCAGCACAACATAAAAAAAAACTAGAAAAAAATCGGTCATTATAACGTAAAAAAAACTGGAAAAAAATGGTCAGCATAACGTATAAAAAAAACCGGTCAGCACAACGTAAAAAAAAATCTTAGGAGCCTGCCGAAGATGAGGCCATTATGGCTCGCCTTTAGGTCTCCTCCTCTGGATAACGTCATTTAAAATAACAAGGGTCAGCACAACGAAAAAAAAACCGGTCAGCACAACCCAAGAAAAAACTGGAAAAAAGCCGGTCAGCATAACGTAAAAAAAAAAATCAGATGAGCCTATCGAAAAGGAGGCCATTACAGCTTGCCTTTAGGTGTCGTCCTCTGGATAGCGTCATTTAAAGAACAAAGGTCAGCACAACGTAAAAAAAAATTGGAAAAAAAACTTGTCAGCACAACCTAAAAAAAACTAGAAAAAAAATCGGTCAGCACAATGTAAAAAAAAATGGAAAAAACCAGTCAGTATAACGTATAAAAAAGGAAAAAAATTGGTCAGCACAACGTAAAAAAATCGGAGGAGCCTGCCGAAGACGAGGCCATTACGGCTCGCCTTTAGGTGTCCTCCTCTGGATAGCGTCATTTAAAGAACAAGGGTCAGCACAACGTAAAAAAAAACTGTAAAAAAACCGGTAAGCACAACGTAAAAAAAAATTGGAGGAGCCTGTTGAAGATGAGGCCATTACGGGTCACCTTTAGGTGTCCTCCTCCGGATAGCGTCTTTTAAGGAACAAGGGTCAGCACAACGTAAAAAAAAAAACCTGAAAAAAAATCGGAGGAGCCTGCCGAAAATGAGGCCATTACGGCTCCCCTTTAGGTGTCTTCCTCGGGATAACGTCATTTAAAGAACAAGGGTCAACAAAAGATTAAAAAAAATCCTAGGAGCCTGCCGAAGATGAGGCCATTACGGCTCGCCTTTAGGTGTCCTCCTCTGGATAGCGTCATTTAAAGAACAAGGGTCAGCACAACGTAAAAAAAAATGGGTCAACACAACCTAAAAAAAATGCAAAAAAAAAACCGGTCAAAACAACGTAAAAAAAAATTGGAAAAAAACCGGTCATCACAACAAAAAAAAAAAACAGTCAGCACAACGTAAAAAAAAATGGAAAAAACCGGTCAGCATAATGTAAAAAAAAAATCGGTCAGCACAACGTAAAAAAAATCGAAGGAGCCTGTTGATGACAAGTCATCTTAGCCTAGTTTTACTAGTCTTTTTCTTTGTTTTCATTTAGTTTTATGCACTTTCTTAAGCCATAAGTAAGCCAATTGGGTTGAAATTCATGTTTTCTTAGATTCAATCAACCATGGATGAATTGATGCATTTTCATGAGTTTTTGTGCAATAATTGCTTATATATCAAGAAGAAGAAGAACTCTCATGATTATTGCATAGCTTTGATGCAATTGTTGATTGATGATAGGTGACCAAAAGGGCTTGAAGGAAGGTTGAAGCAAGAGGCAACAAGAAGGCCATGAAAGGAAGCAAAGGAAAGCAATGTTGGAGCCAAAGTTGGTGCTCCAATGTTGCTTGAAACGTTGCTCCCCACAGCCTGAAGGGGTATACGTCCAACGAGAATAACTTGAGCTACAGAGTTCCAAATGAGGTGATTCCAAAAGCATTGTAAAATTGGAATCGAGAGCTTTCCAAGCATATATGGCACTACATGGTGGATATAAAAATTGAGGGAGAAAACTGCCCCGAAAAGTGCATAAACAAACATGACACCAACCTGTAGTAAGGCCAGCTGACCTCTGCACTTTCGACGGAGTATAACTCGAGCTGTGGAGCCTCAAATGATGCGCTTCCAACGGCATTGGAAAGTAGACATTCAGGGCTTTCCAACAATGTATAATAGTATGGGGTGGACAGCACGTTCAAGCTTCCGAAACTGGCAATGTTCCCAACGTTTGCGCTAACGTTTGCCTCAAACGTGAGGTCAAACGTTGGCTACATTTTGGAAAGAAAGAGCATGGAAGAGCATCCTTGATTAATGGTTGAGATGAGCCACGTTTGCGCCAACATTTGCCTCAAACGTTGAGCCAAACGTTGGCCAAAAAGGGAGCCTGGGAAGACCCACGCTTGAGCTCACGTTTGACCTCAAACGTTGGCTCAAACGTGGATGACAGCAAATGGCCTTCTGCATGATGATTAGCGCTAGGACGTTTGAGTCAACGTTTGCCTCAAACGTTGACTCAAACGTGAATGGTTCAGGGCCCGGTTCACAAGTGGATTTCTTCCCAGCACCAAGAGCAATCAACGGAGGCTACTATCAACCCAATTCCATCAAGGCCAAGGCCCAAATTCAAGGCTCTATGATCAATTGAAGAAAGTGTATAAATAGCTTAGGATTTGAAGTTTTAGGAGAGCTTTCTTTGGAGAATTTTGAGAGAGCCTTTTTCCTTTGAGAAAATTTGATTTAATTTTCAGTTTTCGTTGCTATTAGAGTTTCTGGGAAGAAGAATTGTATTCTCTTCCCATGGGTTTTCTCATTTTCATTTCCTACACACTTGTTTGAACCTTGGGTGGGAGAATTGAAGGAATTCTGTTTCAATCTCACCCTGAGGTCTCTCTATTTTGATTTACTGCACAATTAAGAAATTGATATTTGAATTCCTTTCTTCTACTGTTTAATCTTTACTTTTCTTGTAATTGAATTCTGAATTTGGATCTAGGAAGGCAGTGAGATCTAGACTTGGCTATCTAGTCTCTTGAGTCCTGAGATCTAAGTTTTTCAATGTTAATTTCCTTGTTTAATTGTTACACCAAGCTTATTTTCATTCCTGTTTGAGATCTGGTTCAATTGAATTCATCTTCTACTCTTCAGTTTGTTGCATTTTGTTTTCCTTGTTTAATCGCTGTAATCCCACATCCCTAACCCATTTAAGATTCAAGCAATTTACGTTTCTTGCAATTTAAGTTCCTGCAATTTACATTACTTGCACTTTAAGATTCAGCTCTTTTAATTTTGCTGCACTTTAAATTCTTGTCAATTACCCTCTCCCTTTAAATTTCATGCAATTTAGCTTCTGTCAATCACAAATCACACAACTCAACTTCTATTTGCTTGACTAAATCAACCACTAAGCTAAAATTGCTCAATCCTTCAATCCCTGTGGGATCGACCTCACTCCCGTGAGTTTTATTACTTGATGCGACCCGGTGCACTTGCCGGTGAGTTTTGTGTCGGATCGTTTTCCGCACATCACCTGCCGAAGACGAGGCCATTACGGCTTGCCTTTAGGTGTCCTCCTTTGGATAGCGTCATTTAAAGAACAAGGGTCAGCACAACGTAAAAAAAACTGTAAAAAAAACCGGTCAGCACAACGTAAAAAAATTGGAAAAAACCGGTCAGCATAACGTATAAAAAAAGGAAAAAAATCGGTCAGCACAATCCAAAAAAAATTGGAAAAAAACCGGTCAGCACAACATAAAAAAAACTAGAAAAAATCGGTCAGCATAACGTAAAAAAAACTGGAAAAAAAACGGTCAGCATAACGTATAAAAAAAACAGGTCAGCACAACGTAAAAAAAAATCATAGGAGACTGCCGAAGATGAGGCCATTATGGCTCGCCTTTAGGTGTCCTCCTCAGGATAGCGTCATTTAAAATAACAAGGGTCAGCACAATGAAAAAAAAACCGGTCAGCACAACCCAAGAAAAAACTGGAAAAAAACCGGTCAGCATAACGTAAAAAAAATCGGATGAGCCTGCCGAAAAGGAGGCCATTTCGGCTCGCCTTTAGGTGTCCTCCTCTGGATAGCGTCATTTAAAGAACAAGGGTGAGCACAACGTAAAATAAAAACCTGGAAAAAAAACCTGTCAGCAAAACCTAAAAAAAACTAGAAAAAAATCGGTTAGCACAATGTAAAAAAAACTGGAAAAAACCGGTAAGCATAACGTATAAAAAAAGGAAAAAAATTGGTCAGCAAAACCCAAAAAGAAATGGAAAAAAACCAGTCAGCATAACGTATAAAAAAACCGGTCAGCACAACGTAAAAAAACAAAAAAACTGGAAAAAACCGGTCAGCATAACGTAAATAAAAAATCCGGTCAGCACAACGTAAAAAAAAATCGAAGGAGCCTGCCGAAGATGAGGCCATTACGGGTCGCCTTTAGGTGTCCTCCTCCGGATAGCGTCTTTTAAGGAACAAGGGTCAGCACAACGTAAAAAAAACCTGAAAAAAAATCGGAGGAGCCTGCCGAAAATGAGGCCATTACGGCTCCCCTTTAGGTGTCTTCCTCGGGATAACGTCATTTAAAGAACAAGGGTCAGCACAAGGTTAAAAAAAATCTTAGGAGCCTGACGAATATGAGGCCATTATGGCTTGCCTTTAGGTGTCCTCCACTGGATAGCATCATTTAAAGAACAAGGGTCAGCACAGCGTAAAAAAAAAAACGGGTCAACACAACCTAAAAAAAATGCAAAAAAAATCGGTCAAAACAACGTAAAAAAAAAATTGGAAAAAAACCGGTCATCACAACAAAAAACAAGAACAGTCAGCACACCGTAAAAAAATGGAAAAAAACCGGTCAGCATAACGTAAAAAAAATCGGTCAGCACAACGTAAAAAAAATCAGAGGAGCCTGCCGAAGACGAGGCCGTTACAGCTCACCTTTAGGTGTCCTCCTCTGGATAGCGTCATATAAAGAACAAGGGTCAGCACAACGTAAAAAAACTGTAAAAAAAACCGGTCAGCACAACGTTAAAAAAATTGGAAAAAACCAGTCCGCATAACGTATAAAAAAGGAAAAAAACCGGTCAGCATAACGTATAAAAAAAGGAAAAAAAACCAATCAGCACAACATAAAAAAACTGGAAAAAAATCGGTCAGCATAACGTAAAAAAAAACTGGAAAAAAACCGGTCAGCATAACGTAAAAAAACTGGAAAAAACCGGTCAGCATAACGTATAAAAAAATCGGTCAGCACAACGTAATAAAAATCCTAGGAGCCTGCCGAAGATGAGGCCATTATGGCTCGCCTTTAGGTGTCCTCCTTTGGGTATCGTCATTTAAAATAACAAGGGTCAGCACAACGAAAAAAAAAACCGGTCAGCACAATCCAAAAAATAATGGAAAAAAAACGGTCAGCATAACGTAAAAAAAAAAATCGGATGAGCCTGCCGAAAATGAGGCCATTACGGCTCGCCTTTAGGTGTCCTCTTCTGGATAGCGTCATTTAAAGAACAAGGGTCAGCACAATGTAAAAAAAAAAAACTGGAAAAAAGCCTTGTCAGCACATCCTAAAAAAAAACTAGAAAAAAAATCGGTCAGCACAATGTAAAAAAAATAACTGGAAAAAATTTGTCAGCATAACGTATAAAAAAAGGAAAAAAATTGGTCAGCAAAACCCAAAAAAAATGGAAAAAAAACTAGTCAGCATAATGTATAAAAAAACCGGTCAGCACAACGTAAAAAAAATCGGAGGAGCCTGCCGATGATGAGGCCATTACGGCTTGCCTTTAGGTGTTCTCCTCTGGATAGCGTCATTTAAAGAACAAGGGTCAGCACAACGTAAAAAAAAAACTGGAAAAAAAACCGGTAAGCACTACCTAAGAAAAATTGGAAAAAAAACCGGTCAGCACAACGTAAAAAAAACTGGAAAAAAATTGGTCAGCATCACGTAAAAAAGAAAAAAAGGTCAGCACAACGTAAAAAAAATCCGAGGGGCCTGCCGAAGATGTGGCCATTACGGCTCGCCTTTAGGTGTCCTCCTCTGGAATGCATCATTTAAAGAACAAAGGTCAACACAACGTAAAAAAAAGGAACAGGCTTGCACAACCTAAAAAAAATGCAAAAAAAACCGGTCAGCACAACGTAAAAAAAACTGGAAAAAAACCGGTCAGCATAACGTAAAAATCAAATCAGAGGAGCCTGCCGAAGATGAGCCAATTACGGCTCGCCTTTAGGTGTCCTCCTCTGGATAGCGTCATGTAAAGAACAAGGGTCAGCACAACGTAAAAAAAAATGGACAAAAAACCGGTCAGCACAACCTAAAAAAACTGGAAAAAACCGGTCAGCACAACGTAAAAAAAACCGGTTAGCATAACGTATAAAAAAAGGAAAAAAATTGGTCAGCAAAACCCAAAAAGAAATGGAAAAAAACCAGTCAGCATAACGTATAAAAAAACCGGTAAGCACAACGTAAAAAAACAAAAAAACTGGAAAAAACCGGTCAGCATAACGTAAATAAAAAATCCGGTCAGCACAACGTAAAAAAGAATCGAAGGAGCCTGCCGAAGATGAGGCCATTACGGGTCGCCTTTAGGTGTCCTCCTCCGGATAGCGTCTTTTAAGGAACAAGGGTCAGCAGAACGTAAAAAAAACCTGAAAAAAAATCGGAGGAGCCTGCCGAAAATGAGGCCATTACGGCTCCCCTTTAGGTGTCTTCCTCAGGATAACGTCATTTAAAGAACAAGGGTCAGCACAAGGGTAAAAAAAAATCTTAGGAGCCTGACGAAGATGAGGCCATTATGGCTTGCCTTTAGGTGTCCTCCACTGGATAGCATCATTTAAAAAACAAGGGTCAGCACAGCGTAAAAAAAAAAACGGGTCAACACAACCTAAAAAAAATCGGTCAAAACAACGTAAAAAAAAATTGGAAAAAAACCGGTCATCACAACAAAAAAAAAGAACAGTCAGCACACCGTAAAAAATTGGAAAAAAACCGGTCAGCATAACGTAAAAAAAATCGGTCAGCACAACGTAAAAAAAATCAGAGGAGCCTGCCGAAGACGAGGCCGTTACAGCTCACCTTTAGGTGTCCTCCTCTGGATAGCGTCATATAAAGAACAAGGGTCAGCACAACGTAAAAAAACTGTAAAAAAAACCGGTCAGCACAACGTAAAAAAAATTGGAAAAAACCAGTCCGCATAACGTATAAAAAAGGAAAAAAACCGGTCAGCATAACGTATAAAAAAAGGAAAAAAAACCAATCAGCACAACATAAAAAAACTGGAAAAAAACCGGTCAGCATAACGTAAAAAAAACTGGAAAAAAACCGGTCAGCATAACGTAAAAAAACTGGAAAAAAACCGGTCAGCATAACGTATAAAAAACCGGTCAGCACAACGTAAAAAAACAAAAAATTGGAAAAAAAACCGGTCAGCAAAACGTAAATAAAAAAAACCAGCCTGCCGAAGATGACGCCATTACGGCTCGCCTTTAGGTGTGCTCCTCTTGGTAGAGTCATTTAAAGAACAAGGGTCAACACAATGTAAAAAAAACTGAAAAAAAACCGGTCAGCACAAAGTAAAAAAAACCTAGAAAAAAATTGGAAAAAAACCGGTCAGCACAACGTAAAAAAAACTGGTAAAAACCAGTCAGCATAAAGCTTAAAGAAAAGGAAAAAAATCGGTCAGCACAACCCAAAAAAATGGAAAAAAACTAGTCAGCATAACGTAAAAAAACCGATCAGCACAACGTAAAAAAATTGGAAAACATGGTCAGCACAACGTAAAAAAAAATCAAAGGAGCCTTCCGAAGATGAGGGCATTACGGCTCGCCTTTAGGTGTCCTCCTCTGGATAGCGTCATTTAAAGAACAAGGGTCACCACAATGTAAAAAAAAAACAAGAAAAAAACCGGTCAGCATAACTTAAAAAAATGGAAAAAACCGGTCAGTACAACGTGAAAAAAACTAGAAAAAACCAGTCAACATAACGAATAAAAAAAAGAAAAATACCGGTCAGTACAACGTAAAAAAAACTGGAAAAAACTAGGTCAACATAAAGTAAAAACAAACTGGTCAGCACAACGTAAAAAAAACCGGTAAGCACAACGTAAAAAAAAATCGGAGGAGCCTGTCGAAGATGAGGCCGTTACGGCTCACCTTTAGGTGTCCTCCTCTGGGTAGCGTCATTTATAGAACAAGGGTAAGCACAACGTAAAAAAATGGAAAAAAACCGATCAGCATAACCTAAAAAAAATCTGGAAAAAAAATCGGTCAGCACAACGTAAAAAAACTGGAAAAAATCGGTCAGCATAACGTACAAAAAAAGGAAAAAAAATCGGTCGGCAAAATCCAAAAAAATGGAAAAACACCAGTCAGCATAACGTATAAAAAAAAACCGGTCAGCACAACGTAAAAAAAAATTAGAAAAAAATCGGTCAGCATAACGTAAATAAAAAAACCGATCAGCACAACATAAAAAAAAATCGAAGGAGCCTGCCAAAGATGAGGCCATTACGGCTCGCCTTTAGGGGTCCTCCTCTGGATAGCGTCATTTAAAGAACAAGGGTCAGCACAACATAAAAAAAACTGGAAAAAAAACTTGTCAGCACACCCTAAAAAAAGTGGAAAAAAATCAGTTCGCACAACGTAAAAAAAATTGGAAAAAACTGGTCAGCATAACGTATAAAAAAAGGAAAAAAATCGGTCAGCAAAATCCAAAAAAAAACAGAAAAAACCGGTCAGCATAATGTATAAAAAAAACAGGTCAGCATAACGTAAAAAAAAAACAAAAAAAACAGGAAAAAAACCGATCAGCATAACATAAAGAAAAAACCCGGTCAGCACAACGTAAAAAAAAAAAATCGGAGGAGCTTGCCGAAGATGAGGCCATTACGGCTTGCCTTTTGGTGTCCTCCTCTGGATAGCGTCATTTAAAGAACAAGGGTCAGCACAACATAAAAAAAACTGGAAAAAAACCTGTCAGCACACCCTAAAAAAAGTGGAAAAAAATCGGTTCGCACAACGTAAAAAAATTGGAAAAAACCGGTCAGCATAACGTATAAAAAAAGGAAAAAAATCGGTCAGCAAAATCTAAAAAAAAAGAAAAAACCGGTCAGCATAATGTATTAAAAAAACAGGTCAGCACAACGTAAAAAAAACACAAAAAAAACTGGAAAAAAAACCGATTAGCATAACATAAAGAAAAAAACTGGTCAGCACAACGTAAAAAAAATCGGAGGAGCTTGCCGAAGATGAGGCCATTACGGCTCGCCTTTTGGTGTCCTCCTCTGGATATCGTCATCTAAAGAACAAGGGTCAACACAAAGTAAAAAAAAACTGGAAAAAAACCAATCAGCACAACCTAAAAAAAACTGCAAAAAAAACCGGTCAGCACAACGTAAAAAAAAACTAAAAAAAAACGGTTAGCATAACGTAAAAAAAAATCGGTCAGCACAACGTAAAAAAAATCGGAGGAACCTGCTGAAGATGAGGCTATTACGGCTCGGCTTTAGGTGTCCTCCTCTTGATAGCGTCGTTTAAAGAACAAGGGTCAGCACAACGTAAAAAAAAATTGGAAAAAAAACCGGTCAGCACAACCTAAAAAAAATTAGAAAAAAACCGGTCACCACAACGTAAAAAAATGGAAAAAACCGGTCAGCATAACGTAAAAAAAATCCGGTCAGCATAACGTTAAAAAAATCAGAGGAGCCTGCCGAAGATGATGCCATTACGGCTCGCCTTTAGGGGTCCTCCTCTGGATAGTGTCATTTAAAGAACAAGGGTCAGCACAACATAAAAAAAACTGGAAAAAAAACCTGTCAGCACACCCTAAAAAAAGTGGAAAAAAATCGGTTCGCACAACGTAAAAAAATTGGAAAAGACCGGTCAGCATAACGTATAAAAAAAGGAAAAAAATCGGTCAGCAAAATCCAAAAAAAACAGAAAAAACCGGTCAGCATAATGTATAAAAAAAACAGGTCAGCACAACGTAAAAAAAAAAAACAAAAAAACAGGAAAAAAACCGATCAGCATAACATAAAGAAAAAACCCGGTCAGCACAACGTAAAAAAAAAAAATCGGAGGAGCTTGCCGAAGATGAGGCCATTACGGCTCGCCTTTTGGTGTCCTCCTCTGGATAGCGTCATTTAAAGAACAAGGGTCAGCACAACATAAAAAAAACTGGAAAAAAACCTGTCAGCACACCCTAAAAAAAGTGGAAAAAAATCGGTTCGCACAACGTAAAAAAATTGGAAAAAACCGGTCAGCATAACGTATAAAAAAAGGAAAAAAATCGGTCAGCAAAATCTAAAAAAAGAGAAAAAACCGGTCAGCATAATGTATAAAAAAAATAGGTCAGCACAACGTAAAAAAAAAACACAAAAAAAACTGGAAAAAAAACCGATTAGCATAACATAAAGAAAAAAACTGGTCAGCACAACGTAAAAAAAATCGGAGGAGCTTGCCGAAGATGAGGCCATTACGGCTCGCCTTTTGGTGTCCTCCTCTGGATATCGTCATCTAAAGGACAAGGGTCAACACAAAGTAAAAAAAACTGGAAAAAAACCAATCAGCACAACCTAAAAAAAACTGCAAAAAAAACCGGTCAGCACAACGTAAAAAAAACTAAAAAAAAACGGTCAGCATAACGTAAAAAAAAATCGGTCAGCACAACGTAAAAAAAAATCGGAGGAACCTGCTGAAGATGAAGCTATTACGGCTCGCCTTTAGGTGTCCTCCTCTTGATAGCGTCATTTAAAGAACAAGGGTCAGCACAACGTAAAAAAAAAATTGGAAAAAAAACCGGTAAGCACAACCTAAAAAAAATTAGAAAAAAACCGGTCACCACAACGTAAAAAAATGGAAAAAACCGGTCAGCATAACGTAAAAAAAACCCGGTCAGCATAACGTAAAAAAAATCAGAGGAGCCTGCCGAAGATGATGCCATTACGGCTCGCCTTTAGGGGTCCTCCTTTGGATAGCGTCATTTAAAGAACAAGGGTCAGCACAACATAAAAAAAACTGGAAAAAAAACCTGTCAGCACACCCTAAAAAAAGTGGAAAAAAATCGGTTCGCACAACGTAAAAAAATTGGAAAAAACCGGTCAGCATAACGTATAAAAAAAGGAAAAAAATCGGTCAGCAAAATCCAAAAAAACAGAAAAAACCGGTCAGCATAATATATAAAAAAAAGGTCAGCACAATGTAAAAAAAACAAAAAGAAACTGGAAAAAAACCGATCAGCATAACATAAAGAAAAAAACCGGTCAGCACAACGTAAAAAAAATCGGAGGAGCTTGCCGAAGATGAGGCCAATACGGCTCGCCTTTTGGTGTCCTCCTCTGGATATCGTCATTTAAAGAACAAGGGTCAACACAAAGTAAAAAAAAAACTGGAAAAAAACCAATCAGCACAACCTAAAAAAAACTGCAAAAAAAACCGGTCAGCACAACGTAAAAAAAAACTAAAAAAAAACGGTCAGCATAACGTAAAAAAAAATCGGTCAGCACAACGTAAAAAATATCGGAGGAGCCTGCTGAAGATGAGGCTATTACGGCTCGCCTTTAGGTGTCCTCCTCTTGATAGCGTCATTTAAAGAACAAGGGTCAGCACAACGTAAAAAAAATTGGAAAAAAAACCGTAAGCACAACCTAAAAAAAATTGGAAAAAAACCGGTCAGCACAAGGTAAAAAAATGGAAAAAACCGGTCAGCATAACGTAAAAAAAAAACCGGTCAGCATAACGTAAAAAAAAATCAGAGGAGCCTGCCGAAGATGATGCCATTACGGCTCGCCTTTAGGTGTCCTCCTTTGGATAGCGTCATTTAAAATAACAAGGGTCAGCACAACGTAAAAAAAAGAACCGGTCAGCACAACCTAAAAAAAACTAAAAAAAACTCGTCAGCACAACGTAAAAAAAAGTGGAAAAAACCGGTCGACATAACGTATAAAAAAAGGAAAAAAAACCGGTCAGCACAACCCAAAAAAAATTGGAAAAAACCGGTCAGCATAACGTAAAAAAAGGCCAGCACAACGTAAAAAAAACCGATAAGCACAACGTAAAAAAAAAAATTGGAGGAGCCTGCCAAAGATGAGGCCATTATGGCTCGCCTTTAGGTGTCCTCCTCTGGATAGCGTCATTTAAAGAACAAGGGTCAGCACAACATAAAAAAAAACTAGAAAAAAACCTGTCAGCACACCCTAAAAAACTGGAAAAAAATCGGTCAGCAAAATCCAAAAAAAATAGAAAAAAACCGGTTAGCATAACGTATAAGAAAAACCGGTCAGCACAACGTAAAAAAAACAAAAAAAACTGGAAAAAATCCGATCAGCATAAGATAAAGAAAAAAACCGGTCAGCACAACGTAAAAAAAGATCGGAGGAGCCTGTCGAAGATGAGGCCATTACGGCTCGCCTTTAGGTGTCCTCCTCTGGATAGCGTCATTTAAAGAACAAGGGTCAACACAAATTAAAACAAAAAAACTGCAAAAAAACCAATCAGCACAACCTAAAAAAAAACTACAAAAAAAACCGGTAAGCACAACGTAAAAAAAAACTGGAAAAAAACCGGTCAGCATAACGTAAAAAAAAACCGGTCAGCATAACGTAAAAAAAATCGGAGGAGCCTGCCGAAGATGAGGCTATTACGGATCGCCTTTAGGTGTCCTCCTCTTGATAGCGTCATTTAAAGAACAAGGGTCAGCACAACGTAAAAAATAACTGGAAAAAAAAACGGTAAGCACAACCTAAAAAAAATTGGGAAAAAATCGGTCAGCATAACGTAAAAAAAAATTGGAGGAGCCTGCCGAAGATGATGCCATTACGGCTCGCCTTTAGGTGTTCTCCTCTGGATAGCGTCATTTAAAGGACAAGGGTCAGCACAACATAAAAAAAACTAGAAAAAAACCGTTTAGCAAAACCTAAAAAAAACTGAAAAAAACCAGTCAGCACAACGTAAAAAAACTGGAAAAAATCGGTCAGCATAACGTATAAAAAAGGAAAAAAAACCGGTCCGCAAAATTCAAAAAAAATGGAAAAAACCGGTCAGCATAATGTATAAAAAAACCGATCAGCACAACGTAGAAAAAACAAAAAAATTGGAAAAAAACCGGTCAGCAAAACGTAAATAAAAAAAACCAGCCTGCCGAAGATGACGCCAGTACGGCTCGCCTTTAGGTGTCCTCCTCTTGATAGAGTCATTTAAAGAACAAAGGTCAGCATAACGTAAAAAAAGAACTGGTCAACACAACCTAAAAAAAACCTAGAAAAAATTTGGAAAAAAACCGGTCAGCACAACGTAAAAAAAAAACTGGTAAAAACCAGTCAGCATAACGTTTAAAAAAAAGAAAAAAAACCGGTCAGCACAACCCAAAAAATGAAAAAAAACTAGTCAGCATAACGTAAAAAAAACCGGTCAACACAACGTAAAAAAACTGGAAAAAAACGGTCAGCACAACGTAAAAAAAATCGGAGGAGCCTTCCGAAGATGAGGCCATTACGGCTCGCCTTTAGGTGTCCTCCTCTGGATAGCGTCATTTAAAGAACAAGGGTCAGCACAACGTAAAAAAAATTTGAAAAAAACTGGTCAGCATAACCTAAAAAAAATGGAAAAAAACCAGTCAATACAACGTGAAAAAAAACTGGAAAAAACCGGTCAGCATAACGAATAAAAAAAAAGAAAAATACCGGTCAGCACAACGTAAAAAAAAACTGGAAAAAAACCGGTCAGCATAATGTAAAAAAAAACCGGTCAGCACAACATAAAAAAAACCGGTAAGCACAACGTAAAAAAAAATCGGAGGAGCCTGCCGAAGATGAGGCCATTGCAGCTCACCTTTAGGTGTCCTCCTCTGGGTAGCGTCATTTAAAGAACAAGGGTAAGCACAACGTTAAAAAAATGGAAAAAAACCGTTTAGCACAACCTAAAAAAAATTTGGAAAAAAACCGGTCAGCACAACGTAAAAAAAACTAGAAAAAATCGGTCAGCATAACGTATAAAAAAAGGAAAAAAATCTGTCGGCAAAATCCAAAAAAATGGAGAAAAACTAGTCACCATAACGTATAAAAAAACCGGTCAGCACAACGTAAAAAAAACAAAAAAACTGGAAAAAAATCTGTCAGCATAACGTAAATAGAAAAAACCGGTCAGCACAACATAAAAAAATCGGAGGAGCCTGCCGAAGATGAGGCCATTACGGGTCGCCTTTAGGTGTCCTCCTCTTGATAGCATCATTTAAACAACAAGGGTCAGCACAACGTAAAAAAAAATTAAAAAAAACGGTCAGCACAACCTAAAAAAAACCTAGAAAAAACTAAAAAAAAAAACGGTCAGCACAACGTAAAAAAAACTGGTAAAAACCAGTCAGCATAACGTATAAAAAAAGGAAAAAAATCAGTCAGCACAACCCAAAAAAATTGGAAAAAAAATTGGTCAACATAACGTAAAAAAAAAACCGGTCAGCACAACGTAAAAAAAATGGAAAAATAAACTGGAAAAAAATGGTCAGCACAACATAAAAAAAATCGAAGGAGCCTTCCGAAGATGAGACCATTACGGCTCGCATTTAGGTGTCCTCCTCTGGATAGCGTCATTTCAAGAACAAGTGTCAGCACAACGTAAAAAAAAAACCTGGATAAAAACTGGTCAGCACAACCTAAAAAAAACTGGAAAAAAACCAGTCAGCACAACGTGAAAAAAAACTGGAAAAAACTGGTCAACATAATGAATAAAAAAAAGAAAAATACCGGTCAGCACAACGTAAAAAAAAACTGGAAAAAAACCAGTCAGCATAACGTAAAAAAAAAATCAGTCAGCAGAACGTAAAAAAAATCGGAGGAGCCTGCCGAAGACGAGGCCATTACGGCTCGTCTTTAGGTGTCCTCCTCTGGATAGCATCATTTAAAGAACTAGGGTCAGCACAACGTAAAAAAAACTGTAAAAAAAAACCGGTCAGCACAACGGAAAAAAAGACTGGAAAAAACCGTCTGCATAACGTATAAAAAAAGGAAAAAAACCGGTTAGCACAACCCAAAAAAAACACTGGAAAAAACCGGTCAGCATAACGTATAAAAAAGGAAAAAAACCGGTCAGCACAACTTAAAAAAAATTGGAGAAAACCGGACAACATAACGTAAAAAAAACTGGAAAAAAAACTAGTAAGCATATCGTATAAAAAAAACCGGTCAGCACAACGTAAATAAAAATCTTAGGAGCCTGCCAAAGATGAGGCCATTATGGCTCGCCTTTAGGTGTCCTCCTCTGGATAGCGTCATTTAAAATAACAAGGGTCAGCACAATGAAAAAAAAAAGGTTCAGCAGAACCCAAAAGAAATTGGAAAAAAACGGTTAGCATAACGTAAAAAAAATCAGATGAGCCTGCCGAAAATGAGGCCATTACGGCTCACCTTTAGGTGTCCTCCTCTGGATATCGTCATTTAAAGAACAAGGGTCAGCACAACGTAAAAAAAAACCTGGAAAAAAACTTGTCAGCACAACCTAAAAAAAAAACTAGATAAAAAAATCGGTCAGCACAATGTAAAAAAATGGAAAAAACTGGTTAGCATAACGTATAAAAAAAGGAAAAAAATCGGTCAGCAAAACCCCAAAAAATGGAAAAAAAACCAGTCAGCATAACGTATAAAAAAAACCGGTCACCACAACGTAAAAAAAACAAAAAAACCTGAAAAAAACCGGTCAGCATAATGTAAATAAAAAAAACCGGTCAGCACAACGTAAAAAAATGGAGGAGCCTGCCGAAGATGAAGCCATTATGGCTCGCCTTTAGGTGTCCTCCTCTGGATAACGTCTTTTAAAGAACAAGGGTCAGACAACGCAAAAAAAAACTGGAAAAAAACCAATCAGCACAACCTAAAAAAAACTTGAAAAAAACCGGTCAGCACAACGTAAAAAAAAATTGGAAAAATCCGGTCAGTATAAGGTAAAAAAAACCGGTCAGCACAACATAAAAAAAAATTGGAGGAGCCTGCCGATGATGAGGCCATTACGGCTTGCCTTTAGGTGTCCTCCTCTGGATAGCGTCATTTAAAGAACAAGGGTCAGCACAACGTAAAAAAAAATTGGAAAAAAAACCGGTAAGCACAACGTAATAAAAAACTGGAAAAAAAACCGGTCAGCATAACGTATAAAAAAATCGGTCAGCACAGCGTAAAAAGAAAATCGGAGGAGCCTGCCGAAGATGAGGCCATTACGGCTCGCCTTTAGGTGTCCTCCTTTGGATAGCATCATTTAAAGAACAAGGGTCAGCAAAACGTGAAAAAAAATTGAAAAAACCAGTCAGCACAACCTAAAAAAAAATCGGTCAGCACAACGTAAAAGAAAAACTGGAAAGAAAACTGAAAAAAAAACCGGTTAGCACAAAAAAAAAATCGGAGGAGCGTACCGATGATGAGGCTATTCCGGCTCGCCTTTAGGTGCCCTCCTATGGATAGCGTCATTTAAAGAACAAGGGTCAGCACAACGTAAAAAAAAACCTGAAAAAAAAATCGGAGGAGCCTGCCGAAAATGAGGCCATTACGGCTCCCCTTTAGGTGTCCTCCTCGGGATAATGCCATTTAAAAAATAAGGGTCAGCACAACGTTAAACAAAAAATCTTAGGAGCCTGCCGAAGATGAGGCATTACGGCTCGCCTTTAGGTGTCCTCCTCTGGATAGCGTCATTTAAAGAACAAGGGTCAGCACAACATAAAAAAATTGGAAAAAAACCTGTCAGCACACCCTAAAAAAAACTGGAAAAAAAACCGGTTAGTATAACGTAAAAAAAGTTGGAAAAAACCGGTCAGCATAACGTATAAAAAAAGGAAAAAAATCGGTTAGCGAAATCCAAAAAAATAGAAAAAAACCGGTCAGCATAACGTATAAAAAAACCGGTATGCACAACGTAAAAAAACAAAAAAACTGAAAAAAAAAACCGATTAGCATAACATAAAAAAAAACTGGTCAGCACAACATAAAAAAATCGGAGGAGCCTGCCGAAGATGAGGCCATTACGGTTCACCTTTAGGTGTCCTCCTCTGGATAGCGTCATTTAAAGAACAAGGGTCAACACAAAGTAAAAAAAAAAACTGGAAAAAAACCAATCAGCGTAACCTAAAAAAAACTGGAAAAAAATAGGTCAGCACAACGTAAAAAAAACTGGAAAAAAACCGGTCAGCATAACGTAAAAAAAATTGGTCAGCACAACGTAAAAAAATCGGAGGAGCCTGCCAAAGATGAGGCTATTACGGCTCGCCTTTAGGTGTCCTCCTCTTGATAGCGTCATTTAAAGAACAAGGGTTAGCACAACGTAAAAAAAACTGGAAAAAGAACCAGTAAGCACAACCTAAAAAAAATGGAAAAAAACCGGTCAGCACAACGTAAAAAAAATGGAAAAAACCGGTCAGCATAACGTAAAAAAAATCGGTCTGCATAACGTAAAAAAAAAAATCGAAGAAGCCTGCTGAAGATGAGGCCATTACGTGTCGCCTTTAGGTGTCCTCCTCTGGATAACGTCATTTAAAGAACAAGGGTCAGCACAACGTAAAAAAAAAACTGGAAAAAAAACCGGTCAGCACAACCTAAAAAAAAACTGGAAAAAAACCGGTCAGCACAACGTAAAAAAAATGGAAAAAACCTGTCAGCATAACGTATAAAAAAAGGACAAAAACAGGTCGGCAAAATCTAAAAAAACTGGAAAAAAAAACCGGTCAGCATAACGTAAAAAAAGTTGGAAAAAACCGGTCAGCATAACGTATAAAAAAAGGAAAAAAATCGGTTAGAGAAATCCAAAAAAATAGAAAAAAACCGGTCAGCATAACGTATAAAAAAAACCGGTATGCACAACGTAAAAAAACAAAAAAACTGAAAAAAAACCGATTAGCATAACATAAAAAAAACCGGTCAGCACAACATAAAAAAAATCGGAGGAGCCTGCCAAAGATGAGGCCATTACGGCTCGCATTTAGGTGTCTTCCTCTGGATAGCGTCATTTAAAGAAAAAGGGTCAACACAAAGTAAAAAAAAACTGGAAAAAAACCAATCAGCACAACCTAAAAAAAAGTAGAAAAAAACCGGTCAGCACAACGTAAAAAAAAACTGGAAAAAAACCGGTCAGCATAACGTAAAAAAACTGGTCAGCACAACGTAAAAAAAATCGGAGGAGCCTGCCAAAGATGAGGCTATTACAGCTCGCCTTTAGGTGTCCTCCTCTTGATAGCGTGATATAAAGAACAATGGTCAGCACAACGTAAAAAAAACTGGAAAAAAAACCGGTAAGCACAACCTAAAAAAATGGAAAAAAATCGGTCACCATAACGTAAAAAAAATTGGTCAGCATAACGTAAAAGAAAATCGAAGGAGCCTGCCGAAGATGAGGCCATTACGTGTCGCTTTTAGGTGTCCTCCTCTGGATAGCGTCATTTAAAGAACAAGGGTCAGCACAACGTAAAAAAACTGGAAAAAACCTGTCAGCATAACGTATAAAAAAAGAACAAAAACCGGTCGGCAAAATCTAAAAAAATGGAAAAAAAACCGGTCAGCACAACGTAAAAAAAACTGGAAAAAAACCGGTCAGCAAAACGTAAATAAAAAAAACCAGCCTGCCGAAGATGACGCCATTACGGCTCACCTTTAGGTGTCCTCCTCTTGATAGCGTCATTTAAAGAACAAGGGTCAGCAAAACGTAAAAAAAAAAAAAAAAACTGGAAAAAAACCGGTAAGCACAACCTAAAAAAAACCTAGAAAAAAACTGGAAAAAAAACGGTCAGCACAACGTAAAAAAAAATAGGTAAAAACCAGTCAGCATAACGTTTAAAAAAAGGAAAACAATCGGTCAACACAACCCAAAAAAATGGAAAAAAACTGGTCAGCATAACGTAAAAAAAAACGGTCAGCACAACGTAAAAATATTGGAAAAAAATAGTCAGCACAACGTAAAAAAAATTGGAGGAGCCTTCCGAAGATGAGGCCATTACGGCTCGTCTTTAGGTGTCTTCCTCTGGATAGCGTCATTTAAAGAACAAGGGTCAGCACAACGTAAAAAAAACTGGAAAAAAACCGGTCACCACAACCTAAAAAAACGGAAAAAAACCGGTCAGTACAACGTGAAAAAAACTGAAAAAAAAACGCTCAGCACAACCTAAAAAAACCTGGAAAAAACTGAAAAAAAATCGGTCAGCACAACGTAAAAAAAACAGGTAAAAACCAGTCAGCATAACGTATAAAAAAAGGAAAAAAATCGGTCAGCACAACCCATAAAAAATGGAAAAAAACTGGTTAGCATAACGTAAAAAAAAACCGGTCAGCACAACGTAAAAAAAATGGAAAAATAAACTGGAAAAAAAGGTCAGCACAACGTAAAAAAAAATCGGAGGAGCCTTCCGAAGATGAGGCCATTACGGCTTGCCTTTCGGTGTCCTCCTCTGGATAGCGTCATTTAAAGAACAAGGGTCACCACAACGTAAAAAAAACTGGAAAAAAAACCGGTTAGCACAAACTAAAAAAAACTGGAAAAAAACCGGTTAGCACAACGTGAAAAAAAACTGGAAAAAACGGTCAGCATAACGAATAAAAAAAAGGAAAAAACCGATCAGCACAACGGAAAAAAAACTGGAAAAAAACCGGTCAGCATAACGTAAAAAAAACCGGTCAGCACAACGTAAAAAAAAACTGGTAAGCACAACGTAAAAAAAATCGAAGGAGCCTGCCGAAGATGAGGCCATTACGGCTCGCCTTTAGGTGTCCTCCTCTGGATAGCTTCATTTAAAGAACAAGGGTTAGCACAACGTAAAAAAAATGGAAAAAAACAGGTTAGCACAACCTAAAAAAAATTGGAAAAAAAACTGGTCAGCACAACGTAAAAAAAATTGGAAAAAACCGGTCAGCATAACATATAAAAAAGGAAAAAAAATCGGTCGGCAAAATCCAAAAAAATCGAAAAAAACCAGTCAGCATAACGTATAAAAAAATCGGTCAGCACAACGTAAAAAAACAAAAAAAACTGGAAAAAAACCGGTCAGCACAACGTAAAAAAAATCGGAGGAGCCTGCCGAAGATGAGGCCATTACGGCTCACCTTTAGGTGTCCTCCTCTTGATAGCGTCATTTAAAGAACAAGGGTCAGCACAACGTAAAAAAAAACTGGAAAAAAATCGGTCAGCACAACCTAAAAAAAACCTAGAAAAAAACTGGAAAAAAAATTGGTCAGCACAATGTAAAAAAAACTGGTAAAAACCAGTCAGCATAACGTATAAAAAAACGAAAAGAAACGGTCAGCACAACCCAAAAAAAAATGGAAAAAAACTGGTCAGCATAACGTAAAAAAAAATTGGTCAGCACAACGTAAAAAAAAAACTGGAAAAATAAATTGGAAAAAAACGGTCAGCACAACGTAAAAAAAAATCGGAGGAGCCTTCCGAAGATGAGGCCATTACGGCACGCCTTTAGGTGTCCTCCTCTGGATAGCGTCATTTAAAGATCAAGGTTCAGCACAACGTAAAAAAAAATCAGAAGAGCCTGCCGAAGATGAGGCCATTACGGCTCGCCTTAAGGTGTCCTCCACTAGGTAGCGTCATTTAAAGAACAAGGGTAAGCACAACGTAAAAAAAATGAAAAAAAACTGGTCAGCACAACCTAAAAAAAATTTGTAAAAAAACCGGTCAGCACAACGTAAAAAAAAACTGGAAAAAACCGGTCTGCATAACGTATAAAATAAGGAAAAAAATCGGTCGGCAAAATCCAAAAAAAATGGAAAAAAACCAGTCAGCATAACGTAAAAAAAACCGGTCAGCACAACGTAAAAAAAACAAAAAAACTGGAAAAAAACCGGTTAGCATAACGTAAATAAAAAAACCGGTCAGCACAACATAAAAAACATCGGAGGAGCCTGCCGAAGATGAGGCCATTACGGCTCGCCTTTAGGTGTCTTCCTCTTGATAGCGTCATTTAAATAACAAGGGTCAGCACAACAAAAAAAAACTGAAAAAAAAGGTCAGCACAACCTAAAAAAAACCTAGAAAAAAACTGAAAAAAAAACCGGTCAGCACAACCCAAAAAGAAATGGAAAAAAACTGGTCAGCTTAACGTAAAAAAAACCGGTCAGCACAACGTAAAAAAATGGAAAAATAAACTGGAAAAAAAATGGTCAACACAACGTAAAAAAAAAGATCGGAGGAGCCTTCCGAAGATGAGGTCATTACGGCTCGCCTTTAGGTGTCCTCCTCTGGATAGAGTCATTTAAAGAACAAGGGTCAGCACAACGTAAAAAAAATGGAAAAAAACCGGTCAGCACAACCTAAAAAAAACTGGAAAAAAACCGGTCAGCACAACTTGAAAAAAAACTGGAAAAAATAGGTCAGCATAACGAATAAAAAAAAAGAAAAAACTGGTCAGCACAACGTAAAAAAAACCGGTAAGCACAACGTAAAAAAAATCGGATGAGCCTGCCGAAGATGAGGCCATTACGGCTCGCCTTTAGGTGTCCTCCTCTGGATAGCTTCATTGAAAGAACAAGGGTTAGCACAACGTAAAAAAAATGGAGAAAAACCGGTCAGCACAACCTAAAAAAAAAACTGGAAAAAAACCGGTCAGCACAACGTAAAAAAATTGGAAAAAACCGGTCAGCATAACGTATAAAAAAAGGAAAAAAATCGGTCGGCAAAATCCAAAAAAAATGGAAAAAAACCGGTCAGCATAACGTATAAAAAAACTGTCAGCACAACGTAAAAAAAAACTGGAAAAAAACTGGTCAGCACTATGTAAAAAAAAATCGGAGGATCCTGCCGAAGATGAGGCCATTACGGCTCACCTTTAGGTGTCCTCCTCTTGATAGCGTCATTTAAAGAACAAGGGTCAGCACAACGTAAAAAAAACTGGAAAAAAAACCAGTCAGCACAACCTAAAAAAAACCTAGAAAAAAACTGGAAAAAAACCGGTCAGCACAACGTAAAAAAACTGCTAAAAACCAGTCAGCATAATGTATAAAAAAAGGAAAAAACCGGTAAGCACAACCCAAAAAAAATGGGAAAAAACTGGTCAGCAGAACGTAAAAAAAATCGGTCAGCACAACGTATAAAAAAATTGGAAAAATCGACTGGAAAAAAATGGTCAGTACAACGTAAAAAAAATCGGAGGAGCCTACCGAAGATGAGGCCATTACGGCTCGCCTTTAGGTGTCCTCCTCTGGATAGCTTCATTTAAAGAACAAGGGTTAGCACAACGTAAAAAAAAGGGAAAAAAACAGGTTAGCACAACCTAAAAAAAAATTGGAAAAAAAACCGGTCAGCACAACGTAAAAAAAATTGGAAAAAACCGGTCAGCATAACATATAAAAAAGGAAAAAAATCGGTCGGCAAAATCCAAAAAAATCGAAAAAAACCAGTCAGCATAACGTATAAAAAAATCGGTCAGCACAACGTAAAAAAACAAAAAAAACTGGAAAAAAACCGGTCAGCACAACGTAAAAAAAATCGGAGGAGCCTGCCGAAGATGAGGCCATTACGGCTCACCTTTAGGTGTCCTCCTCTTGATAGCGTCATTTAAAGAACAAGGGTCAGCACAACGTAAAAAAAACTGGAAAAAAATTGGTCAGCACAACCTAAAAAAAACCTAGAAAAAAACTGGAAAAAAAATTGGTCAGCACAATGTAAAAAAAACTGGTAAAAACCAGTCAGCATAACGTATAAAAAAAAAGAAAAGAAACGGTCAGCACAACCCAAAAAAAATGGAAAAAAACTGGTCAGCATAACGTAAAAAAAAATTGGTCAGCACAACGTAAAAAAAAAACTGGAAAAATAAATTGGAAAAAAACGGTCAGCACAACGTAAAAAAAAATCGGAGGAGCCTTCCGAAGATGAGGCCATTACGGCACGCCTTTAGGTGTCCTCCTCTGGATAGCGTCATTTAAAGATCAAGGTTCAGCACAACGTAAAAAAAAAATCAGAAGAGCCTGCCGAAGATGAGGCCATTACGGCTCGCCTTAAGGTGTCCTCCACTAGGTAGCGTCATTTAAAGAACAAGGGTAAGCACAACGTAAAAAAAATGAAAAAAAACTGGTCAGCACAACCTAAAAAAAATTTGTAAAAAAACCGGTCAGCACAACGTAAAAAAAAACTGGAAAAAACCGGTCTGCATAACGTATAAAATAAGGAAAAAAATCGGTCGGCAAAATCCAAAAAAAATGGAAAAAAACCAGTCAGCATAACGTAAAAAAAACCGGTCAGCACAACGTAAAAAAAACAAAAAAACTGGAAAAAAACCGGTTAGCATAACGTAAATAAAAAAACCGGTCAGCACAACATAAAAAACATCGGAGGAGCCTGCCGAAGATGAGGCCATTACGGCTCGCCTTTAGGTGTCTTCCTCTTGATAGCGTCATTTAAATAACAAGGGTCAGCACAACAAAAAAAAACTGAAAAAAAAGGTCAGCACAACCTAAAAAAAACCTAGAAAAAAACTGAAAAAAAAAAACCGGTCAGCACAACCCAAAAAGAAATGGAAAAAAACTGGTCAGCTTAACGTAAAAAAAACCGGTCAGCACAACGTAAAAAAATGGAAAAATAAACTGGAAAAAAAATGGTCAACACAACGTAAAAAAAAAGATCGGAGGAGCCTTCCGAAGATGAGGTCATTACGGCTCGCCTTTAGGTGTCCTCCTCTGGATAGAGTCATTTAAAGAACAAGGGTCAGCACAACGTAAAAAAAAATGGAAAAAAACCGGTCAGCACAACCTAAAAAAAACTGGAAAAAAACCGGTCAGCACAACTTGAAAAAAAACTGGAAAAAATAGGTCAGCATAACGAATAAAAAAAAAGAAAAAACTGGTCAGCACAACGTAAAAAAAACCGGTAAGCACAACGTAAAAAAAATCGGATGAGCCTGCCGAAGATGAGGCCATTACGGCTCGCCTTTAGGTGTCCTCCTCTGGATAGCTTCATTGAAAGAACAAGGGTTAGCACAACGTAAAAAAAATGGAGAAAAACCGGTCAGCACAACCTAAAAAAAAAACTGGAAAAAAACCGGTCAGCACAACGTAAAAAAATTGGAAAAAACCGGTCAGCATAACGTATAAAAAAAGGAAAAAAATCGGTCGGCAAAATCCAAAAAAAATGGAAAAAAACCGGTCAGCATAACGTATAAAAAAACTGTCAGCACAACGTAAAAAAAAAAACTGGAAAAAAACTGGTCAGCACTATGTAAAAAAAAATCGGAGGATCCTGCCGAAGATGAGGCCATTACGGCTCACCTTTAGGTGTCCTCCTCTTGATAGCGTCATTTAAAGAACAAGGGTCAGCACAACGTAAAAAAAACTGGAAAAAAAACCAGTCAGCACAACCTAAAAAAAACCTAGAAAAAAACTGGAAAAAAACCGGTCAGCACAACGTAAAAAAACTGCTAAAAACCAGTCAGCATAATGTATAAAAAAAAGGAAAAAACCGGTAAGCACAACCCAAAAAAAATGGGAAAAAACTGGTCAGCAGAACGTAAAAAAAATCGGTCAGCACAACGTATAAAAAAATTGGAAAAATCGACTGGAAAAAAATGGTCAGTACAACGTAAAAAAAATCGGAGGAGCCTTCCGAAGATGAGGCCATTACGGCTCGCCTTTAGGTGTCCTCCTCTGGATAGCTTCATTTAAAGAACAAGGGTTAGCACAACGTAAAAAAAAGGGAAAAAAACAGGTTAGCACAACCTAAAAAAAAATTGGAAAAAAAACCGGTCAGCACAACGTAAAAAAAATTGGAAAAAACCGGTCAGCATAACATATAAAAAAGGAAAAAAATCGGTCGGCAAAATCCAAAAAAATCGAAAAAAACCAGTCAGCATAACGTATAAAAAAATCGGTCAGCACAACGTAAAAAAACAAAAAAAACTGGAAAAAAACCGGTCAGCACAACGTAAAAAAAATCGGAGGAGCCTGCCGAAGATGAGGCCATTACGGCTCACCTTTAGGTGTCCTCCTCTTGATAGCGTCATTTAAAGAACAAGGGTCAGCACAACGTAAAAAAAACCGGAAAAAAATTGGTCAGCACAACCTAAAAAAAACCTAGAAAAAAACTGGAAAAAAAATTGGTCAGCACAATGTAAAAAAAACTGGTAAAAACCAGTCAGCATAACGTATAAAAAAAAAGAAAAGAAACGGTCAGCACAACCCAAAAAAAATGGAAAAAAACTGGTCAGCATAACGTAAAAAAAAATTGGTCAGCACAACGTAAAAAAAAAACTGGAAAAATAAATTGGAAAAAAACGGTCAGCACAACGTAAAAAAAAATCGGAGGAGCCTTCCGAAGATGAGGCCATTACGGCACGCCTTTAGGTGTCCTCCTCTGGATAGCGTCATTTAAAGATCAAGGTTCAGCACAACGTAAAAAAAAATCAGAAGAGCCTGCCGAAGATGAGGCCATTACGGCTCGCCTTAAGGTGTCCTCCACTAGGTAGCGTCATTTAAAGAACAAGGGTAAGCACAACGTAAAAAAAATGAAAAAAACCTGGTCAGCACAACCTAAAAAAAATTTGTAAAAAAACGGTCAGCACAACGTAAAAAAAAACTGGAAAAAACCGGTCTGCATAACGTATAAAATAAGGAAAAAAATCGGTCGGAAAAATCCAAAAAAATGGAAAAAAACCAGTCAGCATAACGTAAAAAAAACCGGTCAGCACAACGTAAAAAAAACAAAAAAACTGGAAAAAAACCGGTCAGCATAACGTAAATAAAAAAACCGGTCAGCACAACATAAAAAACATCGGAGGAGCCTGCCGAAGATGAGGCCATTACGGCTCGCCTTTAGGTGTCTTCCTCTTGATAGCGTCATTTAAATAACAAGGGTCAGCACAACAAAAAAAACTGAAAAAAAAGGTCAGCACAACCTAAAAAAAACCTAGAAAAAAACTGAAAAAAAAACCGGTCAGCACAACCCAAAAAGAAATGGAAAAAAACTGGTCAGCTTAACGTAAAAAAAACCGGTCAGCACAACGTAAAAAAATGGAAAAATAAACTGGAAAAAAAATGGTCAACACAACGTAAAAAAAAAGATCGGAGGAGCCTTCCGAAGATGAGGTCATTACGGCTCGCCTTTAGGTGTCCTCCTCTGGATAGAGTCATTTAAAGAACAAGGGTCAGCACAACGTAAAAAAAATGGAAAAAAACCGGTCAGCACAACCTAAAAAAAACTGGAAAAAAACCGGTCAGCACAACTTGAAAAAAAACTGGAAAAAATAGGTCAGCATAATGAATAAAAAAAAAGAAAAAACTGGTCAGCACAACGTAAAAAAAAACCGGTAAGCACAACGTAAAAAAAATCGGATGAGCCTGCCGAAGATGAGGCCATTACGGCTCGCCTTTAGGTGTCCTCCTCTGGATAGCTTCATTGAAAGAACAAGGGTTAGCACAACGTAAAAAAAAATGGAGAAAAACCGGTCAGCACAACCTAAAAAAAAACTGGAAAAAAACCGGTCAGCACAACGTAAAAAAATTGGAAAAAACCGGTCAGCATAACGTATAAGAAAAGGAAAAAAATCGGTCGGCAAAATCCAAAAAAAAATGGAAAAAAACCGGTCAGCATAACGTATAAAAAAACTGTCAGCACAACGTAAAAAAAAAAACTGGAAAAAAACTGGTCAGCACTATGTAAAAAAAAAATCGGAGGATCCTGCCGAAGATGAGGCCATTACGGCTCACCTTTAGGTGTCCTCCTCTTGATAGCGTCATTTAAAGAACAAGGGTCAGCACAACGTAAAAAAAACTGGAAAAAAAACCAGTCAGCACAACCTAAAAAAAACCTAGAAAAAAACTGGAAAAAAACCGGTCAGCACAACGTAAAAAAACTGCTAAAAACCAGTCAGCATAATGTATAAAAAAAAGGAAAAAACCGGTAAGCACAACCCAAAAAAAATGGGAAAAAACTGGTCAGCAGAACGTAAAAAAAATCGGTCAGCACAACGTATAAAAAAATTGGAAAAATCGACTGGAAAAAAATGGTCAGTACAACGTAAAAAAAATCGGAGGAGCCTTCCGAAGATGAGGCCATTACGGCTCGCCTTTAGGTGTCCTCCTCTGGATAGCTTCATTTAAAGAACAAGGGTTAGCACAACGTAAAAAAAAGGGAAAAAAACAGGTTAGCACAACCTAAAAAAAAATTGGAAAAAAAACCGGTCAGCACAACGTAAAAAAAATTGGAAAAAACCGGTCAGCATAACATATAAAAAAGGAAAAAAATCGGTCGGCAAAATCCAAAAAAATCGAAAAAAAACCAGTCAGCATAACGTATAAAAAAATCGGTCAGCACAACGTAAAAAAACAAAAAAAACTGGAAAAAAACCGGTCAGCACAACGTAAAAAAAATCGGAGGAGCCTGCCGAAGATGAGGCCATTACGGCTCACCTTTAGGTGTCCTCCTCTTGATAGCGTCATTTAAAGAACAAGGGTCAGCACAACGTAAAAAAAACTGGAAAAAAATCGGTCAGCACAACCTAAAAAAAACCTAGAAAAAAACTGGAAAAAAAATTGGTCAGCACAATGTAAAAAAAACTGGTAAAAACCAGTCAGCATAACGTATAAAAAAAAAGAAAAGAAACGGTCAGCACAACCCAAAAAAAAAATGGAAAAAACTGGTCAGCATAACGTAAAAAAAATTGGTCAGCACAACGTAAAAAAAAAACTGGAAAAATAAATTGGAAAAAAACGGTCAGCACAACGTAAAAAAAAATCGGAGGAGCCTTCCGAAGATGAGGCCATTACGGCACGCCTTTAGGTGTCCTCCTCTGGATAGCGTCATTTAAAGATCAAGGTTCAGCACAACATAAAAAAAAAATCAGAAGAGCCTGCCGAAGATGAGGCCATTACGGCTCGCCTTAAGGTGTCCTCCACTAGGTAGCGTCATTTAAAGAACAAGGGTAAGCACAACGTAAAAAAAATGAAAAAAAACTGGTCAGCACAACCTAAAAAAAATTTGTAAAAAAACGGTCAGCACAACGTAAAAAAAAACTGGAAAAAACCGGTCTGCATAACGTATAAAATAAGGAAAAAAATCGGTCGGAAAAATCCAAAAAAATGGAAAAAAACCAGTCAGCATAACGTAAAAAAAACCGGTCAGCACAACGTAAAAAAAACAAAAAAACTGGAAAAAAACCGGTCAGCATAACGTAAATAAAAAAACCGGTCAGCACAACATAAAAAACATCGGAGGAGCCTGCCGAAGATGAGGCCATTACGGCTCGCCTTTAGGTGTCTTCCTCTTGATAGCGTCATTTAAATAACAAGGGTCAGCACAACAAAAAAAACTGAAAAAAAAGGTCAGCACAACCTAAAAAAAACCTAGAAAAAAACTGAAAAAAAAACCGGTCAGCACAACCCAAAAAGAAATGGAAAAAAACTGGTCAGCTTAACGTAAAAAAAACCGGTCAGCACAACGTAAAAAAATGGAAAAATAAACTGGAAAAAAAATGGTCAACACAACGTAAAAAAAAAGATCGGAGGAGCCTTCCGAAGATGAGGTCATTACGGCTCGCCTTTAGGTGTCCTCCTCTGGATAGAGTCATTTAAAGAACAAGGGTCAGCACAACGTAAAAAAAATGGAAAAAAACCGGTCAGCACAACCTAAAAAAAACTGGAAAAAACCGGTCAGCACAACTTGAAAAAAAACTGGAAAAAATAGGTCAGCATAACGAATAAAAAAAAAGAAAAAACTGGTCAGCACAACGTAAAAAAAACCGGTAAGCACAACGTAAAAAAAATCGGATGAGCCTGCCGAAGATGAGGCCATTACGGCTCGCCTTTAGGTGTCCTCCTCTGGATAGCTTCATTGAAAGAACAAGGGTTAGCACAACGTAAAAAAAAATGGAGAAAAACCGGTCAGCACAACCTAAAAAAAAACTGGAAAAAAACCGGTCAGCACAACGTAAAAAAATTGGAAAAAACCGGTCAGCATAACGTATAAAAAAAGGAAAAAAATCGGTCGGCAAAATCCAAAAAAAATGGAAAAAAACCGGTCAGCATAACGTATAAAAAAACTGTCAGCACAACGTAAAAAAAAAACTGGAAAAAAACTGGTCAGCACTATGTAAAAAAAAATCGGAGGATCCTGCCGAAGATGAGGCCATTACGGCTCACCTTTAGGTGTCCTCCTCTTGATAGCGTCATTTAAAGAACAAGGGTCAGCACAACGTAAAAAAAACTGGAAAAAAAACCAGTCAGCACAACCTAAAAAAAACCTAGAAAAAAACTGGAAAAAAACCGGTCAGCACAACGTAAAAAAACTGCTAAAAACCAGTCAGCATAATGTATAAAAAAAAGGAAAAAACCGGTAAGCACAACCCAAAAAAAATGGGAAAAAACTTGTCAGCAGAACGTAAAAAAAATCGGTCAGCACAACGTATAAAAAAATTGGAAAAATCGACTGGAAAAAAATGGTCAGTACAACGTAAAAAAAATCGGAGGAGCCTTCCGAAGATGAGGCCATTACGGCACGCCATTAGGTGTCCTTCTCTGGATAGCGTCATTTAAAGAACAAGGGTCAGTACAACGCAAAAAAAAAATCGGAGGAGCCTGCCAAAGATGAGGCCATTACGGCTCGCCTTTAGGTGTCCTCCTCTAGGTAGTGTCATTTAAAGAACAAGGGTAAGCAAGACCCAAAAAAAATGGAAAAAAACTGGTTAGCATAACGTAAAAAAAAAACCGGTCAGCACAACGTAAACAAAATGGAAAAATAAACTGGAAAAAAAAGGTCAGCACAAACGTAAAAAAAAATTGGAGGAGCCTTCCGAAAATGAGGCCATTACGGCTCGCCTTTAGGTGTCCTCCTCTGGATAGCGTCATTTAAAGAACAAGGGTCAGCACAACGTAAAAAAAAACTGGAAAAAAAACCGGTCAGCACAACCTAAAAAAAACTGGAAAAAATCGGTCAGCACAACGTGAAAAAAAATTGGAAAAAACCGGTCAGCATAACGAATAAAAAAAAGAAAAAAACTGATCAGCACAACGTAAAAAAAACTAGAAAAAAACCGGTCAGCATAACGTAAAAAAACCGGTCAGCACAACGTAAAAAAAACGGTAAGCACAACGAAAAAAAATCGGTGGAGCCTGCCGAAGATGAGGCCATTACGGCTCGCCTTTAGGCGTCCTCCTCTGGATAGCTTCATTTAAAGAACAAGGGTTAGCACAACGTAAAAAAAAGGAAAAAAACCGGTCAGCACAACCTAAAAAAAATGAAAAAAAAACCGGTCAGCACAACATAAAAAAAATTGGAAAAAACCGGTCAGCATAACGTATAAAAAAGGAAAAAAATCGGTCGACAAAATCCAAAAAAATGGAAAAAAACCTGTAAGCATAACGTATAAAAAAACCGGTCAGCACAACGAAAAAAAACTGGAAAAAAATCGGTCAGCACAACGTAAAAAAAATTGGAGGAGCCTGCCGAAGATGAGACCATTACGGCTCACCTTTAGGTGTCCTCCTCTTGATAGCATCATTTAAAGAACAAGGGTCAGCACAACGTAAAAAAAAACTGGAAAAAAACCGGTCAGCACAACTTAAAAAAAAACCTAGAAAAAAAAGGAAGAAAACCGGTCAGCATAACCCAAAAAAATGAAAAAAATCTGGTCAGCATAACGTAAAAAAAAAAAACCGGTCAGCACAACGTAAAAAAAACCGGAAAAATAAACTGGAAAAAAAATGGTCAGCACAACGTAAAAAAGATCGAAGGAGCCTTCCGAAGATGAGGCCATTACGGCACGCCTTTAGGTGTCCTCCTCTGCATAGCGTCATTTAAAGATCAAGGGTCAGCACAACGTAAAAAAAATCAGAGGAGCCTGCCGAAGATGAGGCCATAACGGCTCGCCTTTAGGTGTCCTCCTCTGGGTAGCGTCATTTAAAGAACAAGGGTAAGCACAACGTAAAAAAAATAGAAAAAAACTGGTCACGACAACCTAAAAAAAATCTGTAAAAAAAAACCGGTCAGCACAACGTAAAAAAACTGGAAAAAACCGGTCAGCATAACGTATAAAAAAAGGAAAAAAATCGGTTGGCAAAATCCAAAAAAATGGAAAAAAAACTAGTCAGCATAACGTATTAAAAAACCGGTCAGCAGAACGTAAAAAAAAAAACTGGTCAGCATAACGTAAAAAAAAAAATCGGAGGAGCCTTCCGAAGATGAGGCCATTACGGCTCCCCTTTAGGTGTCCTCCTCTGGATAGCGTCATTTAAAGAACAAGGGTCAGCACAACGTAAAAAAAATTTGGAAAAAAACCGGTCAGCACAACCTAAAAAAAACTGGAAAAAAACGGTCAACACAACGTGAAAAAAAACTGGAAAAAACCGGTCAGCATAACGAATAAAAAAAAAGAAAAAAAACCGGTCAGCACAACATAAAAAAAATTGGAAAAAAACCGGTCAGCATAACATAAAAAAAACCGGTCAGCACAACGTAAAAAAAATCGGTAAGCACAACGTAAAAAAAAATCGGAGGAGCCTGCCGAAGATGAGGCCATTACGGCTCGCCTTTAGGTGTCCTCCTCTGGATAGCTTCATTTAAAGAACAAGGTTTAGCATAACGTAAAAAAATGGAAGAAAACCGGTCAGCACAACCTAAAAAAAATTGGAAAGAAACTGGTCAGCACAACGTAAAAAAAATTGGAAAAAACTGGTCAGCATAACGTACAGAAAAAGGAAAAAAATCGGTCGGCAAAATCCAAAAAAATGAAAAAAATCCGGTTAGCATAACGTATAAAAAAACTGGTAAACACAACGTAAAAAAACAAAAAAAATTGGAAAAAAACCGGTCAGCACAACGTAAAAAAAATCGGAGGAGCCTGCCGAAGATGAGGCCATTACGGCTCGCCTTTAGGTGTCCTCCTCTTGATACCGTCGTTTAAAGAACAAGGGTCAGCACAACGTAAAAAAAACTGGAAAAAAACCGGTCAGCACAACCTAAAAAAAAACCTAGAAAAAAAACTGGAAAAAAAACCAGTCAGCACAATGTAAAAAAAAAACTGAAAAAAACCAATCAGCATAACGTATAAAAAAAAGGAAAAAAACCAGTAAGCAAAACACAAAAAAATGGAAAAAAACTGGTCAGCATAATGTAAAAAAAAAAACGGTCAGCTCAACGTAAAAAAAACTGGAAAAAAATGGTCAGCAAAATGTAAAAAAAAAAATCGGAGGGGCCTTCCGAAGATGAGGCCATTACGGCACGCCTTTAGGTGTCCTCCTCTGGATAGCGTCATTTAAAGATCAAGGGTCAGCACAACGTAAAAAAAATCGGAGGAGTCTGCCGAAGATGAGGCCATTATGGCTCGCCTTTAGGTGTCCTCCTCTGGGTAGTGTCACTTAAGGAACAAAGGTAAGCACAACGTAAAAAAAATGGAAAAAAACCGGTCAGCACAACCTAAAAAAAATTTGGAAAAAAACCGGTCAGCACAAAGTAAAAAAAACTAGAAAAAACTGGTCAGCATAACGTATAAAAAAAGGAAAAAAATCGGTCAGCAAAATCCAAAAAAATGGAAAAAACCAGTCAGCATAATTTAAAAAAAACGGGTCAGCACAACGTAAAAAAAAAACAAAAAAACTGGAAAAAATTCGGTCAGCATAACGTAAATAAAAAAAACCGGTCGGCACAACATAAAAAAATTGGAGGAGCCTGCCGAAGATGAGGCCATTACGGCTCGCCTTTAGGTGTCCTCCTCTTGATTGCGTCCTTTAAAGAACAAGGGTCAGCACAACGTAGAAAAAAACTGAAAAAAAAACAGTCAGCACAACTTAGAAAAAACCTAGAAGAAAACTGAAAAAAACCGGTCAGCACAACCCAAAAAAAAATAGAAAAAAACTGGTCAGCATAACGTAAAAAAAAAAACGGTCAGCACAACGTATAAAACATGGAAAAATAAACTGGAAAAAAATGGTCAGCACAACGTAAAAAAAAAAATCGGAGGAGCCTTCCGAAGATGAGGCCATTACGGCTCGCCTTTAGGTATCCTCCTCTGGATAGCGTCATTTAACGAACAAGAGTTAGCACAACGTAAAAAAAAATTGGAAAAAAACCGGTCAGCACAACCGAAAAAAAAACTTGAAAAAAACCGGTCAGCACAACGTAAAAAAAATGGAAAAATAAACTGGAAAAAAAATGGTCAGCACAATGTAAAAAAAATCGGAGGAGCCAGCCGAAGATGAGGCCATTACGGCTCGCCTTTAGGTGTCCTCCTCTGGGTAGCGTCATTTAAAGAACAAGGGTAAGCACAACGTAAAAAAATGGAAAAAAAAACGATCAGCACAACCTAAAAAAAATCTGAAAAAAGACCAGTTAGCATAACGTAAAAAAAACTGGAAAAAATTGGTCAGCATAACGTATAAAAAAAGGAAAAAAATCGGTCGGCAAAATCCAAAAAAAATGGAAAAAAACCAGTCATCGTAACTTATAAAAAAACCGATCAGCACAACGTAAAAATAACTGGAAAAAAACCGGTCAGCATAACGTAAATATAAAAAACCAGTCAGCACAACATAAAAAAAATTGGGGGAGCCTGCCGAAGATGAGGCCATTACAGCTCGCCTTTAGGTGTCCTCCTCTTGATTGCGTCATTTAAAGAGTAACGGTCAGCACAACTGACAAATGAATTTTTGATGGTTTAGAATTTCACAAATAAAATCTCGTCGAAGTATAGTTTCTAAACCAAGCAATAATCCTTTCATACAAAAAGTTGTTTGTCACTAAAACAAACCCCTAAATTTATAAACCGAAGTATTCAAACCTCGGGTCGTCTCTCAAAGGACTTGCAGGGTAGTGTTCTTGTTATTGGTTATGGACTTATTTATTTTGGGGTTTTAGATGAGAAAAATGAATAGTAAATGGTAAGAAAAATTTATTAACAAAATGGTCTTGGCAAGGTTTGGTTGTCAAGGGTCTTCATCATTATCACTAGCCACAAGTATGGTAGTTGCAAGGATTAATCCCACTTAGTCATCCTTAAATCATTTAACAAAGGAAAGTCAAGTGAGTTATATCAATCCTAGTCCATAAGTCCTAGCTTTCCACTAATTGGATTAATGAAGGCTAGAGTTAATGGCTATCAACTAGCAATCAATTGGACACTAGTGACTCAAGAAATCCTAAGTTACCTTCTCAAGCCAAGAACATAAAATCCTACTCTAACATCCTCTCAAGCATTTCATCAAACACTTGGAGGGTAATGAAAGAAAGCATTTTTATTTGTAAGAATAAAAGGAATCAACAACCAACAATTACAAAGAATTAACAAAACAACAATCAACAACATCACAATCACATGAATTATCTCAAATTGCATTATTAAAAGAAAACAAAAGAACAAGAATATCTCAATTACAAAACCTAGAGACAAAATAAGAGAAATTACAACAAGAGGATAGGGATAGAAAGAAGAACCAAAGTGTAGCAATCACCACTTGAAGGTAGAAGTAGAAGGAGACTTGAATTAAACCTAGAATTATGAGATCCTAATCTAACCCTAATTCCTAATCCTAGAGAGAAGTGAGAGCTTCTCTCTCTAAAACTAACTCTAACTCCTAAAACTAAGCTAATGATCAAAAGTATCTAAAGTTATCTTGATTCCCCTTCAATACTTGACTTAAATAGCATCAGAAATGAGTTGGATTGGGCCCACAAGGCTCCTAAAACCGCTGGGGACGATTTCATTAGAGTGGGCCACGGACAGAATCGGCGCGCGCGCGCAAAGTGCGCGTGCGCGCCCCTGAACGCGAAGCAACATATGGCAAAATTTATATCATTTCGAAGCCCCGGATGTTAGCTTTCCAACCCAACTGGAACCGCATCATTTGGACCTCTGTAGCTCAAGTTATGGTCAATTGAGTGCGAAGCGGTCAGGCTTAACAGCTTTTTGGTTCCATCATTTCTTCATGAGTTCTCCAACTTTACATGCTTTTTCTTCATTCCCTTGATCTAATCTTTGCCTCCTAAATCTGAAATCACTTAACAAACATATCAAGGCATCTAATGGAATCAAGGTAAATTACATTTGGCTATTTTAAGACCTAAAAAGCATGTTTTCACTCTTAAGCACAATTAAATGAGAATATACAAAACCATGCTATTTCATTGAATAAATGTGGGTGAAAGGTGATAAAATCCCCTAAAATCAATACAAGATAAACCCTACAAATGGGGTTTGTCAATAACCTTAAAAAAAAAACCGGTCAGCACAACGTAAAAAAAATGGTCACCACAATGTAAAAAAAACTGAAAAAAAACAGTCAGCACAACCTAAAAAAAACCTAGAAAAAAACTGAAAAAAAACCGGTCAGCACAACCCAAAAAAAATGGAAAAAAATTGGTCAGCATAACGTAAAAAAAAACGGTCAGAACAACGTAAAAAAAATGGAAAAATAAACTGGAAAAAAAAGGTCAGCACAACGTAAAAAAAAATCGGAGGAGCCTTCCGAAGATGAGGCCATTACGGCTCGCCTTTAGGTGTCCTCCTCTGGATAGCGTCATTTAAAGAACAAGAGTCAGCACATCGTAAAAAAAACCGGAAAAAAACCGGTCAGCACAACCGAAAAAAAACTGGAAAAAAACCGGTCAGCACAACGTGAAAAAAACTGGAAAAAACCGGTCAGCATAACGAACAAAAAAAAAGAAAAAAACCGGTCAGCACAACGTAAAAAAAACTGGAAAAAAATCGGTCAGCATAACGTAAAAAAAACCGGTCAGCACAACGTAAAAAAACCGGTAAGCACAACGTAAAAAAAAATCGGAGGAGCCTGCCGAAGATGAGGCCATTACGGCTCGCCTTTAGTTGTCCTCCTCTGGATAGCGTCATTTAAAGAACAAAAGTCAGCACATCGTAAAAAAAAACTGGAAAAAAACCGGTCAGCACAACGTGAAAAAAAACTGGAAAAAACCGGTCAGCATAACGAACAAAAAAAAAAGAAAAAAACCGGTCAGCACAACGTAAAAAAAACTGGAAAAAAACCGGTCAGCATAACGTAAAAAAACCGGTCAGCACAACATAAAAAAAATCGGTAAGCACAACGTAAAAAAAATCGGAGGAGCCTGCCGAAGATGAGGCCATTACGGCTCGCCTTTAGGTGTCCTCCTCTAGATAGCTTCATTTAAAGAACAAGGGTTAGCACAATGTAAAAAAAATGGAAAAAAACCGGTCAGCACAACCTAAAAAATAATCGAAAAAAAACTTGTAAGCACAACGTAAAAAAAATCGGAGGATCCTGCCGAAGATGAGGCCATTACGGCTCGCCTTTAGGTGTCCTCCTCTTGATAGCGTCATTTAAAGAACAAGGGTCAGCACAACGTAAAAAAAAAAAACTAGAAAAAAAACCAGTCAGCACAACCTAAAAAAAAACCTAGAAAAAAACTGGAAAAAAACCGGTCAGCACAATGTAAAAAAAAAAACTGGTAAAAACCAGTCAGCATAATGTATAAAAATAAGGAAAAAAAACCGGTCAGCACAACCCCAAAAAAATGGAAAAAAACTAGTCAGCATAACGTAAAAAAAAACGGTCAGCACAACGTATAAAAAAACTAGAAAAATCGACTGGAAAAAAAACGGTCAGCACAACGTAAAAAAATATCGGAGGAGCCTTACGAAGATGAGGCCATTACGGCACGCCTTTAGGTGTCCTCCTCTGGATAGAGTCATTTAAAGATCAAGGGTCAGCACAACATAAAAAAAAAATCGAAGGAGCCTGCCGAAGATGAGGCCATTACGGCTCGCCTTTAGGTGTCCTCCGCTGGGTAGCGTCATTTAAAGAACAAGGGTAAGAAAGACCCAAAAAAAATGGGAAAAAACTAGTTAGCATAACGTAAAAAAAAAACCGGTCAGCACAACGTAAACAAAATGGAAAAATAAACTGGAAAAAAAGGTCAGCACAACGTAAAAAAAAAATCGGAGGAGCCTTCCGAAGATGAGGCCATTACGGCTCGCCTTTAGGTGTCCTCCTCTGGATAGCGTCATTTAAAGAACAAGGGTCAGCACAACGTAAAAAAAACTGGAAAAAAAACCGGTCAGCACAACCTAAAAAAAACTGGAAAAAACCGGTCAGCACAACGTAAAAAAAAAACTAGAAAAAACCGGTGAGCATAACGAATAAAAAAAAAGAAAAAAACTGATCAGCACAACGTAAAAAAAACTGGAAAAAAACCGGTCAGCATAACGTAAAAAAACCGGTCAGCATAACGTAAAAAAACCGTTCAGCACAACGTAAAAAAAACCGATAAGCACATCGAAAAAAAAATCGGAGGAGCCTGCCGAAGATGAGGCCATTACGGCTCGACTTTAGGTGTCCTCCTCTGGATAGCTTCACTTAAAGAACAAGGGTTAGCACAACATAAAAAAAATTGGAAAAAACCGGTCAGCATAACGTATAAAAAAGGAAAAATATCGGTCGGCAAAATCCAAAAAAATGGAAAAAAAACCAGTCAGCATAACGTATAAAAAAACCGGTCAGCACAACGTAAAAAAAATTGGAGGTGCCTGCCGAAGATGAGGCCATTACGGCTCACCTTTAGGTGTCCTCCTCTTGATAGTGTCATTTAAAGAACAAGGGTCAGCACAACGTAAAAAAAACTGGAAAAAAACCGGTCAGCACAACCTAAAAAAAAATGTAGAAAAAAACAGGAAAAAAACTGGTCAGCATAACGTTAAAAAAAACTGGTAAAAACCAGTCAGCATAACGTATAAAAAAAGGAAAAAAACCGGTCAGCACAACCCAAAAAAATGGAAAAAACCTGGTCAGCATAACGTAAAAAAACACCGGTTAGCACAACGTAAAAAAAAACTGGAAAAATAAACAGGAAAAAAACGGTCAGCACAACGTAAAAAAAAAAATCGGAGGAGCCTTCTGAAGATGAGGCCATTACGGCACGCCTTTAGGTGTCCTCCTCTGCATAGCGTCATTTAAAGATCAAGGGTCAGCACAACGTAAAAAAAATCAGAGGAGCCTGCCGAAGATGAGGCCATTACGGCTCGCCTTTAGGTGTCCTCCTCTGGTTAGCGTAATTTAAAGAACAAGAGTAAGCACAACGTAAAAAAATGGAAAAAAACTGGTCAGGACAACCTAAAAAAAATATGGAAAAAAAACCGGTCAGCACAACGTAAAAAAAACTGGAAAAAACCGGTCAGCATAACGTATAAAAAAAGGAAAAAAATCGGTCGGCAAAATCCAAAAAAAATGGACAAAAACTAGTCAGCATAACGTATTAAAAACCCGGTCAGCACAACGTAAAAAAAAAACAAAAAAACTGGTCAGCATAACGTAAAAAAAAATCGGAGGAGCCTTCCGAAGATGAGGCCATTACGGCTCGCCTTTAGGTGTCCTCCTCTGGATAGACTCATTTAAAGAACAAGGGTCAGCACAACGTAAAAAAAACTGGAAAAAAAACCGGTCAGCACAACCTAAAAAAAACTGGAAAAAAATTGGTCAGCACAACATGAAAAAAAACTGGAAAATACCGGTCAGGATAACGAATAAAAAAAAGAAAAAAACCGGTCAGTATAACGTAAAAAAAACTGGAAAAACACCGGTCAGCATAACGTAAAAAAAGACCGGTCAGCACAACGTAAAAAAAACCGGTAAGCACAACGTAAAAAAAAATCAGAGGAGCCTGCCGAAGATGAGGCCATTACGGCTCGCCTTTAGGTGTCCTCCTCTAGATAGCTTCATTTAAAGAACAAGGGTTAGCACAATGTAAAAAAAATGGAAAAAAACCGGTCAGCACAACCTAAAAAATACTGGAAAAAAAACTGGTAAGCACAACGTAAAAAAAAATCGGAGGATCCTGCCAAAGATGAGGCCATTACGGCTCGCCTTTAGGTGTCCTCCTCTTGATAGCGTCATTTAAAGAAGAAGGGTCAGCACAACGTAAAAAAAAAACTAGAAAAAAAACCAATCAGCACAACCTAAAAAAAAACCTAGAAAACAACTGGAAAAAAACCGGTCAGCACAATGTAAAAAAAACTGGTAAAAACCAGTCAGCATAATGTATAAAAATAAGGAAAAAAACCGGTCAGCACAACCCGAAAAAAATGAAAAAAAAACTAGTCAGCATAACGTAAAAAAAAACCGATCAACACAACGTATAAAAAAACTGGAAAAATCGATTGGAAAAAAACGGTCAGCACAACGTAAAAAAATATCAGAGGAGCCTTACGAAGATGAGGCCATTACGGCACGCCTTTAGGTGTCCTCCTCTAGATTGCGTCATTTAAAGATCAAGGGTCAGCACAACGTAAAAAAAAAAATCGCAGGAGCCTGCCGAAGATGAGGCCATTACGGCTCGCCTTTAGGTGTCCTCCTCTGGGTAGCGTCATTTAAAGCATAAAGGTAAGCAAAACGTAAAAAAATGGAAAAAACCGGTCAGCACAACGAAAAAACTGGAAAAAACCGATCAGAATAACGTATAAAAAAAGGAAAAAATCGGTAGGCAAAATCCAAAAAAATGGAAAAAAAACCAGTCAGCATAACATATAAAAATATCGGTTAGCACAACATAAAAAAAACTAGAAAAAAACCGGTGATCATAACGTAAATAAAAAAATCGGTCATCACAACATAAAAAAAAAATCGGAGGTACCTGCCGAAGATGAGGCCATTATGGCTCGCCTTTTGGTGTCCTCCTCTTGATAGCATCATCTAAAGAACAAGGGTCAGCACAACGTAAAAAAAACTGAAAAAAATGGTCAGCATAACCTAAAAAAAACCCAGAAAAAAACTGAAAAAAAACCGGTCAGCACAACGTAAAAAAAATGGAAAAATAAACTGGAAAAAAAATGGTCAGCACAACGTAAAAAAAAAGAATCGGAGGAGCCTTCCGAAGATGAGGCCATTACGGCTCGCCTTTAGGTGTCCTCCTCTGGATAGTGTCATTTAAAGAACAAGGGTCAGCACAACGTAAAAAAAAACTGGAAAAAAACCGGTCAGCACAACCTAAAAAAAACTGGAAAAAAAACGGTCAGCACAACGTGAAAAAAAACTGGAAAACACCGGTCAGCATAACGAATAGAAAAAAAAAAACCGGTCAGCACAACGTAAAAAAAAAATCAGTAAGCACAGCGTAAAAAAATTGGAGGAGCCTGCCGAAGATGAGGCCATTACGGCTCGCCTTTAGGTGTCTTCCTCTGGATAGCTTCATTAAAAGAACAAGGGTTAGCATAACGTAAAAAAATGGAAGAAAACCAGTCAGCACAACCTAAAAAAAATTGGAAAAAACCGGTCAGCACAACGTAAAAAAAATTGGAAAAAACCGGTCAGCATAACGTATAGAAAAAGGAAAAAAATCGTTCGGCGAAATCCAAAGAAAATGGAAAAAAACCGGTTAGCATAACGTATAAAAAAACTGGTAAACACAATGGAAAAAAACAAAAAAAAATTGAAAAAAAATCGGTCAGCACAACGTAAAAAAAAATCGGAGGAGCCTGCCGAAGATGAGGCCATTACGATTCGCCTTTAGGTGTCCTCCTCTGGGTAGCGTCATTTAAAGAACAAGGGTAAGCAAGACCCAAAAAAAATGGAAAAAAACTGGTTAGCATAACGTAAAAAAAAAATCGGTCAGCACAACGTAAACAAAATGGAAAAATAAACTGGAAAAAAAGGTCAGCACAATGTAAAAAAAAAAATCGGAGGAGCCTTCCGAAGATGAGGCCATTACGGCTCGCCTTTAGGTGTCCTCCTCTGGATAGCGTCATTTAAAGAACAAGGGTCAGCACAACGTAAAAAAAAAACTGGAAAAAAAACCGGTCAGCACAACCTAAAAAAAACTGGAAAAAACCGGTCAGCACAACGTGAACAAAAATTGGAAAAAACCGGTCCGCATAACGAATAAAAAAAGAAAAAAACTGATCAGCACAACGTAAAAAAACTGGAAAAAAACCGGTCAACATAACGTAAAAAAACCGGTCAGCACAACGTAAAAAAACTGGTAAGCACATCGAAAAAAAATCGGAGGAGCCTGCCGAAGATGAGGCCATTACGGCTCACCTTTAGGTGTCCTCCTCTGGATAGCTTCATTTAAAGAACAAGGGTTAGCACAACGTAAAAAAAATGGAAAAAAACCGGTCAGCACAACCTAAAAAAAATGGAAAAAAAAACGGTCAGCACAACATAAAAAAAATTGGAAAAAACCGGTCAGCATAACGTATAAAAAAGGAAAAAAATCGGTCACAAAATAAAAAAATGGAAAAAAACCAGTCAGCATAACGTATAAAAAAACCGGTCAGCACAACGAAAAAAAAACTGGAAAAAAACCGGTCAGCACAACGTAAAAAAAATTGGAGGAGCCTGCCGAAGATGAGGCCATTACGGCTCACCTTTAGGTGTCCTCCTCTTGATAGCGTCATTTAAAGAACGAGGGTCAGCACAACGTAAAAAAAACTGGAAAAAAACCGGTCAGCACAACCTAAAAAAAAACGTAGAAAAAAACAGGAAAAAAACCGGTCAGCATAACGTAAAAAAAATTGGTAAAAACCAGTCAGCATAACGTATAAAAAAAAGGAAAAAAACCGGTCAGCACAACCCAAAAAAATGGAAAAAAACTGGTCAGCATAACGTAAAAAAAAAACCGGTCAGCACAACGTAAAACAAACTGAAAAAAAATGGTCAGCACAACGTAAAAAAAAATGGAGGAGCCTTCCGAAAATGAGGCCATTACGGCTCGCCTTTAGGTGTCCTCCTCAGGATAGCTTCATTGAAAGAATAAGGGTTAGCACAACGTAAAAAAAAATGGAAAAAAACCGGTCAGCACAACCTAAAAAAAATTGGAAAAAAAACCGGTCAGCACAACGTAAAAAAAATTGGAGAAAACCGGTCAGCATAACGTATAAAAAAAGGAAAACATCGGTCGGCAAAATCCAAAAAAATGGAAAAAAAAAACGGTCAGCAAAACGTATAAAAAAATTGTCAGCACAACGTAAAAAAAAAAAAAAAACTGGAAAAAAATCGGTAAGCACAATGTAAAAAAAAATTCGGAGGATCCTGCCGAAGATGAGGCCATTATGGCTCGCCTTTAGGTGTCCTCCTCTGGGTAGCGTCATTTAAAGAACAAGGGTAAGCACAACGTAACAAATGGAAAAAAACCGGTCAGCACAACCTAAAAAGAATCTGGAAAAAATACCGGTCAGCACAACGTAAAAAAAACTTGAAAAAATTGGTCAGCATAACGTATAAAAAAAGGAAAAAAATTGGTCAGCAAAATCCAAAAAAAATGGAAAAAACCAGTCAGCATAATGTATAAAAAAACGGGTCAGCACTACGTAAAAAAAAACAAAAAAAACTGGAAAAAAAACGGTCAGCATAACGTAAATAAAAAAAACCGGTTAGCACAACATAAAAAAAATTGGAGGAGCCTGCCGAAGATGAGGCCATTACGGTTCGCCTTTAGGTGTCCTCCTCTTGATTGCGTCCTTTAAAGAACAAGGGTCAGCACAACGTAAAAAAAAAATGAAAAAAAACAGTCAGCACAACCTAAAAAAAAGCTAGAAAAAAACTGAAAAAAATCGGTCAGCACCACGTAAAAAAATTGGAAAAAATTGGTCGGCATAACGTATAAAAAAAGGAAAAAAATTGGCCGGCAAATTCCAAAAAAATGGAAAAAAAACCAGTCATCATAACTTATAAAAAACCCGATCAGCACAACGTAAAAAAACTGGAAAAAAACCGGTCAGCATAACGTAAATAAAAAAACCGGTCAACACAACATAAAAAAAATCGGAGGAGCCTGCCGAAGAAGAGGCCATTACGGCTCGCCTTTAGGTGTCCTCCTCTTGATTGCGTCATTTAAAAAACAAGGGTCAGCACAACGTAAAAAATACTGAAAAAAACGGTCAGCACAACCTAAAAAAAACCTAGAAAAAAACAGAAAAAAATCGGTCAGCAGAACCCAAAAAAAAGGAAAAAAACTGGTCAGCATAACGTAAAAAAAATTCGAAGGAGCCTTTTGAAGATGAGGCCATTACGGCTAGCCTTTAGGTGTCCTCCTCTGGATAGCGTCATTTAAAGAACAAGAGTCAGCACATCGTAAAAAAAACTGGAAAAAACCGGTCAGCACAACCGAAAAAAAACTGGAAAAAAACCGGTCAGCACAACGTGAAAAAAACTGGAAATAACCGGTCAGCATAACGAACAAAAAAAAGAAAAAAACCGGTCAGCACAACGTAAAAAAACTGGAAAAAAACCGGTCAGCATAACGTAAAAAAACTGGTCAGCACAACGTAAAAAAACCGGTAAGCACAACGTAAAAAAAAATCGAAGTAGCCTGCCGAAGATGAGGCCATTACGGCTTGCCTTTAGGTGTCCTCCTCTGGATAGCTTCATTTAAAGAACAAGGGTTAGCACAATGTAAAAAAAAATGGAAAAAAAACCGGTCAGCACAACGTAAAAAAATACTGGAAAAAAAACCGGTCAGCACAACGTAAAAAAATTAGAAAAAACCGGTCAGCATAACATATAAAAAAGGAAAAAAATCGGTCGGCAAAATCCAAAAAAAAAGGAAAAAAACCGGTCAGCATAATGTATAAAAAAACCTATCAACACAACGTAAAAAAAACAAAAAAGAAATTGGAAAAAAACCGGTGAGCACAACGTAAAAAAAATCGGAGGAGCCTGCCGAATATGAGGCCATTACGACTCCCATTTAGGTGTCCTCCTCTTGATAGCGTCATTTAAAGAACAAGGGTCAGCACAACGTAAAAAAAAAACTGGAAAAAAACCGGTCAGGACAACCTAAAAAAAACCTAGAAAAAAACTGGAAAAAAACCGGTCAGCACAATGTAAAAAAAACTGGTAAAAACCAGTCAGCATAACGTATAAAAAAAGGAAAAAAACCGGTCAGCACAAAACAAAAAATGGAAAAAAAACTGGTCAGCATAACGTAAAAATAAATCGGTCAGCATAACGTAAAAAAACCAGAAAAATAAACTGGAAAAAAACGGTCAGCACAACGTAAAAAAAATCAGAGGAGCCTTCCGAAGATGAGGCCTTTATGGCACGCCTTTAGGTGTCCTCCTCTGCATAGCGTCATTTAAACATCAAGGGTCAGCACAACGTAAAAAAAAATCGGAGGAGCCTGCCGAAGATGAGGCCATTACTGCTCGCCTTTAGGTGTCCTCCTCTGGGGAGCGTCATTTAAAGAACAAGGGTAAGCACAACGTAAAAAAAATGGAAAAAAATCGTCAGCACAACCTAAAAAAATCTGGAAAAAAAACCGGTCAGCACAACGTAAAAAAAATTGGAAAAAACCGGTCAGCATAACGTATAAAAAAAGGAAAAAAATCGGTCGGCAAAATCCAAAAAAATTAGAAAAAAACCAGTCAGCACAACGTATAAAAAACCGCTCAGCACAACGTAAAAAAAAAACTGGAAAAAAAACCGGTCAGCATAACGTAAATAAAAAAAACCGGTCAGCACAACATAAAAAAAAATCGGAGGAGCCTGCCGAAGATGAGGCCATTACGGCTCGCCTTTAGGTGTCCTCCTCTGGATAACGTCATTTAAAGAACAAGGGTCAGCACAACATAAAAAAAACTGGAAAAAACTGGTCAGCACAACCTAAAAAAAACCTGGAAAAAAAAAGGTCAGCACAACGTAAAAAAAATTGGAAAAAACCGGTCAGCATAACGTATAGAAAAAGGAAAAAAACTGGTCAGCAAAATCCAAAAAAATGGAAAAATCCAGTCAGCATAACGTATAAAAAAAACCAGTCAGCACAACGTAAAAAAAACAAAAAAAACTGGAAAAAAACCGGTCAGCATAACGTAAATAAAAAAAAACGGTCAGCACAACGTAAAAAAAATATCGGAGGAGCCTGCCGAAGATGAGGCCATTACGGCTCGCCTTTAGGTGTCCTCCTCTTGATAGCGTCATTTAAAGAACAAGGGTCATCACAACGTAAAAAAAATTGAAAAAACCAGTCAGCACAACCTAAAAAAAACTTGAAAAAAACCGGTCAGCACAACATAAAAAAACTGGAAAAAACCAGTCAGCATAACGTATAAAAAAGGAAAAAAACCGGTCAACACAACCCAAAAAAAATGGAAAAAAAACTGGTCAGCATAACGTAAAAAAAACCGGTCAGCACAACGAAAAAAACTGGAAAAAAAACCGGTCAGCACAACATAAAAAAAATCGGAGGAGCCTTCCGATGATGAGGCCATTAAGGCTCGTCTTTAGGTGTCCTCCTCTGGATAGCGTCATTTAAAGAACAAGGGTCAGCACAACGTAAAAAAAACTGGAAAAAAACCGGTTAGCACAACCCAAAAAAAACCAGTCAGCACAACGTAAAAAAAATTGAAAAAAACCGGTCAGCACAACGTAAAAAAAACCGGTGAGCACAACGTAAAAAAAAATAGGAGGAGCCTACCGAAGATGAGGCCATTACGGCTCGCCTTTAGGTGTCCTCCTCTGGATAGCTTCATTTAAAGAACAAGGGTCAGCACAACGTAAAAAAAATTGGAAAAAAACCGGTCAGCACAACGTAAAAAAAATTGGAAAAAACCGGTCAGCATAACGTATAAAAAAAGGGAAAAATTGGTCGGCAAAACAAAAAAAAATGGAAAAAATCTGTTAACATAACGTATAAAAAAATCGGTAAGCACAACGTAAAAAAGAAACAAAAAAACTGGAAAAAAACTGGTCAGCATAACGTAAATAAAAAAAAAACCCGTAAGCAAAACGTAAAAAAAATCGGAGGAGCCTGACGGAGATGAGGCCATTACAGCTCGCCTTTAGGTGTCCTCCTCTTGATAGCGTCATTTAAAGAACAAGGGTCAGCATAACGTAAAAAAAACTGGAAAAAAAACCGGTAAGCACAACCTAAAAAAAAACCTAGAAAAAAACTGGAAAAAAACCAGTCAGCACAACATAAAAAAAACTGGTAAAAACTAGTCAGCATAACGTATAAAAAAAAGGAAAAAAACCGGTCAGCACAACACAAAAAAAATGGAAAAAAACTGGTCAGGATAACGTAAAAAAAACCGGTCAGCACAACGTAAAAAAAATTGGAAAAAATCGGTCAGCATAACGTATAAAAAAAGGAAAAAAACCGGTCACCACAACAAAAAAAAAACTGGAAAAAAACCGGTCAGAATAACGTAAAAAAAATAGATCAGCACAACGTAAAAAAAAAAACTGGTAAGAACAACCTAATAAAAAATCGGAGGAGCCTGCCGAAGATGAAGCCATTACAGCACGCCTTTAGGTGTCCTCCTCTTGATAGCGTCATTTAAAGAACAAGGGTCATCACAACGTAAAAAAAAATTGACAAAAACCGGTCAGCACAACCTAAAAAAATTGGAAAAAAACCGGTCAACACAACGTAAAAAAAGCTGGAAAAAACCAGTCAGCATAACGTATAAAAAAAAGGAAGAAAACCAGTCAACACAACCCAAAAAAAGGGAAAAAAACTGGTCAGCATAACATAAAAAAAACCGGTCAGCACAACGAAAAAAAAACTGGAAAAAAACTGGTCAGCAAAACGTAAAAAAAATCGGAGGAGCCTTCCGATGATGAGGTCATTACGGCTCGCCTTTAGGTGTCCTCCTCTGGATAGCGTCATTTTAAGAACAAGGGTCAGCACAACGTAAAAAGAAAACTGGAAAAAAACCGGTTAGCACAACCCAAAAAAAACCAGTCAGCACAACGTAAAAAAAATAGAAAAAAACCGGTCAGTATAACGTATAAAAAAAACCAGGCAGCACAACGTGAAAGAAAATCGGAGGAGCATGCCGAAGATGAGGCCATTACGGCTCGCCTTTAGGTGTCCTCCTCTGGATAGCGTCATTCGAAGAAAAAAGGTCAGCACAACGTTTAAAAAAATGGAAAAAACCGGGCAACACAACCCAAAAAAACCGGTCAGCACAACGTAAAAAAAACCTAAAAAAATCGGTCAGCACAACGTAAAATAAAATCGGTCAGCACAACGTAAAAAAAAATCGGAAGAGCCTGCCGAAGATTAGGCCATTACGACTCGCCTTAAGGTGTCCTCCGCTGGATAGCATCATTTAAAGAACAAGGGTCAGCACAACGTAAAAAAAAAACTGGAAAAAAATGGAAAAAAACCTGTCAGCACAACGTAAAGAAAATTGGAAAAAATCAGTCAGCATAATGTGTAAAAAAAAAGGAAAAAAACCGGTCAGCACAACACAAAAAAATGGAAAAAAATCGGTCAGCATAACGCATAAAAAAAACCGGTCAGCACAACGTAAAAAAAAATCGGAGGAGCCTAACGAAGATGAGGCCATTACGGCTCGCCTTTAGGTGTTCTCCTCTGGATAGCGTCATTTAAAGAACAAGGGTCGTCACAACGTAAAAAAAAACTAGAAAAAAATTGGTCAGCACAACCCAAAAAAAAACCGGTCAGCACAACGTAAAAAAAAATGGTCAGCACAACGTAAAAAAAAATAGGAGGAGCCTGCCGAAGATAAGGCCATTACGGCTCGCCTTTAGGTGTCCTCCTCTGGATATCGTCATTTAAAGAACAAGGGTATGCACAACGTAAAAAAAACTAGAAAAAAACTGGTCAGCACAACCTAAAAAAACTTGGAAAAAAATCTGGAAAAAAACCGGTCAGCACAACGTAAAAAAAATTGGAAAAAACCGGTCAGCATAACGTATAAAAAAAGGAAAAAACCCGGTCAGCACAATGTAAAAAAAACTGGAAAAAAACCGTTAAGCATAACGTAAATAAAAAAACGGTCAGCACAACGTAAAAAAAAATCAGAAGAGCCTGCCGAAGATGAGGCCATTATGGCTCGCCTTTAGGTGTCCTCCTCTTGATAGCGTCATTTAAAGAACAAGGGTCAGCACAACATAAAAAAAATTGGAAAAAAACCGGTCTGCAAAACCTAAAAAAAACTGGAAAAAAATTGGAAAAAAACAGGTCAGCACAACGTAAAAAAACTGGTAAAAACCAGTCAGCATAACGTATAAAAAAAGGAAAAAAACCGGTCAGCACAACCCAAAAAAAATGGAAAAAAATTTGTCACCATAACGTAAAAAAAATACCGGTCAGCACAACGTAAAAACAAACTGGAAAAATAAACTGGAAAAAAAATGGTTAGCACAACGTAAAAAAAAATCGGAGGAGCCTTCCGAAGATAAGGCCATTAATGCTCGCCTTTAGGTGTCCTCCTCTGGATAGCGTCATTTAAAGAACAAGGGTCAGCACAACGTAAAAAAAATTGGAAAAAAAACCGGTCAGTACAACGTAAAAAAAATTGGAAAAAACTGGTCAGCACAACGTGAAAAAAACCTGGAAAAAACCTATCATCATAACGAATAAAAAAAAAAACCGGTCAGCACAAAGTAAAAAAAAATGGAAAAAACCAGTCAGCATAACGTAAAAAAAAACTGGAAGAAAATCGGTCAGCACAACGTTTAAAAAAACCGGTCAGCACAGCGTAAAAAAAATCCGAAGAGCCTGCCGAAGATGAAGCCATTACGGCTCGCCTTTAGGTGTCCTCCTCTGGATAGCGTCATTTAAAATAACAAGGGTCAGCAAAACATTAAAAAAAACCAGTCAGCACAACCTAAAAAAAACTGGAAAAAAATCGGTCAGCACAACATAAAAAGAAACTGGAAAAAACCTGTCACCATAACGTATAAAAAAAAGGAAAAAACCGGTCAGCACAACCCAAAAAAACTGGAAAAAAACCGGTTAGCATAACCTTAAAAAAAAACCGGTCAGCACAACGTAAAAAAAAATCGGAGGAGCCTGCCGAAGATGAGGCCATTACAGCTCGCCTTTAGTTGTCCTCCTCTGGATAGCATCATTTAAAGAACAAGGGTCAGCACAACGTAAAAAAAGAACTGAAAAAAAAAACCGGTCAGCACAACGTAAAAAAAACTGGAAAAGACAAGTCACCATAACGTATAAAAAAAGGAAAAAACCGGTCAGCACAACCCAAAAAAATGGAAAAAAAAAAACTGGCCAGAATAACGTAAAAAAAACCGGTAAGCACAACGTAAAAAAAAACTGGAAAAATAAACTGGAAAAAAACCGATAAGCACAACGTAAAAAAAATCGGAGTAGCCTTTCGAAGTTGAGGCCATTACGGCTCGCCTTTATGTGTCAGCACAACGTAAAAAAAAAACTGGAAAAAAACCGGTCAGCACAACCCAAAAAAAACCGATCAGCACAACATAGAAAAAATGGAAAATAACCGGTCAGTATAACGTATAAAAAAACCAGTCAGCACTACGTAAAAAATCGTAGGAGCCTGCCGAAGATGATGCCATTACGGCTCGCCTTTAGGTGTCCTCCTCTGGATAGCGTCATTTAAAGAACAAGGGTAAGCACAACGTAAAAAAAAAACTGGAAAAAAAACCGGTCAGCACAACCTAAAAAAAACTGGAAAAAAATCCGGTCAGCACAACGTAAAAAAATGGAAAAAACCGATCAGCATAACGTTTAAGAAAAACGAAAAAACCGGTCAGCACAGCCCAAAAAAAACTGGAAAAAAACTGGAAAAAAACCGGTCAGCACAACCCAAAAAAATACTGGAAAAAAGTGGAAAAAAATTGGTCAGCATAAAGTAAAAAAAAAAACGGTCAGCACAACATAAAAAAAAACCGGTCAGCACAACGTAAAAAAAATCGGAGGAGCCTGACAAAGATGAGCCCATTACGGCTCGCCTTTAGCTGTCCTCCTCTGGATAGCGTCATTTAAAGAACAAGGGTCACCACATCGTAAAAAAATTAAAAAACTGGAAAAAAACCGGTCAGCACAACCTAAAAAAAAATAGGTCAGCACAACGTAATGTAAAAAAAAACCTGAAAAAAAACTGGAGGAGCCTGCCGAAAATGAGGCCATTACGGCTCCCCTTTAGGTCTCCTCCTCGGGATAACGTCATTTAAAGAACAAGGGTCAGCACAACGTTAAAAAAAATCTTAGGAGCCTGCTAATAATGAAGCCATTACGGCTCGCCTTTAGGTGTCCTCCTCTGGATAGCGCCATTTAAAGAACAAGTGTCAGAACAACGTAAAAAAAATGGAAAAAAACGGGTAACGACAACCTAAAAAAAAATGGAAAAAAAACCGGTCAGCACAACATAAAAAAAATTGGAAGAAAATCGGTCAGCATAACGTAAAAAAAATCGGTCAGCACAACGTATAAAAAAATCGGAGGAGCCTGCCGAAGATGAAGCCATTACAGCTCGCCTTTACGTGTCCTCCTCTGGATAGCGTCATTTAAAGAACAAGGGTCAGCACAACATAAAAAAAATTGGAAAAAAATCGGTCAGCACAACCTAAAAAAAACTGGAAAAAAACCGGTCAGCACAACGTAAAAAAACTTGAAAAAACCGGTCAGCATAACGTATAAAAAAAGGAAAAAAACCAGTCAGCACAACCCCAAAAAAAACTGGAAAAAAACCGGTCAGCATAACGTAAAAAAAAACCGGTCAGCACAACGTAAAAAAAACTAAAAAAAACTAGTTAGCACAACGTAAAAAAAAATAGGTGGAGCCTGCCGAAGATGAGGCCATTACGGCTCGCCTTTAGGTGTCCTCCTCTGGATAGCGTCATTTTAAGAACAAGGGTCAGCACATCGTAAAAAGAAAACTGGAAAAAAACCGGTTAGCACAACCCAAAAAAAACCAGTCAGCACAACGTAAAAAAAATAGAAAAAAACCGGTCAGTATAACGTATAAAAAAAACCAGGCAGCACAACGTGAAAGAAAATCGAAGGAGCATGCCGAAGATGAGGCCATTACGGCTCGCCTTTAGGTGTCCTCCTCTGGATAGCATCATTCGAAGAAAAAAGGTCAGCACAACGTTTAAAAAAAATGGAAAAAACCGGTCAACACAACCCAAAAAAACCGGTCAGCACAACGTAAAAAAAACCTAAAAAAATCGGTCAGCACAACGTAAAATAAAATCGGTCAGCACAACGTAAAAAAAAATCGGAAGAGCCTGCCGAAGATTAGGCCATTACGGCTCGCATTAAGGTGTCCTCCGCTGGATAGCATCATTTAAAGAACAAGGGTCAGCACAACGTAAAAAAAAAAAACTGGAAAAAAATGGAAAAAAACCTGTCAGCACAACGTAAAGAAAATTGGAAAAAATCGGTCAGCATAATGTATAAAAAAAAGGAAAAAAACCGGTCAGCACAACACAAAAAAATGGAAAAGAATCGGTCAGCATAACGCATAAAAAAAAACCGGTCAGCACAACGTAAAAAAAAATCGGAGGAGCCTAACGAAGATGAGGCCATTACGGCTCGCCTTTAGGTGTTCTCCTCTGGATAGCGTCATTTAAAGAACAAGGGTCGTCACAACGTAAAAAAAAAAACTAGAAAAAAATTGGTCAGCACAACCCAAAAAAAAAACCGGTCAGCACAACGTAAAAAAAAAATGGTCAGCACAACGTAAAAAAAAAAATAGGAGGAGCCTGCCGAAGATGAGGCCATTACAGCTCGCCTTTAGGTGTCCTCCTCTGGATAGCTTCATTTAAAGAACAAGGGTCAGCAAACCATAAAAAAATGGAAAAAAATCAGTCAGCACAACCTAAAAAAAAATCTGGAAAAAAATCGGTCAGCACAACGTAAAAAAATTGGAAAAAACCGGTCAGCATAACGTATAGAAAAGGAAAAAAATCGGTCGACAAAATCCAAAAAAATGGAAAAAAACCGGTCAGCATAATGTATAAAAAAATCGGTCAGCACAACATAAAAAAAAATCGGAGGAGCCTGCCGAAGACGACGCCATTACGGCTCGCCTTTAGGTGTCCTCCTCTGGATATCGTCATTTAAAGAACAAGGGTATGCACAACGTAAAAAAAACTAGAAAAAAACTGGTCAGCACAACCTAAAAAAACTAGAAAAAAATTGGAAAAAAAACCGGTCAGCACAACGTAAAAAAAATTGGAAAAAACCGGTCAGCATAACGTATAAAAAAAAGGAAAAAACCCGGTCAGCACAATGTAAAAAAAACTGGAAAAAAACCGATAAGCATAACGTAAATAAAAAAATGGTCAGCACAACGTAAAAAAAAATCAGAAGAGCCTGCCGAAGATGAGGCCATTATGGCTCGCCTTTAGGTGTCCTCCTCTTGATAGCGTCATTTAAAGAACAAGGGTCAGCACAACATAAAAAAATTGGAAAAAAACCGGTCTGCAAAACCTAAAAAAAACTAGAAAAAAATTGGAAAAAAAACCGGTCAGCACAACGTAAAAAAACTGGTAAAAACCAGTCAGCATAACGTATAAAAAAAGGAAAAAAACCGGTCAGCACAACCCAAAAAAAATGGAAAAAAATTGGTCACCATAACGTAAAAAAAATACCGGTCAGCACAACGTAAAAACAAACTGGAAAAATAAACTGGAAAAAAAATGGTCAGCACAACGTAAAAAAAAATCGGAGGAGCCTTCCGAAGATGAGGCCATTAATGCTCGCCTTTAGGTGTCCTCCTCTGGATAGCGTCATTTAAAGAACAAGGGTCAGCACAACGTAAAAAAAATTGGAAAAAAAAACCGGTCAGTACAACGTAAAAAAAATTGGAAAAAACTGGTCAGCACAACGTGAAAAAAAACTGGAAAAAACCTGTCATCATAACGAATAAAAAAAAGAAAAAACCGGTCAGCACAAAGTAAAAAAAATGGAAAAAACCAGTCAGCATAACGTAAAAAAAAACTGGAAGAAAATCGGTCAGCACAACGTTTAAAAAAACCGGTCAGCACAGCGTAAAAAAAATCCGAAGAGCCTGCCGAAGATGAAGCCATTACGGCTCGCCTTTAGGTGTCCTCCTCTGGATAGCGTCATTTAAAATAACAAGGGTCAGCACAACATTAAAAAAAACCAGTCAGCACAACCTAAAAAAAACTGGAAAAAAAATTGGAAAAAAATCGGTCAGCACAACATAAAAAGAAACTGGAAAAAACCTGTCACCATAACGTATAAAAAAAAGGAAAAACCGGTCAGCACAACCCAAAAAAACTGGAAAAAAACCGGTCAGCATAACCTTAAAAAAAACCGGTCAGCACAACGTAAAAAAAATCGGAGGAGCCTGCCGAAGATGAGGCCATTACAGCTCGCCTTTAGTTGTCCTCCTCTGGATAGCATCATTTAAAGAACAAGGGTCAGCACAACGTAAAAAAAGAACTGAAAAAAAAACCGGTCAGCACAACGTAAAAAAACTGGAAAAAACAAGTCACCATAACGTATAAAAAAAGGAAAAAACCGGTCAGCACAACCCAAAAAAATGGAAAAAAAACTGGCCAGAATAACGTAAAAAAAAACCGGTAAGCACAACGTAAAAAAAAACTGGAAAAATAAACTGGAAAAAAACCGATAAGCACAACGTAAAAAAAATCGGAGTAGCCTTCCGAAGTTGAGGCCATTACGGCTCGCCTTTATGTGTCAGCACAACGTAAAAAAAAACTGGAAAAAAACCGGTCAGCACAACCCAAAAAAAACCGATCAGCACAACATAGAAAAAATGGAAAATAACCGGTCAGTATAACGTATAAAAAAACCAGTCAGCACTACGTAAAAAAATCGTAGGAGCCTGCCGAAGATGATGCCATTACGGCTCGCCTTTAGGTGTCCTCCTCTGGATAGCGTCATTTAAAGAACAAGGGTAAGCACAACGTAAAAAAAAAACTGGAAAAAAAACCGGTCAGCACAACCTAAAAAAAACTGGAAAAAAATCCGGTCAGCACAACGTAAAAAAATGGAAAAAACCGATCAGCATAACGTTTAAGAAAAACGAAAAAACTGGTCAGCACAGCCCAAAAAAAACTGGAAAAAAACTGGAAAAAAACTGGTCAGCACAACCCAAAAAAATACTGGAAAAAAGTGGAAAAAAATTGGTCAGCATAAAGTAAAAAAAAAAACGGTCAGCACAACATAAAAAAAAACCGGTCAGCACAACGTAAAAAAAATCGGAGGAGCCTGACAAAGATGAGCCCATTACGGCTCGCCTTTAGCTGTCCTCCTCTGGATAGCGTCATTTAAAGAACAAGGGTCACCACATCGTAAAAAAAATAAAAAACTGGAAAAAAACCGGTTAGCACAACCTAAAAAAAAAAATCGGTCAGCACAACGTAACGTAAAAAAAAACCTGAAAAAAAACTGGAGGAGCCTGCCGAAAATGAGGCCATTACGGCTCCCCTTTAGGTCTCCTCCTCGGGATAACGTCATTTAAAGAACAAGGGTCAGCACAACGTTAAAAAAAATCTTAGGAGCCTGCTGATAATGAAGCCATTACGGCTCGCCTTTAGGTGTCCTCCTCTGGATAGCGTCATTTAAAGAACAATGGTCAGCACAACGTAATAAAAATGGAAAAAAATGGGTAACGACAACCTAAAAAAAATGGAAAAAAAACCGGTCAGCGCAACATAAAAAATTGAAAAAAAACCGGTCAGCATAACGTAAAAAAAAAACCGGTCAGCACAACGTAAAAAAAACTTGAAAAAACCAGTCAGCATAACGTATAAAAAAAGGAAAAAAACCAGTCAGCACAACCCCAAAAAAAACTGGAAAAAAACCGGTCAGCATAACGTAAAAAAAAATCGGTCAGCACAACGTAAAAAAAAACTAAAAAAAACTGGTCAGCACAACGTAAAAAAAAATAGGTGGAGCCTGCCGAAGATGAGGCCATTACGGCTCGCCTTTAGGTGTCCTCCTCTGGATAGCGCCATTTAAAGAACAAGTGTCAGAACAACGTAAAAAAAATGGAAAAAACGGGTAAGGACAACCTAAAAAAAATGGAAAAAAAACCGGTCAGCACAACATAAAAAAATTGGAAGAAAATCGGTCAACATAACGTAAAAAAAATCGGTCAGCACAACGTAAAAAAAATCGGAGGAGCCTGCCGAAGATGAAGCCATTACAGCTCGCCTTTACGTGTCCTCCTCTGGATAGCGTCATTTAAAGAACAAGGGTCAGCACAACATAAAAAAAATTGGAAAAAAATCGGTCAGCACAACCTAAAAAAAACTGGAAAAAAACCGGTCAGCACAACGTAAAAAAACCTTGAAAAAACCGGTCAGCATAACGTATAAAAAAAGGAAAAAAACCAGTCAGCACAACCCCAAAAAAACTGGAAAAAAACCGGTCAGCATAACGTAAAAAAAAACCGGTCAGCACAACGTAAAAAAAACTAAAAAAAACTGGTTAGCACAACGTAAAAAAAAATAGGTGGAGCCTGCCGAAGATGAGGCCATTACGGCTCGCCTTTAGGTCTCCTCCTTTGGATAGCGTCATTTAAAGAACAAGGGTCAGCACAACGTAAAAAAAACTGGAAAAAAACCGGTCAGCATAACCCAAAAAAAACCGGTTGGCACAACGTAAAAAAAAACTGGAAATAACCGGTCAGCATAACGTATTAGTAAAGCCCCCTGTTTCAAGGCTAGGGCTTCCCCAAGAGCATGGTTTAATTGCTATTTTAATTTAGCAGCATTGGCCGTAGAATCAAGGACAGTGACTGACCACTAGATCTGTCGATCGAGACCTTGGTCTTCCTGCAGTGCTATGGGCTTTTGACTCTCTCTCTCTATGGGCTTCGGGCTAACGCCCTAGATCTTCGTATCCATATCATATAGATAGACTTTTACCTACGCCTCTATCTCTGCTGCTAGTGCTATTTCCTCCGCCGGAACAAGTTGTGAACTCTTCGTAGTAGCGCGGGATTCTACTACTTATTAAGTTAAGTAAGGCCGGGCTCACTCGACTTGGTCTCCACGCTACCACTGACCAGGAGTGCCAAACCACCTTAATATCTTCACCCTTGCAGCCTCCGAAGAATTCACTCAAGTGAAAGAAGCCCGCATACCCACTCTCCTTTCCCCCCAGCCCAAGTGCATCTTCCTATGCTATGAGATGGACTCGGGGCCTCACTGTCGCCTTTGGCTCGAGCTACTTTTGCTTCCGGGAACAGATAGCTTGCTACCCAATTCTACCTCCCAAAAAGCAAGCCATATCGTAATTCAACCTAACAACTTCACTCTACCCGGGGGGTCCCTTATCCCCGTTGAGTACTCCTGTACTCGCCTAACGCTCTTCCTTCTGCTCATCATCCTTATCTTGATTCAAATGTTTGATCTACCCCCCTCATCTCTTTTAAAAAAAGGAAAAACCTGTCAGCACACCCCAAAAAAATAAAAAACTGGAAAAAAATTGGTCTGCACAACGTAAAAAAATGGAAAAAAACTGGTAAGCACAACCCAAAAAAAACTGGTCAACACAACGTAAAGAAAAAATCGGAGGATCCTGCCGAGGATGAGGCCATTACAGCTCGCCTTTAGGTGTCCTCCTCTGGATAGCATCATTTAAAGAACAAGAGTCAGTAAAATGAAAAAAAATGGAAAAACCGGTCAGCACAACCTAAAAAAAACCGGTCAGCACAACATAAAAAAAATCGGTCAGCACAACCCAAAAAAAAGAAAAAAACCGATCTGCACAACGTAAAAAAATTGGAAAAAAACCGGTCAGCACAAAAAAATAAATCGGAGGAGCCTACCGAAGATGAGGCCATTACGGCTCGCCTTTAGGTGCCCTCATCTGGATAACGTCATTTAAAGAATAAGGGTCAGCACAACGTAAAAAAAAACCTGAAAAAAAATTGGCACAACCTAAAAAACAACTGGAAAAAAAACCGGTCAGCACAACATAAAAAAAATCAGAGGAGCCTGCCGAAGATGAGGCCATTACGGCTCGCCTTTAGGTGTCCTCCTCTGGATAGCGTCATTTAAAGAACAAGGGTTAGCACAACGTAAAAAAAAATTGGAAAAAAATCGGTAGCACAACCTGAAAAAAATTGGAAAAAAACCGGTCAGCACAAAGTAAAAAAAACTGGAAAAAACCGGTCAGCATACGTAAAAAAAACCGGTCAGCACAACGTAAAAAAATCGGAGGAGTCTGCTGAAGATGAGGCCATTACGGCTCGCCTTTAGCTGTCCTCCTCTGGATAGCGTCATTTAAAGAATAAGGGTTAGCACAACGCAAAAAAAACTGGAAAAAAAACCGGTTAGCACAACCTAAAAAAAAGGAAAAAAACCGGTAAGCACAACGTAAAAAAACTTGAAAAAACCGGTCAGCATAACGTATATAAAAAGGAAAAAAACCTGTCAGCACAACCCAAAAAAAATGGAAAAAAACCGGTCAGCATAACGTAAAAAAAAATCGGTCAGCACAACGAAAAGAAATGGAAAAGAACCGGCCAGCACAACCTAAAAAAAACTGGAAAAAACCAGTCAGCAAAATGTATAAAAAAAGGAAAAAAATCGGTCATCAAAACCCAAAAAAATGGAAAAAAAACCGGTAAGCATAACATATAAAAAAAACCAGTCAGCACAACGTAAAAAAAACAAAAAATTGGAGAAAAAACGGTCAGCATAACGTAAATAAAAAAAACCGGTCAGCACAACGTAAAAAAAATTCGGAGGAGCCTACCGAAGATTAGGCCATTACGGCTCGCCTTTAGGTGTCCTCCTCGAGATAACGTCATTTAAGGAACAAGGGTCAGCACAATGTTAAAAAAATCTTAGGAGCCTGCCGAAGATGAGGCCATTACGGTCGCCTTTAGGTGCCCTCCTCTGGATAGCGTCATTTAAAGAACAAGGGTCAACACAACGTAAAAAAAAAATGGGTCAGCACAACCTAAAAAAAATGCAAAAAAAACTGGTTAGCACAACGTCAAAAAAACTGGAAAAAAACCGGTCATCACAATCCAAAAAAAAAAAAATCAGTCAGCACAACATAAACAAATGGAAAAAAACTGGTTAGCATAACGTAAAAAAAAATCGGTCAGCACACCGTAAAAAAACCGGAGGAGCCTGCCGAAGATGAGGCCATTACGGCTCGCCTTTAGGTGTCCTCCTCTGGATAGCGTCATTTAAAGAACACGGGTCTGCACAACGTAAAAAAAACTGGAAAAAAACCAGTCAGCACAACCTAAAAAAACTGGAAAAAATAACGATCAGCACAACGTAAAAAAAACGGGAAAAAACCGGTCAGCATAACGTATAAAAAAAGGAAAAACCGGTCAGCACAACATAAAAAAATGGAAAAAAACCGGTCAGCATAACGTGAAAAAAACTGGAAAAAACCAGTTAGCATAACGTATAAAAAAACCGGTCAGGACAACGTAAAAAAAATCCGAGGAGCCTGCCAAAGTTGAGGCCATTACGGCTCGCCTTTAGGTGTCCTCCTCTGGATAGCGTAATTTAAAATAACAAGGGTCAGCACAACGTAAAAAAAATTGGTAAGCACAACCTAAAAAAACTGGTCAGCACAACGTAAATAAAAAAATTGGAAAACACCGGTCAGCATAACGTATAAAAAAAAAGGAAAAAAATCGGTCAGCACAACCCAAAAAAAAAGGAAAAAAACCGGTCAGCATAACGTAAAAAAAACAGGTCAGCACAACGTAAAAAAAACCGGTAAGCACATGGTAAAAAAAATCGGAGGAGCTTGCCGAAGATGAGGACATTACGGTTCGCCTTTAAGTGTCCTCCTCTGGATAGCATCATTTAAAGAACAAGAGTCAGCACAACGTATAAAAAAAACCTGAAAAAAAATCGGCACAACCTAAAAAAACTGGAAAAAAATCCGGTTAGCACAACGTAAAAAAAACTGGAAAAAAACCGGTCAGCACAACATAAAAAAATTGGAGCCTGCCGAAGATGAGGCCATTACGGCTCGCCTTTAAGTGTCCTCCTCTGGATAGTGTCATTTAAAGAACAAGGGTCAGCACAACGTAAAAAATAAAACTGAAAAAAAAAACCGGTCAGCACAACCTAAAAAAAACTGGAAAAAAACCGGTCAGCACAACATAAAAAAAAACTGGAAAAAACCGGTCAGCATAACGTATAAAAAAAAGAAAAAACCGGTCAGCACAACATAAAAAAATGGAAAAAAACCGGTCAGTATAACGTAAAAAAAATGGAAAAAAACCGGTCAGCATAACGTATAAAAAACACCGGTCAGCACAACATAAAAAAAATTGGAGGAGCCTGCCGAAGTTGAGGCCATTACGGCTCGCCTTTAGGTGTCCTCCTCTGGATAACGTCATTTAAAATAACAAGGTTCAGCACAACGTAAAAAAAAAACCGGTCAGCACAACCTAAAAAAACTGGAAAAAAACCGGTCAGCACAACGTTAAAAAAATTGAAAAAACCCGTTCAGCATAACGTATAAAAAAAAGGGAAAAAACTGGTCAGCACAACCCAAATAAATGGAAAAAAATGGTCAGCACAATGTAAAAAAAACTGGTAAGCACAACGTAAAAAAATCGGAGGAGCCTGCCGAAGATGAGGCCATTACGGCTCGCCTTTAGGTGACTTCCTCTGGATAGCGTCATTTAAAGAACAAGGTTCAACACAACGTAAAAAAAACGGGAAAAAAACCTGTCAGCACAGCCTAAAAAATACTGACAAAAAAATCGGTCAGCACAACGTAAAAAAAAAAACTGGAAAAAATCGGTCAGCATAACGTATATGAAAAGAAAAAAAATTGGTCCGCCAAATCCAAAAAAATGGAAAAAAACCGGTCAGCTTAACGTATAAAAAAAATCGGTCAGCACAACCTTAAAAAAACAAAAAAAACTGGAAAAAAACCGGTCAACATAACGTAAATAGAAAAAACAGGTCAGCACAACGTAAAAAAAATTGTAGGAGCCTACCAAAGATGAGGCCATTACGGCTCGCCTTTAGGTGTCCTCCTTTGGATAGCGTCAGTTAAAGAACAATGGTCAACACAACGTAAAAAAAACTGGAAAAAAAATCGGTAAGCACAACCTAAAAAAATTGGAAAAAAACCGGTCAGCACAACGTAAAAAAAATTGGAAAAAAACCGGTCAGTATAACGTAAAAAAAATGGTCAGCACAACGTAAAAATAATCGGAGGATTTTGCCGAAGATGAGGCCATTACGGCTCGCCTTTAGGTGTCCTCCTCTGGATAGCGTCATTTAAAGAACAAGGGTCAGCACAACGTAAAAAAAAAAACTGGAAAAAAACCTGTAAGCACAACCTAAAAAAAAAATGGAAAAAAACTAGAAAAAAAAACCGGTCAGCACAACGTAAAAAAATGGAAAAAACCGGTCAGCATAACGTATAAAAAAAGGAAAAAACCGGTCAACACAACATAAAAAAATGGAAAAAAACTGGTCAGCATAGCCTAAAAAAAGATGAAAAAAAACTGGTCAGCATAACGTATAAAAAACACCGGTCAGCACAACGTAAAAAAAATCGGAGGGGCCTGCCGAAGTTGAGGCTAGTACGGCTCGCCTTTAGGTTTCTTCCTCTAGATAGCGTCATTTAAAAAAATAAGGGTCAGCACAACGTAAAAAAAAACTGGTCAGCACAACCTAAAAAAAACTGGAAAAAAACTGGTCAGCACAACGTAAAAAAATTGGAAAAACCCAGTCAGCATAACGTATAAAAAAAGGAAAAAAACCGGTCTGCACAACCCAAAAAAATGGAAAAAAAACTGGTCAGCATAACGTAAAAAAAAACAGTCAGCACAACGTAAAAAAAACTGGTAAAAACCAGTCAGCATAACGTATAAAAAAAGGAAAAAAACCGGTCAGCACAACCCAAAAAAAAGGGAAAAAAACTGGTCACCATAACATAAAAAAATACCGGTCAGCACAACGTAAAAACAAACTGGAAAAATAAACTGGAAAAAAAATGGTCAGCACAACGTAAAAAAAAATCGGAGGAGCCTTCCGAAGATGAGGCCATTAATGCTCGTCTTTAGGTGTCCTCCTCTGGATAGCATCATTTAAAGAACAATGGTCAGCACAACGTAAAAAAAATTGAAAAAAACCGGTCAGCACAACGTAAAAAAAAACTGGAAAAAAATGGTCAGCACAACGTGAAAAAAAAACTGGAAAAAACCTGTCAGCATAACGAATAAAAAAAGGAAAAAAACCGGTCAGCACAAAGTAAAAAAAACTGGAAAAAAATAAGTCAGCATAACGTAAAAAAAAAACTGGAAGAAAATCGGTCAGCACAACGTTTAAAAAAACCGGTCAGCACAACGTAAAAAAATCGGAAGAGCCTGCCGAAGATGAAACCATTACGGCTCGCCTTTAGGTGTCCTCCTCTGGATAGCATCATTTAAAATAACAAGGGTCAGCACAACATTAAAAAAAACCAGTCAGCACAACCTAAAAAATAACTGGAAAAAAAATTGGAAAAAAATCGGTCAGCACAACGTAAAAAGAAACTGGAAAAAACCTGTCACCATAACGTATAAAAAAAAGGAAAAAACCGGTCAGCACAACCCAAAAAACTGGAAAAAAACCGGTCAGCATAACGTAAAAAAAACCGGTCAGCACAACATAAAAAAATCGGTCAGCACAACGTAAAAAAAATCGGAGGAGCTTGACGAAGATGAGCCCATTACGGCTTGCCTTTAGCTGTCCTCCTCTGGATAGCGTCATTTACAGAACCAGGGTCAGCACAACGTAAAAAAAATAAAAAACTGAAAAAAACCGGTCAGCACAACCTAAAAAAAACTGGAAAAAAATCCGGTCCGCACAATGTAAAAAATGGAAAAAACCGGTCAGCATAACATTTAAGAAAAAAAGAAAAAAACCGGTCAGCACAACCCAAAAAAAAACTAGAAAAAAGTGGAAAAAAATCGGTCAGCATAAAGTAAAAAAAAAACGGTCAGCACAACATAAAAAAAACCGGTCAGCACAACGTAAAAAAAATCGGAGGAGCCTAACGAAGATGAGCCCATTACGGCTCGCCTTTAGCTGTCCTCCTCTGGATAGCGTAGTTTAAAATAACAAGGGTCAGCACAACGTAAAAAAAATTAGTAAGCACAACCTAAAAAAACTGGTCAGCACAACGTAAATAAAAAAATTGGAAAACACCGGTCAGCATAACGTATAAAAAAAAGGAAAAAAATCGGTCAGCACAACCCAAAAAAAAAGGAAAAAAACCGGTCAGCATAACGTAAAAAAAACAGGTTAGCACAACGTAAAAAAAACCGGTAAGCACATGGTAAAAAAAATCGGAGGAGCCTGCCGAAGATGAGGACATTACGGTTCGCCTTTAAGTGTCCTCCTCTGGATAGCATCATTTAAAGAACAAGAGTCAGCACAACGTATAAAAAAAACCTGAAAAAAAATCGGCACAACCTAAAAAAAACTGGAAAAAAATCCGGTTAGCACAACGTAAAAAAAACTGGAAAAAAACCGGTCAGCACAACATAAAAAAAATTGGAGCCTGCCGAAGATGAGGCCATTACGGCTCGCCTTTAAGTGTCCTCCTCTGGATAGTGTCATTTAAAGAACTAGGGTCAGCACAACGTAAAAAATAAAACTGAAAAAAAAAACCGGTCAGCACAACCTAAAAAAAACTGGAAAAAAACCGGTCAGCACAACATAAAAAAAACTGGAAAAAACCGGTCAGCATAACGTATAAAAAAAGGAAAAAACCGGTCAGCACAACATAAAAAAATGGAAAAAAACCGGTCAGTATAACGTAAAAAAAATGGAAAAAAACCGGTCAGCATAACGTATAAAAAACACCGGTCAGCACAACGTAAAAAAAATTGGAGGAGCCTGCCGAAGTTGAGGCCATTACGGCTCGCCTTTAGGTGTCCTCCTCTGGATAACGTCATTTAAAATAACAAGGTTCAGCACAACGTAAAAAAAAACCGGTCAGCACAACCTAAAAAAACTGGAAAAATCCCGGTCAGCACAACGTTAAAAAAATTGAAAAAACCCGTTCAGCATAACGTATAAAAAAAAGGGAAAAAACTGGTCAGCACAACCCAAATAAATGGAAAAAAATGGTCAGCACAATGTAAAAAAAACTGGTAAGCACAACGTAAAAAAAATCGGAGGAGCCTGCCGAAGATGAGGCCATTACGGCTCGCCTTTAGGTGACTTCCTCTGGATAGCGTCATTTAAAGAACAAGGTTCAACACAACGTAAAAAAAACGGGAAAAAAACCTGTCAGCACAGCCTAAAAAATACTGACAAAAAAATCGGTCAGCACAACGTAAAAAAAAAAACTGGAAAAAATCGGTCAGCATAACGTATAAGAAAAGAAAAAAAATTGGTCCGCCAAATCCAAAAAAATGGAAAAAAACCGGTCAGCTTAACGTATAAAAAAAATCGGTCAGCACAACCTTAAAAAAACAAAAAAAACTGGAAAAAAACCGGTCAGCATAACGTAAATAGAAAAAACAGGTCAGCACAACGTAAAAAAAATTGTAGGAGCCTACCAAAGATGAGGCCATTACGGCTCGCCTTTAGGTGTCCTCCTTTGGATAGCGTCAGTTAAAGAACAATGGTCAACACAACGTAAAAAAAATTGGAAAAAAAAATCGGTAAGCACAACCTAAAAAAAATTGGAAAAAAACCGGTCAGCACAACGTAAAAAAAAATTGGAAAAAAACCGGTCAGTATAACGTAAAAAAATGGTCAGCACAACGTAAAAATAATCGGAGGATTTTGCCGAAGATGAGGCCATTACGGCTCGCCTTTAGGTGTCCTCCTCTGGATAGCGTCATTTAAAGAACAAGGGTCAGCACAACGTAAAAAAAAAACAGGAAAAAAACCTGTAAGCACAACCTAAAAAAAAACCTGGAAAAAAACTAGAAAAAAAACCGGTCAGCACAACGTAAAAAAATGGAAAAAACCGGTCAGCATAACGTATAAAAAAAGGAAAAAACTGGTCAACACAACATAAAAAAATGGAAAAAAACTGGTCAGCATAGCCTAAAAAAAGATGAAAAAAAACTGGTCAGCATAACGTATAAAAAACACCGGTCAGCACAACGTAAAAAAAATCGGAGGAGCCTGCCGAAGTTGAGGCTAGTACGGCTCGCCTTTAGGTTTCTTCCTCTAGATAGCGTCATTTAAAAAAATAAGGTTCAGCACAACGTAAAAAAAAACTGGTCAGCACAACCTAAAAAAAACTGGAAAAAAACCGGTCAGCACAACGTAAAAAAATTGGAAAAACCCAGTCAGCATAACGTATAAAAAAAGGAAAAAAACCGGTCTGCACAACCCAAAAAAAATGGAAAAAAAACTGGTCAGCATAACGTAAAAAAAAACAGTCAGCACAACGTAAAAAAAACTGGTAAAAACCAGTCAGCATAACGTATAAAAAAGGAAAAAAACCGGTCAGCACAACCCAAAAAAAAGGGAAAAAAACTGGTCACCATAACATAAAAAAAATACCGGTCAACACAACGTAAAAACAAACTGGAAAAATAAACTGGAAAAAAAATGGTCAGCACAACGTAAAAAAAAATCGGAGGAGCCTTCCGAAGATGAGGCCATTAATGCTCGTCTTTAGGTGTCCTCCTCTGGATAGCATCATTTAAAGAACAAGGGTCAGCACAACGTAAAAAAAATTGAAAAAAACCGGTCAGCACAACGTAAAAAAAACTGGAAAAAACTGGTCAGCACAACGTGAAAAAAAAAAACTGGAAAAAACCTGTCAGCATAACGAATAAAAAAAGGAAAAAAACCGGTTAGCACAAAGTAAAAAAAACTGGAAAAAAATAAGTCAGCATAACGTAAAAAAAAACTGGAAGAAAATCGGTCAGCACAACGTTTAAAAAAACCGGTCAGCACAACGTAAAAAAAATCGGAAGAGCCTGCCGAAGATGAAACCATTACGGCTCGCCTTTAGGTGTCCTCCTCTGGATAGCGTCATTTAAAATAACAAGGGTCAGCACAACATTAAAAAAAAACCAGTCAGCACAACCTAAAAAATAACTGGAAAAAAAATTGGAAAAAAATCGGTCAGCACAACGTAAAAAGAAACTGGAAAAAACCTGTCACCATAACGTATAAAAAAAAGGAAAAAACCGGTCAGCACAACCCAAAAAAACTGGAAAAAAACCGGTCAGCATAACGTAAAAAAAACCGGTCAGCACAACATAAAAAAATCGGTCAGCACAACGTAAAAAAAATCGGAGGAGCTTGACGAAGATGAGCCCATTACGGCTTGCCTTTAGCTGTCCTCCTCTGGATAGCGTCATTTACAGAACCAGGGTCAGCACAACGTAAAAAAAAATAAAAAACTGAAAAAAAACCGGTCAGCACAACCTAAAAAAAACTGGAAAAAAATCCGGTCCGCACAATGTAAAAAATGGAAAAAACCGGTCAGCATAACGTTTAAGAAAAAAAGAAAAAAACCGGTCAGAACAACCCAAAAAAAAACTAGAAAAAAGTGGAAAAAAATCGGTCAGCATAAAGTAAAAAAAAAACGGTCAGCACAACATAAAAAAAACCGGTCAGCACAACGTAAAAAAAATCGGAGGAGCCTGACGAAGATGAGCCCATTACGGCTCGCCTTTAGCTGTCCTCCTCTGGATAGTGTCATTTAAAGAACAAGGGTCACCACAACGTAAAAAAAATAAAAAACTGGAAAAAAACCGGTCAGCACAACCTAAAAAAAAATAGGTCAACACAACGTAACGTAAAAAAAAACCTGAAAAAAAACTGGAGGAGCCTGCCAAAAATGAGGCCATTACGGCTCCCCTTTAGGTCTCCTCCTCGGGATAACGTCATTTAAAGAATAAGGGTCAGCACAACGTTAAAAAAAATCTTAGGAGCATGCCGACAATGAAGCCATTACAGCTCGCCTTTAGGTGTCCTCCTCTGGATAGCGTCATTTAAAGAACAAGGGTCAGCACAACGTAATAAAAAATGGGTCAGCACAACCTAAAAAAATGCAAAAAAAACAAAAACGGTCAGCACAACGTAAAAAAAATAACCGGTCAGCACAAAATAAAAAATTGGAGGAGCCTGCCGAAGATGAGGCCATTACGGCTCGCCTTTAGGTGTCCTCCTCTGGATAGCGCCATTTAAAGAACAAGGGTCAGTACAACGTAAAAAAAATGGAAAAAACGGGTAACGACAACATAAAAAATGGAAAAAAAAACCGGTCAGCACAACATAAAAAAAAATTGGAAAAAAACCGGTCAGCATAACGTAAAAAAAAATCGGAGGAGCCTGCCGAAGATGAAGCCATTACAGCTCGCCTTTACGTGTCCTCCTCTGGATAGCGTCATTTAAAGAACAAGGGTCAGCACAACATAAAAAAAATTGGAAAAAAACCGGTCAGCACAACCTAAAAAAAACTGGAAAAAAACCGGTCAGCACAATGTAAAAAAAAACTTGAAAAAACCGGTCAGCATAACGTATAAAAAAGGGAAAAAAACCAGTCAGCACAACCCCAAAAAAAACTGGAAAAAAACCGGTCAGCATAACGTAAAAAAACCGGTCAGCACAACGTAAAAAAAACTAAAAAAACTGGTCAGCACAACGTAAAAAAAATCGGAGGAGCCTGCCGAAGATGAGGCCATTACGGCTCGACTGTAGGTCTCCTCCTTTGGATAGCGTCATTTAAAGAACAAGGGTCAGCACAACGTAAAAAAAACTGGAAAAAAACCAGTCAGCACAACCCAAAAAAACTGGTTGGCACAACGTAAAAAAATAAAAAAAACCGGTCAGCACAACGTAAAAAAAAATTGAAAAAAACCGGTCAGCACAACGTAAAAAAAAAACTGGAAAAAACTGGTCAGCACAACGTGAAAAAAAAAACTGGAAAAAACCTGTCAGCATAACGAATAAAAAAAGGAAAAAAACCGGTCAGCACAAAGTAAAAAAAACTGGAAAAAAATAAGTCAGCATAACGTAAAAAAAACTGGAAGAAAATCGGTCAGCACAACGTTTAAAAAAACCGGTCAGCACAACGTAAAAAAAATCGGAAGAGCCTGCCGAAGATGAAGCCATTACGGCTCGCCTTTAGGTGTCCTCCTCTGGATAGCGTCATTTAAAATAACAAGGGTCAGCACAACATTAAAAAAAAACCAGTCAGCACAACCTAAAAAATAACTGGAAAAAAATTGGAAAAAAATCGGTCAGCACAACGTAAAAAGAAACTGGAAAAAACCTGTCACCATAACGTATAAAAAAAAGGAAAAAACCGGTCAGCACAACCCAAAAAAACTGGAAAAAAACCGGTCAGCATAACGTAAAAAAAACCGGTCAGCACAACATAAAAAAATCGGTCAGCACAACGTAAAAAAAATCGGAGGAGCCTGACGAAGATGAGCCCATTACGGCTTGCCTTTAGCTGTCCTCCTCTGGATAGCGTCATTTACAGAACCAGGGTCAGCACAACGTAAAAAAAATAAAAAACTGAAAAAAACCGGTCAGCACAACCTAAAAAAACTGGAAAAAAATCCGGTCCGCACAATGTAAAAAATGGAAAAAACCGGTCAGCATAACGTTTAAGAAAAAAAGAAAAAAACCGGTCAGCACAACCCAAAAAAAACTAGAAAAAAATGGAAAAAAATCGGTCAGCATAAAGTAAAAAAAAAATGGTCAGCACAACATAAAAAAAACCGGTCAGCACAACGTAAAAAAAATCGGAGGAGCCTGACGAAGATGAGCCCGTTACGGCTCGCCTTTAGCTGTCCTCCTCTGGATAGTGTCATTTAAAGAGCAAGGGTCACCACAACGTAAAAAAAATAAAAAACTGGAAAAAAACCGGTCAGCACAACCTAAAAAAAAATAGGTCAACACAACGTAACGTAAAAAAAAAACCTGAAAAAAACTGGAGGAGCCTGCCAAAAATGAGGCCATTACGGCTCCCCTTTTGTTCTCCTCCTCGGGATAACGTCATTTAAAGAATAAGGGTCAGCACAACGTTAAAAAAAAATCTTAGGAGCATGCCGACAATGAAGCCATTACAGCTCGCCTTTAGGTGTCCTCCTCTGGATAGCGTCATTTAAAGAACAAGGGTCAGCACAACGTAATAAAAAATGGGTCAGCACAACCTAAAAAAATGCAAAAAAAACAAAAACGGTCAGCACAACGTAAAAAAAATAACCGGTCAGCACAAAATAAAAAATTGGAGGAGCCTGCCGAAGATGAGGCCATTACGGCTCGCCTTTAGGTGTCCTCCTCTGGATAGCGCCATTTAAAGAACAAGGGTCAGTACAACGTAAAAAAATGGAAAAAACGGGTAACGACAACATAAAAAATGGATAAAAAACCGGTCAGCACAACATAAAAAAAATTGGAAAAAAACCGGTCAGCATAACGTAAAAAAAAATCGGAGGAGCCTGCCGAAGATGAAGCCATTACAGCTCGCTTTTACGTGTCCTCCTCTGGATAGCGTCATTTAAAGAACAAGGGTCAGCACAACATAAAAAAAATTGGAAAAAAACCGGTCAGCACAACCTAAAAAAAAACTGGAAAAAAACCGGTCAGCACAATGTAAAAAAAAACTTGAAAAAACCGGTCAGCATAACGTATAAAAAAGGGAAAAAAACCAGTCAGCACAACCCCAAAAAAAACTGGAAAAAAACCGGTCAGCATAACGTAAAAAAACCGGTCAGCACAACGTAAAAAAAACTAAAAAAACTGGTCAGCACAACGTAAAAAAAATCGGAGGAGCCTGCCGAAGATGAGGCCATTACGGCTCGACTTTAGGTCTCCTCCTTTGGATAGCGTCATTTAAAGAACAAGGGTCAGCACAACGTAAAAAAAACTGGAAAAAAACCAGTCAGCACAACCCAAAAAAACCGGTTGGCACAACGTAAAAAAATAAAAAAAAAACGGTCAGCACAACGTAAAAAAAAAAAAGAGGATCCTGCCAAAGATGAGGCCATTACATCTCGCCTTTAGGTGTCCTCCTCTGGATAGCGTCATTTAAAGAACAAGGGTCAGCAAAATGAAAAAAAAAATTGAAAAAACTAGTCAGCACAACCTAAAAAAAAAACGGCCAGCACAACGTAAAAAAAAATTGGTCAGCACAACCCATAAAAAATGAAAAAAACTGGTCAGCACAACCCATAAAAAAGGAAAAAAACCGGTCAGCACAACCCATAAAAAAGGAAAAAAACCAGTCAGCACAACGTAAAAAAAAATTGGAAAAAAATCGGTCAGCACAAAAAAAAAATCGGAGGAGCCTACCGAAGATGTGGCCATTACGACTCGCCTTTAGGTGTCCTCCTCTGGATAGTGTCATTTAAAGAACAAGGGTCAGCAAAACGTAAAAAAAAACTGAAAAAACCAGTGAGCATAACGTAAAAAAATTGGAAAAAAATTGGTTAGCATAACGTATAAAAAAAACCGGTCAGCACATCATAAAAAAATGGAGGAGCCTGCTGAAGATGAGGCCATTACGACTCGCCTTTAGGTGTCCTCCTCTGGACAGCTTCATTTAAAATAACCGCTCAGCACAACCCAAAAAAAACCGGTCAACACAACCCAAAACGTAAAAAATGGAAAAAAACTGGTAAGCACAACCCAAAAAAAACCGGTCAACACAACGTAAAGAAAAAATCGGAGGATCCTGCCGAAGATAAGGCCATTACAGCTCGCCTTTAGGTGTCCTCCTCTGGATAGCGTCATTTAAAGAACAAGAGTCAGTAAAATGTAAAAAAAACTGGAAAAAACCGGTCAGCACAACCTAAAAAAATCGGTCAGCACAATATAAAAAAAATAGGTCAGCACAACCCAAAAAAAGAAAAAAACCGATCTGCACAACGTAAAAAAAATTGGAAAAAAACTGGTTAGCAAAAAAAAAAAATAAATCGGAGGAGCCTACCGAAGATGAGGCCATTACGGCTCGCCTTTAGGTGTCCTCATCTGGATAACGTCATTTAAAGGATAAGGGTCAGCACAACGTTAAAAAAAAACCTGAAAAAAAGTCGGCACAACCTAAAAAACAACTGAAAAAAAACCGGTCAGCACAACATAAAAAAAAATCAGAGGAGCCTGCCGAACATGAGGCCATTACGGCTCGCCTTTAGGTGTCCTCCTCTGGATAGCGTCATTTAAATGAACAAGGGTTAGCACAACGTAAAAAAAAATTGGAAAAAAAATCGGTAGCACAACCTAAAAAAATTGGAAAAAAACCGGTCAGCACAACGTAAAAAAAACTGGAAAAAACCGGTCAGCATACGTAAAAAAAACCGGTCAGCACAACGTAAAAAAATCGGAGGCGTCTGCTGAAAATGAGGCCATTACGGCTCGCCTTTAGGTGTTATCCTCTGGATAGCGTCTTTTAAAGAACAAGGGTTAGCACAACGTAAAAAAAAATGGAAAAAAACCGGTCAACAGAACCTAAAAAAAATGGAAAAAAACTGGTCAGCACAACGTAAAAAAAAACTTGAAAAAACCGGTCAGCATAACGTATAAAAAAAGGAAAAAAACAAGTCAGCAGAACCCAAAAAAAATGGAAAAAACCGGTCAGCATAACGTAAAAAAAAACCGGTCAGCACAACGTAAAAAAAACTGGAAAAAAACCGGTCAGCACAACCTAAAAAAATGGAAAAAACCGGTCAGCAAAATGTATAAAAAAAGGAAAAAATCGGTCATCAAAACCCAAAAAGATGGAAAAAAACCGGTCAGCATAACGTATAAAAAGAACCAGTCAGCACAACGTAAAAAAAACAAAAAATTGGAGAAAAAACGGTCAGCATAACGTAAATAAAAAAAACGGTCAGCACAACGTAAAAAAAAATCGGAGGAGCCTGCCGAAGATGAGGCCATTACGGCTCGCCTTTAGGTGTCCTCCTCGGGATAACATCATTTAAAGAACAAGGGTCAGCACAACGTTAAAAAAATCTTAGGAGCCTGCCGAAGATGAGGCCATTACGGTCGCCTTTAAGTGTCCTCCTCTGGATAGCGTCATTTAAAGAACAAGGGTCAACACAACGTAAAAAAAAATGGGTCAGCACAACCTAAAAAAAATGCAAAAAAAAACTGGTCAGCACAACGTCAAAAAAAATTGGAAAAAACCGGTCATCACAATCCAAAAAAAATTAGTCAGCACAACATAAAAAAATGGAAAAAACTGGTTAGCATATCGTAAAAAAAAATCGGTCAGCACAATGTAAAAAAATCGGAGGAGCCTGCCGAAGATGAGGCCATTACGGCTCGCCTTTAGGTGTCCTCCTCTGGATAGCGTCATTTAAAGAACAAGGGTCAGCACAACGTAAAAAAAAACTGGAAAAAAACCAGTCAGCACAACCAAAAAAAACTGGAAAAAATAACGATCAGCACAACGTAAAAAAAACCGAAAAAAATCGGTCAGCATAACGTATAAAAAAAGGAAAAAATCGGTCAGCACAACATAAAAAAATGGAAAAAAACCGGTCAGCATAACGTGAAAAAAACTGGAAAAAACCAGTTAGCATAACGTATAAAAAAACTGGTCAGCACAACGTAAAAAAAACTCGAGGAGCCTGCCAAAGTTGAGGCCATTACGGCTCGTCTTTATGTGTCCTCCTCTGGATAGCGTAATTTAAAATAACAAGGGTCAGCACAATGTAAAAAAAACGGTAAGCACAACCTAAAAAAAACTGGAAAAAAACTGGTCAGCACAACGTAAAAAAAAATTGGAAAAAACCGGTCAGCATAACGTATAAAAAAAAGGTAAAAAACCAGTCAGCACAACCCAAAAAAAATGGAAAAAACCGGTCAGCATAACGTAAAAAAAACAGGTCAGCACAACGTAAAAAAAACCGGTAAGCACAACGTAAAAAAAATCGGAGGAGCCTGCCGAAGATGAGGACATTACGGCTCGCCTTTAGGTGTCCTCCTCTAGATAGCGTCATTTAAAGAACAAGGGTCAGCACAACGTAAAAAAAAAAACTGAAAAAAATCTGTCAACACAACCTAAAAAAAATTGGAAAAAACTGGTCAGCACAACGTAAAAAAAACCGGTCAGCACAACGTAAAAAAAATCGGAGGAGCCTGCCGAAGATGAGGCCATTAGGGCTCGCCTTTAGGTGTCCTCCTCTGGATAGCGTCATTTAAAGAACAAGGGTAAGCAAAACTTAAAAAAAAATAAAAAATAAAAAACTGAAATAAAATCGGTCATCACAACCTAAAAAAAAAAACCAGTCAGCACAACGTAAAAAAAAAAACCGGTCAGCACAACCCATAAAAAAGGAAAAAAAATCGGTCAGCACAACGTAAAAAAACAGGAAAAAAACCGGTCAGCCCAAAAAAAAATCGGAGGTGCCTACCGAAGATGAGGCCATTACGGATTGCCTTTAGGTGTCCTCCTCTGGATAGCATCATTTAAAGAACAAGAGTCTGCACAACGTAAAAAAAAAACCTGAAAAAAAATCAGCACAACCTAAAAAAAAACTGGAAAAAAATCCGGTTAGCACAACATAAAAAAAAACTGGAAAAAAACCGGTCGGCACAACATAAAAAAAAATTGGAGCCTGCCGAAGATGAGGCCATTACGGCTCGCCTTTAGGTCTCCTCCTCTGGATAGTGTCATTTAAAGAACAAGGGTCAGCACAACGTAAAAAATAAAATTGAAAAAAAAAACCGGTCAGCACAACCTAAAAAAAACTGGAAAAAAAACTGGAAAAAAATCGGTCAGCACAACTTAAAAAAAGCTGGAAAAAACCGGTCAGCATAACGTATAAAAAAAAGAAAAAACCGGTCAGCACAACATAAAAAAATGGAAAAACACCGGTCAGTATAACGTAAAATAAACTGGAAAAAAACCGGTCAGCATAACGTATAAAAAACACCGGTCAGCACAACGTAAAAAAAATCGGAGGATCATGCCGAAGTTGAGGCCATTACGGCTCGCCTTTAGGCGTCCTCCTCTGGATAACGTCATTTAAAATAACAAGGTTCAGCACAACATGAAAAAAAACCGGTCAGCACAACGTTAAAAAAATTGAAAAAACCCGTTCAGCATAACGTATAAAAAAAGGAAAAAAACCGGTCAGCACAACCCAAATAAATGGAAAAAAACGGTCAGCACAACGTAAAAAAAAACTGGTAAGCACAACGTAAAAAAAATCGGAGGAGCCTGCCGAAGATGAGGCCATTACGGCTCGCCTTTAGGTGACTTCCTCTGGATAGCGTCATTTAAAGAACAAGGTTCAGCACAACGTAAAAAAAACGGGAAAAAACCCTGTCAGCACAACCTAAAAAAAAAACTGAAAAAAAAAACCGGTCAGCACAACGTAAAAAAAATTGGAAAAAATCGGTCAGCATAACGTATAAGAAAAGGAAAAAAATTGGTCAGCAAAATCCAAAAAAAATGGAAAAAAACCGGTAAGCATAACGTATAAAAAAAATCGGTCAGCACAACCTAAAAAAAACAAAAAAAAACTGGAAAAAACCGGTAAGCATAACTTAAATAAAAAAAACCGGTCAGCACAACGTAAAAAAAAATCATAGGAGCCTGCCAAAGTTGAGGCCATTACGGCTCGCCTTTAGGTGTCCTCCTCTGGATAACGTCATTTAAAATAACAAGGTTCAGCACAACGTAAAAAAAACCGGTCAGCACAACCTAAAAAAAACTGGAAAAAAACTGGTCAGCACAACGTTAAAAAAATTGAAAAAACCCAGTCAGCATAACGTATAAAAAAAAGGAAAAAAACCGGTCAGCACAACCCAAAAAAATGAAAAAAAAAAACGGTCAGCACAACGTAAAAAAATTGGTAAGCACAACGTAAAAAAAATCGAAGGAGCCTGCCGAAGATGAGGCCATTACGGCTCGCCTTTAGGTGACTTCCTCTGGATAGCGTCATTTAAAGAACAAGGTTCAGCACAACGTAAAAAAAACTGGAAAAAAACCTGTCAGCACAACCTAAAAAAAACTGAAAAAAAAACCGGTCAGCACAACATAAAAAAATGGAAAAAATCGGTCAGCATAACGTATAAGAAAAGGAAAAAACCGGTCAGCACAACATAAAAAAATGGAAAAAAACCGGTCAGCATAACGTAAAAAAAACTGGAAAAAAACCGGTCAGCATAACATATAAAAAACACCGGTCAGCACAACGTAAAAAAAATCGGAGGAGCCTGCCGAAGTTGAGGCCAGTACGGCTCGCCTTTAGGTGTCCTCCTCTGGATAGCGTCATTTAAAAAAAAAGGGTCAGCACAACGTAAAAAAAAACTGGTCAGCACAACCTAAAAAAAATTGAAAAAAACTGGTTAGCACAACGTAAAAAAACTGGAAAAACCCAGTCAGCATAACGTATAAAAAAGGAAAAAACCGGTCAGCACAACCCAAAAAAAATTGAAAAAAACCGGTCAGCATAACATAAAAAAAACCAGTCAGCACAACGTAAAAAAAAACTGGTATGCACAACGTAAAAAAAATCGGAGGAGCTTGCCGAAGATGAGGCCATTACGGCTCGCCTTTAGGTGTCCTCCTCTGGATAGCGTCATTTAAAGAATAAGGTTCAGCACAACCTAAAAAAACTGGAAAAAAACCTATCAGCACAACCTAAAAAAAATGAAAAAAAAAAGCCGGTCAACACAATTTAAAAAAAAGCTGGAAAAAATCGGTCAGCATAACGTATAAAAAACCGGTCAGCATAACCTAAAAAAAACAAAAAAATTGGAAAAAAAACGGTCAGCCTAACATAAATAAAAAAAACCGGTCAGCACAACGTAAAAAAAACTGGAAAAAAACCGGTCAGCATAACGTAAAAAAAATGGTCAGCACAACGTAAAAAAAAATCAGAGGAGCCTGCCGAAGATGAGGCCATTACGGCTCGCCTTTAAGTGTCCTCCTCTGGATAGCGTCATTTGAAGAACAAGGGTCAGCACAACTTAAAAAAAAACTGGGAAAAACCGGTCAGCATAACGTATAAAAAAAACCGGTCAGCACAACATAAAAAAATAACAAAAAAAACTGGAAAAACCCGATCAGCATAACGTAAATAAAAAAAACCGATCAGCACAACGTAAAAAAAATCGTAGTAGCCTACCGTAGTTGAGGCCATTACGGCTCGCCTTTAGGTGTCCTCCTCTGGATAGCGTCATTTAAAGAACAAGGGTCAACACAACGTAAAAAAAAATCGAAAAAAACCGGTAAGCACAACCTAAAAAAAATTGGAAAAAAAACCGGTCAGCACAACGTAAAAAAAATGGAAAAAAAACGGTCAGCATAACGTAAAAAAAAACCTGTCAGCACAACGTAAAAAAAATCGGAGGAGCCTACCGAAGATGAGGCAATTACAGCTCGCCTTTAGGTGTCCTCCTCTGGATAAAGTCATTTAAAGAACAAGGGTCAGCACAACGTAAAAAAAAAAACTAAAAACAAAATCGATCAGCACAACCTAAAAAGAAAACTGGAAAAAAACCAGTCAGCACAACATAAAAAAATTAGAAAAAAACCGGTATGCACAACGTAAAAAAAAAATTGGAGGAGCCTGCCGAAGATGAGGCCATTACGGCTCGCCTTTAGGTGTCCTCCTCTGGATAGCGTCATTTAAAGAACAAGGGTCAGCAAAACGTAAAAAAAAAATAAAAAATAAAAAACTGGAAAAAAATCGGTCATCACAACCTAAAAAAACCCAGTCAGCACAATGTAAAAAAAAACCGATCACCACAACCCATAAAAAAGGAAAAAAAATCGGTCAGCACAACGTAAAAAAAACTAGAAAAAAATCAGTCAGCCCAAAAAAAAATAAAATCGGAGGAGCCTACCGAAGATGAGGCCATTATGGCTCGCCTTTAGGTATCGTCCTCTGGATAACGTCATTTAAAGAACAAGGGTCAGCAAAACGTAAAACAAAACCTCAAAAAAAAATCGGCACAACCTAAAAAAAACTGGAAAAAAATCCGGTCAGCACAACGTAAAAAAAAATGCTGGAAAAAACTGGTCAGCATAACATAAAAAAAACCGGTCAGCACAACGTAAAAAAAATCGGAGGAGCCTGCCGAAGATTAGGCCATTACGGCTCGCATTTAGGTGTCCTTCTTTGGAAAGCATCATTTAAAGAACAAGGGTCAGCACAACGTAAAAAAAACTGGAAAAAAAATCGGTCAGCACAACCTAAAAAAAAACTGGAAAAAAAACTAGAAAAAAAATCGGTCATGACAACGTAAAAAAAAACTGGAAAAAACCGGTCAGCATAACGTATAAAAAAAGGAAAAAACCAGTCAGCACAACATATAAAAAGGAAAAAAACTAGTCAGCATAACATAAAAAAAACTGGAAAAAACCGGTCAGCATAACGTATAAAAAACACCGGTCAGCACAACGTAAAAAAAAATCGGAGGAGCCTGCCGAAGTTGAGGCCATTACGGCTCGCCTTCAGGTGCCATCCTCTGGATAGCGTCATTTAAATAACAACGGTCAGCACAACGTAAAAAAAAAACGGTAAGCACAACCTAAAAAAAACTGGAAAAAGACTGGTCTGCACAACGTAAAAAAAAATTGGAAAAAACTGGTCAGCATAACGTATAAAAAAAAGGAAAAAAACCGGTCAGCACAACCCAAAAAAAATTGAAAAACCCGATCAACATAACGTAAAAAAAATCGGTCAGCACAACGTAAAAAAAAATCGGTAAGCACAACATAAAAAAAATCGGAGGAGCCTGTCGAAGATGAGGCCATTACGGCTCGCCTTTAGGTGTCCTCCTCTGGATAGCGTCATTTAAAGAACAAGGGTCAGCACAACGTAAAAAAAAACCTGTCAGCACAACCTAAAAAAAAACTGGAAAAAAATCGGTCAGCACAACTTAAAAAAAAACTGGAAAAAAACCGGTCAACATAACGTATAAAAAAGGAAAAAAATTGGCCAGCAAAATCCAAAAAAATGGAAAAAAAACCGGTCAGCATAACGTATAAAAAAACCGGTCAGCACAACCTAAAAAAACAAAAAAACTGGAAAAAAACCGGTCAGCATAATATAAATAAAAAAAACTGGTCAGCCCAACGTAAAAAAAATCGTAAGAGCCTGCCGAAGATGAGGCCATTACGGCTCACCTTTAGGTGTCCTTCTGTGGATAGCGTCATTTAAAGAACAAGGGTCAGCAAAACGTAAAAAAAAAAACCCTGAAAAAAAATCGGCACAACCTAAAAAAAAACTGGAAAAAAATCCGGTAAGCACAACGTAAAAAAAAACTAGAAAAAAATTGGTTAGCATAACGTAAAAAAAACTGGTCAGCACAACGTAAAAAAAATCGGAGGAGCCTGCCGAAGATGAGGCCATTACGGCTCGCCTTTAGGTGTCCTCCTCTGGATAGCGTCATTTAAAGAACAAGGGTCAGCACAACATAAAAAAAACTGGAAAAAAATCGGTAAGCACAACCTTAAAAAAATTGGAAAAAAACCGTTCAACACAACGTAAAAAAAAATAGGAAAAAAACCGGTCAGCATAACGTAAAAAAAATCGGTCAGCATAACGTAAAAAAAAAATCGGAGGAACCTACCGATGATGAGGCTATTACGGCTTGCCTTTAGGTGTCCTCCTCTGGATAGCGTCATTTAAAGAACAAGGGTCAGCACAACGTAAAAAAAAAACTGGAAAAAAACCGGTCAGCATAACGTATAAAAAAAGGAAAAAAAATTGGCCAGCAAAATCCAAAAAAATGGAAAAAAACCGGTCAGCATAACGTATAAAAAAACCGGTCAGCACAACCTAAAAAAAACAAAAAAACTGGAAAAAAACCGGTCAGCATAATATAAATAAAAAAACTGGTCAGCACAACGTAAAAAAAAATCGTAAGAGCCTGCCGAAGATGAGGCCATTACAGCTCACCTTTAGGTGTCCTTCTGTGGATAGCGTCATTTAAAGAAAAAGGGTCAGCAAAACGTAAAAAAAAAAAACCTGAAAAAAATCGGCACAACCTAAAAAAAACTGGAAAAAATCCGGTAAGCACAATGTAAAAAAAAACTAGAAAAAAATCGGTTAGCATAACCTAAAAAAAACTGGTCAACACAACGTAAAAAAAAATCGGAGGAGCCTGCCGAAGATGAGGCCATTACGGCTCGCCTTTAGGTGTCCTCCTCTGGATACCGTCATTTAAAGAACAAGGGTCAGCACAACATAAAAAAAACTGGAAAAAAATCGGTAAGCACAACCTTAAAAAAATTGGAAAAAAATCGGTCAACACAACGTAAAAAAAATAGGAAAAAAACCGGTCAGCATAACGTAAAAAAAAACCTGTCAGCACAACGTAAAAAAAAATTGGAAGATCCTGCCAATGATGAGGCCATTACGGCTCGCCTTTAGGTGTTCTCCTCTGGATAGCATGATTTAAAGAACAAGAGTCATCATAACGTAAAAAAAATTGGAAAAAAATCGTTAAGCACAACCTAAAAAAATTGGAAAAAAACCGGTGAACACAACGTAAAAAAAATGGAAAAAAACCGATCAGCATAACATAAAAAAAATCGGCCAGCACAACGTAAAAAAATTGGAGGAGCCTGCCGAAGATGTGGCCATTATAGCTCGCATTTAGGTGTCCTCCTCTGGATAGAGTCATTTAAAGAACAAGGGTCAGCACAACGTAAAAAAAACCGAAAAAAAAAACAGGTTAGCACAACCTAAAAAAAATTGGAAAAAACCCGGTTAGCACATCGTAAAAAATAAACTTGAAACAATCGGTCAGCATAACGTATAAAAAAGGAAAAAAACCAGTCAGCACAACCCAAAAAAAAATGGAAAAAAACCAATCAGCATAACGTATAAAAAAAAACGATCAGCACAACGTAAAAAAACCGGAAAAAACCGGTCAGCACAACATAAAAAAATCGGAGGAGCCTGCCGAAGATGAGGCCATTACGGCTCGCCTTTCGGTGTCCTCCTCTGGATAGCGTCATTTAAAGAACAATGGTCAGCACAACGTAAAAAAAACTGGAAAACAACCGGTAAGCACAACCTAGAAAAAATTGGAAAAAAACCAGTCAGCACAACGTAAAAAAAAACTGGAAAAAAATCGGTCAACATAACGTAAAAAACAAAAACCGGTCATCACAATGTAAAAAAAAAATTGGAAAAAAAACCGGTCAGCACAATGTAAAAAAAATGGGAGGAGCCTGCCGAAGATGAGGCCATTACAGCTCGCCTTTAGGTGTCCTCCTCTGAATAGCGTTATTTAAAGAACAAGGGTCAGCAAAACGTAAAAAAAAAATAAAAAAAAACTAGAAAAAAACCGGTCAGCACAACGTAAAAAAAACTGGAAAAAAAACCGGTCCGCAAAAAAAAATAAAATCGGAGGAGCCTACCGAAGATGAGGCCATTTCGTCTCGCCTTTAGGTGTCCTCCTCTGGATAGTGTCATTTAAAGAACAAGGGTCAGCACAATGTAAAAAAAAAACCTGAAAAAATACCGGTCAGCACAAAAAAAATAAAATTGGAGGAGGCTACCGAAGATGAGGCCATTACGGCTCGCCTTTAGGTGTCCTCCTCTGGATAGCGTCATTTAAAGAACAAGGGTCAGCACAACGTAAAAAAAAACCTGAAAAAAAACAGGTCAGCACAAAAAAAATAAAATTGGAGGAGCCTGTCGAAGATGAGACCATTACGACTCGCCTTTCGGTGTCCTCCTCTGGATATCGTCATTTAAAGAACAAGGGTCAGCACAACGTAAAAAAACTGGAAAAAAACCGGTCAGCACAACCTAAAAAAATGGAAAAAAACCGGTAAGCACAATGTAAAAATACTTGAAAAAATAGGTCAGCATAACGTATATAAAAAGGAAAAAAACCGGTCAGCACAACCTAAAAAAAACCGGTCAGCACAACCCAAAAAAAAAGGAAAAAATACCGGTCAGCACAACGTAAAAAAACTGGAAAAAAACCGGTCCACAAAAAAAAAAAAAATCGGAGGAGCCTACCGAAGATGAGGCCATTATGGCTCGCCTTTAGGTGTCCTCCTTTGGATAGCGTCATTTAAAGAACAAGGGTCAGCACATCGTAAAAAAAAAACCTGAAAAAAAATCGGCACAACCTAAAAAAAACTGGAAAAAAATCCAGTCAGCACAACGTAAAAAAAAACTGGAAAAAAATTGGTCAGCACAACGTAAAAAAAACTTGACAAACCGGTCAGCATAACGTATAAAAAAGGAAAAAATCGGTCAGCACAACCCAAAAAAAGCTGGAAAAAAAACCAATTAGCATAACTTAAAAAAAAAAACCTGTCAGCATAACGTAAAAAAAATTGGAAGATCCTGCCAAAGATGAGGCCATTACGGGTCGCCTTTAGGTGTTCTCCTCTGGATAGCATCATTTAAAGAACAATGGTCAGCATAACGTAAAAAAAATTGGAAAAAAAACGGTAAGCACAACCTAAAAAAATTGGAAAAAGACTGGTGAGCACAACGTAAAAAAAATGGAAAAAAACCGATCAGCATAACGTAAAAAAAAATCGGTCAGCACAACGTAAAAAAAAATTGGAGGAGCCTACCGAAGATGTGGCCATTATAGCTCGCCTTTAGGTGTCGTCCTCTGGATAGAGTAATTTAAAGAACAAGGGTCAGCACAACGTAAAAAAAACCGAAAAAAAACCGGTTAGCACAACCTAAAAAAAATTGGAAAAAACCCGGTCAGCACATCGTAAAAAATAAACTTGAAAAAATTGGTCAGCATAACGAATAAAAAAGAAAAAAAAACCAGTTAGCACAACCCAAAAAAATGGAAAAAAACCAATCAGCATAACGTAAAAAAAATCGGTCAGCACAACGTAAAAAAAATTGGAAAAAAACCGGTCAGCACAACATAAAAAAATCGGAGGAGCTTGCCGAAGATGAGGCCATTATGGCTCGTCTTTAGGTGTCCTCCTCTGGATAGCGTCATTTAAAGAACAAGGGTCAGCAAAACGTAAAAAAAACTGGAAAAAAACCGGTAAGCACAACCTAGAAAAAATTGGAGAAAAACCAGTCAGCACAACGTAAAAAAACTGGAAAAAAATCGGTCAACATAACGTAAAAAAAAATTGGTCAGCACAATGTAAAAAAAATCAGACGAGTCAGCCGAAGATGAGGCCATTACGGCTCGCTTTTAGGTGTCCTCCTCTGGATAGAGTCATTTAAAGAACAAGGGTCAGCACAACGTAAAAAAACTGGAAAAAACACCGGTCAGCACAACCTAAAAAAAATGGAAAAAAATCGATCAGCACAACGTAAAAAAACACTTGAAAAAACTGGTCAGCATAACGTATAAAAAAAGGAAAAAAACCGATCAGCACAACCCAAAAAAAGCTGGAAAAAAACCGGTCAGCATAACGTAAAAAAAAAACCGGTCATCACAACGTAAAAAAAAATTGGAAAAAAAACCGGTCAGCACAACGTAAAAAAACTGGAAAAAAAACCGGTCCACAAAAAAAAATAAAATTGGAGGAGCCTACCGAAGATGAGGCCATTTCGTCTCGCCTTTAGGTGTCCTCCTCTGGATAGTGTCATTTAAAGAACAAGGGTCAGCACAATGTAAAAAAAAACTGAAAAAAGACCGATCAGCACAAAAAAAAAATTGGAGGAGGCTACCGAAGATGAGGCCATTACGGCTCGCCTTTAGGTGTGCTCCTCTGGATAGCGTCATTTAAAGAACAAGGGTCACCACAACGTAAAAAAAACCTGAAAAAAAATAAGTCAGCACAAAAAAAAAAAATTGGAGGAGACTGCTGAAGATGAGACCATTACGGCTCGCCTTTCGGTGTCCTCCTTTGGATATCGTCATTTAAGGAACAAGGGTGAGCACAACGTAAAAAAAAACTGGAAAAAAACCGGTCAGCACAACCTAAAAAAACTGGAAAAAAACCGGTAAGCACAACGTAAAAAAAAAACTTGAAAAAATAGGTCAGCATAACGTATAGAAAAAGGAAAAAAACCGGTCAGCACAACCTAAAAAAACCGGTCAGCACAACCCAAAAAAAAGGAAAAAATACCGGTCAGCACAACGTAAAAAAAATAAAAAATAAAAAACTTAAAAAACTGAAATAAAATCGGTCATCACAACCTAAAAAAAAAACCAGTCAGCACAACGTAAAAAAAACCGGTCAGCACAACCCATAAAAAAGGAAAAAAAATCGGTTAGCACAATGTAAAAAAACAGGAAAAAAACCGGTCAGCCCAAAAAAAAAATCGGAGGTGCCTACCGAAGATGAGGCCATTACGGATTGCCTTTAGGTGTCCTCCTCTGGATAGCATCATTTAAAGAACAAGAGTCAGCACAACGTAAAAAAAACCTAAAAAAAAAAAATCGGCACAACCTAAAAAAAAACTGGAAAAAAATCCGGTTAGCACAACGTAAAAAAAACTGAGAAAATCTGGTCAGCACAACATAAAAAAAAATTGGAGCCTGCCGAAGATGAGGCCATTACAGCTCGCCTTTAGGTCTCTTTCTCTGGATAGTGTCATTTAAAGAACAAGGGTCAGCACAACGTAAAAAATAAAACTGGAAAAAAAACCGGTCAGCACAACCTAAAAAAAACTGGAAAAAAATCGGTTAGCGTAACATAAAAAAAATGGAAAAAAACTGGTCAGCACAACGTAAAAAAAAAACTTGAAAAAACCGGTCAGCATAACGTATAAAAAAAGGAAAAAAACCTGTCAGCACAACCCAAAAAAAATGGAAAAAAAACCGGTCAGCATAACGTAAAAAAAACCGGTCAGCACAACGTAAAAAAAACTGGAAAAAAACCGGTCAGCACAACCTAAAAAAATGGAAAAAATCGGTCATCAAAACCCAAAAAGATGGAAAAAAACCGGTCAGCATAACGTATAAAAAGAACCAGTCAGCACAACGTAAAAAAAACAAAAAATTGGAGAAAAAACGGTCAGCATAACGTAAATAAAAAAAAAGGTCAGCACAACGTAAAAAAAAATCGGAGGAGCCTGCCGAAGATGAGGCCATTACGGCTCGCCTTTAGGTGTCCTCCTCGGGATAACATCATTTAAAAAACAAGGGTCAGCACAACGTTAAAAAAATCTTAGGAGCCTGCCGAAGATGAGGCCATTACGGTCGCCTTTAAGTGTCCTCCTCTGGATAGCGTCATTCAAAGAACAAGGGTCAACACAACGTAAAAAAAAATGGGTCAGCACAACCTAAAAAAAATGCTAAAAAAAAAACTGGTCAGCACAACGTCAAAAAAAATTGGAAAAAAACCGGTCATCAGAATCCAAAAAAAATTAGTCAGCACAACATAAAAAAATGGAAAAAACTGGTTAGCATATCGTAAAAAAAAAATCGGTCAGCACAACGTAAAAAAATCGGAGGAGCCTGCCGAAGATGAGGCCATTACGGCTCGCCTTTAGGTGTCCTCCTCTGGATAGCGTCATTTAAAGAACAAGGGTCAGCACAACGTAAAAAAAAACTGGAAAAAAACCAGTCAGCACAACCAAAAAAAATGGAAAAAATAACGATCAGCACAACGTAAAAAAAACCGAAAAAAACCGGTCAGCATAACGTATAAAAAAAGGAAAAAATCAGTCAGCACAACATAAAAAAAATGGAAAAAAAACCGGTCAGCATAACGTGAAAAAAACTGGAAAAAACCAGTTAGCATAACGTATAAAAAAACCGGTCAGCACAACGTAAAAAAAACCCGAGGAGCCTGCCAAAGTTGAGGCCATTACGGCTCGTCTTTATGTGTCCTCCTCTGGATAGCGTAATTTAAAATAACAAGGGTCAGCACAATGTAAAAAAAAACCGGTAAGCACAACCTAAAAAAAACTGGAAAAAAACTGGTCAGCACAACGTAAAAAAAAATTGGAAAAAACCGGTCAGCATAACGTATAAAAAAAAGGTAAAAAACCAGTCAGCACAACCCAAAAAAAATGGAAAAAACCGGTCAGCATAACGTAAAAAAAATAGGTCAGCACAACGTAAAAAAAACCGGTAAGCACAACGTAAAACAAATCGGAGGAGCCTGCCGAAGATGAGGACATTACGGCTCGCCTTTAGGTGTCCTCCTCTAGATAGCGTCATTTAAAGAACAAGGGTCAGCACAACGTAAAAAAAAACTGAAAAAAATCTGTCAGCACAACCTAAAAAAAATTGGAAAAAACTGGTCAGCACAACGTAAAAAAAACCGGTCAGCACAACGTAAAAAAAATTGGTAAGCACAACGTAAAAAAAATCGGAGGAGCCTGCCGAAGATGAGGCCATTAGGGCTCGCCTTTAGGTGTCTTCCTCTGGATAGCGTCATTTAAAGAACAAGGGTAAGCAAAACTTAAAAAAAAAATAAAAAATAAAAAACTGAAATAAAATCGGTCATCACAACCTAAAAAAAAAAACCAGTCAGCACAACGTAAAAAAAAAAACCGGTCAGCACAACCCATAAAAAAGGAATAAAAATCGGTCAGCACAACGTAAAAAAACAGGAAAAAAACCGGTCAGCCCAAAAAAAAATCGGAGGTGCCTACCGAAGATGAGGCAATTACGGATTGCCTTTAGGTGTCCTCCTCTGGATAGCATCATTTAAAGAACAAGAGTCTGCACAACGTAAAAAAAAACCTGAAAAAAAAATCAGCACAACCTAAAAAAAAACTGGAAAAAAATCCGGTTAGCACAACGTAAAAAAAAACTGGAAAAAAACCGGTCGGCACAACATAAAAAAAAATTGGAGCCTGCCGAAGATGAGGCCATTACGGCTCGCCTTTAGGTCTCCTCCTCTGGATAGTGTCATTTAAAGAACAAGGGTCAGCACAACGTAAAAAATAAAATTGAAAAAAAAAACCGGTCAGCACAACCTAAAAAAAACTGGAAAAAATCGGTCAGCACAACATAAAAAAAACTGGAAAAAACCGGTCAGCATAACGTATAAAAAAAAGAAAAAATCGGTCAGCACAACATAAAAAAATGGAAAAAAACCAGTCAGTATAACGTAAAATAAACTGGAAAAAAACCGGTCAGCATAACGTATAAAAAACACCGGTCAGCACAACGTAAAAAAAATCGGAGGAGCCTGCCGAAGTTGAGGCCATTACGGCTCGCCTTTAGGCGTCCTCCTCTGGATAACGTCATTTAAAATAACAAGGTTCAGCACAACATGAAAAAAAACCGGTCAGCACAACCTAAAAAAACTGGAAAAAAACCGGTCAGAACAACGTTAAAAAAATTGAAAAAACCCGTTCAGCATAACGTATAAAAAAAAGGAAAAAAACCGGTCAGCACAACCCAAATAAATGGAAAAAAACGGTCAGCACAACGTAAAAAAAAACTGGTAAGCACAACGTAAAAAAAATCGGAGGAGCCTGCCGAAGATGAGGCCATTACGGCTCGCCTTTAGGTGACTTCCTCTGGATAGCGTCATTTAAAGAACAAGGTTCAGCACAACGTAAAAAAAAAACGGGAAAAAACCCTGTCAGCACAACCTAAAAAAAAAACTGAAAAAAAACCGGTCAGCACAACGTAAAAAAAAACTGGAAAAAATCAGTCAGCATAACGTATAAGAAAAGGAAAAAAATTGGTCAGCAAAATCCAAAAAAAATGGAAAAAAACCGGTAAGCATAACGTATAAAAAAAATCGGTCAGCACAACCTAAAAAAAACAAAAAAAAACTGGAAAAAACCGGTCAGCATAACGTAAATAAAAAAAACCGGTCAGCACAACATAAAAAAAAATCGTAGGAGCCTACCAAAGATGAGGCCATTACGGCTCGCCTTTAGGTGTCCTCCTTCGGATAGCGTCATTTAAAGAACAATGGTCAACACAACGTAAAAAGAACTGGAAAAAAAATCGGTAAGCACAACCTAAAAAAAATTGGAAAAAAAACGGTCAGCCCAACGGAAAAAAAAATTGGAAAAAAACCGGTCAGTATAACGTAAAAAAAAATGGTCAGCACAACGTAAAAAGAAATCGGAGGATTTTTCCGAAGATGCGGCCATTACGGCTCGCCTTTAGGTGTCCTCCTCTGGATAGCGTCATTTAAAGAACAAGGGTCAGCACAACATAAAAAAAAAACTGGAAAAAAACCTGTAAGCACAACCTAAAAAAAATGGAAAAAACCGGTCAACATAACGTATAAAAAAAGGAAAAAACCGGTCAACACAACATAAAAAAAATGGAAAAAAACCGGTCAGCATAACCTAAAAAAAGATGGAAAAAAACCGGTCAGCATAACGTATAAAAAACACCGGTCAGCACAACGTAAAAAAAATCGGAGGAGCCTGCCGAAGTTGAGGCTAGTACGGCTCTCCTTTAGGTGTCCTCCTCTGGATAGCGTCATTTAAAAAATTAAGGGTCAGCACAACATAAAAAAAAACTGGCATCCCAACCTAAAAAAAACTGGAAAAAAAACTGGTCAACACAACGTAAAAAAAATTGGAAAAACCCAGTCAGCATAACGTATAAAAAAAGGAAAAAAACCGGTCTGTACAACCCAAAAAAAATGGAAAAAAACCGGTCAGCATAACGTAAAAAAAAATAGTCAGCACAACGTAAAAAAAACTGGGATGCACAACGTAAAAAAAATCGGAGGAGCTTGCCAAAGATGAGGCCATTACGGCTCGCCTTTAGGTGTCCTCCTCTGGATAGCAGCATTTAAAGAACAAGAGTCAGCACAACGTAAAAAAAAAAAACCTGAAAAAAAATCGGCATAACCTAAAAAAAACTGGAAAAAAATCCGGTCAACATAATGAAAAAAAAACTAGAAAAAAACCGGTCAGCACAACGTAAACAAAAAATTGGAGCCGGCCGAAGATGAGGCCATTACGGCTCGCGTTTAGGTGTCCTCCTCTGGATAGTGTCATTTAAAGAACAAGGGTCAGCACAACGTAAAAAATAAAACTGGAAAAAAAACCGGTCAGCACACCCTAAAAAAAACTGGAAAAAAACCGATCAGCACAACATAAAAAAATGGAAAAAACCGGTCAGCATAACGTATAAAAAAAAAGGAAAAAACCGGTCAGCACAACATAAAAAAATGGAAAAAAACCGGTCAGCATAACGTAAAAAAACTGGAAAAAACCGGTCAGCATAACGTATAAAAAACACCGGTTAGCACAACGTAAAAAAAAATCGGAGGAGCCTGCCAAAGTTGAGGCCATTACGCTCGCCTTTAGGTGTCCTCCTCTGGATAACGTCATTTAAAATAACAAGGTTCAGCACAACGTAAAAAAAACCGGTCAGCACAACCTAAAAAAAACTGGAAAAAAACTGGTCAGCACAACGTTAAAAAAATTGAAAAAACCCAGTCAGCATAACGTATAAAAAAAAGGAAAAAAACCGGTCAGCACAACCCAAAAAAATGAAAAAAAAAACGGTCAGCACAACGTAAAAAAATTGGTAAGCACAACGTAAAAAAAAATCGGAGGAGCCTGCCGAAGATGAGGCCATTACGGCTCGCCTTTAAGTGACTTCCTCTGGATAGCGTCATTTAAAGAACAAGGTTCAGCACAACGTAAAAAAACTGGAAAAAAACCTGTCAGCACAACCTAAAAAAAACTGAAAAAAAACCGGTCAGCACAACATAAAAAAATGGAAAAAATCGGTCAGCATAACGTATAAGAAAAGGAAAAAAATTGGTCAGCAAAATCCAAAAAAAATGGAAAAAAACCGGTCCGGATAACGTATAAAAAAAACCGGTCAGCACAATCTAAAAAAAACAAAAAAAATTGGAAAAAAACCGGTCAGCATAACGTAAATAAAAAAAACCGGTCAGCACAACGTAAAAAAAAATAGTAGGAGCCTGCCAAAGATGAGGCCATTACGGCTCGCCTTTAGGTGTTCTCCTCTGGATAGCGTCATTTAAAGAACAATGGTCAACACAACGTAGAAAAAACTGGAAAAAAAATCGGTAAGCACAACCTAAAAAAAATTGGAAAAAATACCGGTCAGCACAACGTAAAAAAAACTGGAAAAAAATCGGTCAGTATAACGTAAAAAAAAATGGTCAGCACAACGTAAAAAAAATCGGAGGAGCCTGCCGAAGATGAGGCCATTACGGCTCGCCTTTAGGTGTCCTCCTCTGGATAGCGTCATTTAAAGAACAAGGGTCAGCACAACGTAAAAAAAAAATTGGAAAAAAACCTGTCAGCACAACCTAAAAAAAACTAGAAAAAAACCGGTCAGCACAACGTAAAAAAAAACTGGAAAAAACCGGTCAGCATAACGTATAAAAAAAGGAAAAAACCGGTCAGCACAACATAAAAAAATTGAAAAAAATCGGTCAGCATAACGTAAAAAAAACTGGAAAAAAACCGGTCAGCATAACGTATAAAAAACACCGGTCAGCACAATGTAAAAAAAATCGGTGGAGCCTGCCGAAGTTGAGGCCAGTACGGCTCGCCTTTAGGTGTCGTCCTCTGGATAGCGTCATTTAAAAAAACAAGGGTTAGCACAACGTAAAAAAAAACTGTTCAGCACAACCTAAAAAAACTGGAAAAAACTGGTCAGCACAACGTAAATAAAACTGGAAAAACCCAATCAGCATAACGTATAAAAAAGGAAAAAACTGGTCAGCGCAACCCAAAAAAATAGAAAAAACCGGTCAGCATAACATAAAACAAAACCAGTCAGCACAACGTAAAAAAAAACTGGTATGCACAACGTAAAAAAAATCGGAGGAGCTTGCCTAAGATGAGGCCATTACGGCTCGCCTTTGGGTGTCCTCCTCTGGATAGCGTCATTTAAAGAACAAGGTTCAGCACAACCTAAAAAAATGGAAAAAAACCTATCAGCACAACCTAAAAAAAACTGAAAAAAAACCGGTCAACACAACTTATAAAAAAGCTTGAAAAAATCGGTCAGCATAACGTATAAAAAACCGGTTAGCATAACCTAAAAAAAACAAAAAAATTGGAAAAAACCGGTCAGCCTAACATAAATAAAAAAAACCGGTCAGCACAACGTAAAAAAAACTGGAAAAAAACCGGTCAGCATAACGTAAAAAAAACGGTCAGCACAACGTAAAAAAAATCAGAGGAGCCTGCCGAAGATGAGGCCATTACGGCTCGCCTTTAGGTGTCATCCTCTGGATAGCGTCATTTAAAGAACAAGGGTCAGCACAACGTAAAAAAAATGAAAAAAAAACCGGTAAGCACAACCTAAAAAAAATTGGAAAAAAAACCGGTCAGCACAACGTGAAAAAAATGGAAAAAAACCGGTCAGCATAACGTAAAAAAAAACCTGTCAGCACAACGTAAAAAAGAAATCGGAGGAGCCTACCGAAGATGAGGCAATTACGGCTCGCCTTTAGGTGTCCTCCTCTGGATAAAGTCATTTAAAGAACAAGGGTCAGCACAACGTAAAAAAAAAAAACTAAAAACAAAATCGGTCAGCACAACCTAAAAAGAAAACTGGAAGAAAACCGGTCAGCACAACATAAAAAAATTAGAAAAAAATCGGTATGCACAACGTAAAAAAAAAATTGGAGGAGCCTGCCGAAGATGAGGCCATTACGGCTCGCCTTTAGGTGTCCTCCTCTGGATAGCATCATTTAAAGAACAAGGGTCAGCAAAACGTAAAAAAAATAAAAAATAAAAATCTGGAAAAAAATCGGTCATCACAACCTAAAAAAACCCAGTCAGCACAACGTAAAAAAAAAAAAAACGATCACCACAACCCATAAAAAAGGAAAAAAATCGGTCAGCACAACGTAAAAAAAACGGAAAAAAATCGGTCAGCCCAAAAAAAATAAAATCGGAGGAGCCTACCGAAGATGAGGCCATTACGGCTTGCCTTTAGGTATCCTCCTCTAGATAGCGTCATTTAAAGAACAAGGGTCAGCAAAACATAAAAAAAAACCTCAAAAAAAATCGGCACAACCTAAAAAAAACTGGAAAAAAATCCGGTCAGCACAACGTAAAAAAAAATGCTGGAAAAAACCTGGTCAGCATAACGTAAAAAAAACTGGTCAGCACAACGTAAAAAAAATCGGAGGAGCCTGCCGAAGATGAGGACATTACGGCTCGCCTTTAGGTGTCCTCCTCTAGATAGCGTCATTTAAAGAACAAGGGTCAGCACAACGTAAAAAAAACTAAAAAAAAACCTGTCAGCACAACCTAAAAAAAATTGGAAAAAACTGGTCAGTACAACGTAAAAAAAACTGGTCAGCACAACGTAAAAAAAATCGGTAAGCACAACGTAAAAAAAATCGGAGGAGCCTGCCGAAGATGAGGCCATTAGGGCTCGCCTTTAGGTGTCCTCCTCTGGATAGCGTCATTTAAAGAACAAGGGTAAGCAAAACTTAAAAAAAAATAAAAAATAAAAAACTGAAATAAAATCGGTCATCACAACCTAAAAAAAAAAACCAGTCAGCACAACGTAAAAAAAAAAAAACCGGTCAGCTATTGGGGTGTTAAGGGTTGGAAGGATGTGTGATGTGGTGGTATGCTGTGATTGTTGTTGGTATGGTGAATTTTTTGCAGGTTTGGGCAATTGGGGTTGTTGTAATTGAAGTCCCTTTGTTCCTGATATTGAGATTCCTTCATTCCTAGATAAGAATGTGGCTTCCATGGTGGGAATTGTGCCTTCACTGTGGTAGAATGGAGAAAGTCAATTTGTCTAGCTGTTGACCCCAATTGTTGCTGAGTTTGCTGATGTAGCTGTTTGCTTTGATTCATGACTGCCTTCATTCCTTCAAGTTTCATCATCTCCTTTTCTGAAGTTGCATTCTGTGGGGTCTCAGATGAGTGTTGGTTATTGGCTCTCTTGTTATTGAGCTCTACAGTTCCTTGGCCAGTTGCTGTTGCTTTGAGAAGGTTATCTGAGACGTAATCCACTGCTCCTCTTGTTTCTGGGGTTAATCCTTCATAGAACGCTTGGAAACCCACTTTGTCAATTGCTTTCTTGTATCTTTCCCATGCTTTGAACAATGGTTCTTCCTCTCCTTGTGTGAATGGATGTATCCCCTCTTTCATCTTGATGTTTTGTTGGGATGAGGAGAATTTGGCCAGAAATTTGGTAACCAAATCGTCCCAACTAGTAATACTTCCCTGGGGAAAGGTTTCGAACCATTGTGCAGCTTCGTCCTTTAATGAGAAGGGAAATAGCAAGAGGTGTCATGATTTACACCATTGGGGCTAACAGCACCACAAGTCTTTAGAAAAATGGATATATGCTGTTCAGGATCTTCCACTGGGTTTCCGCTGTAAGAACAATTTTTCTTGATTGATGTAATGAGTTGCGGCTTCATGTTGTGGTGTTCTTCTTTCTCAGAAACTCCTTCTTCAATGATATCTTTCCATTTGGCTGCTCTTCTTTCCTGTGGCATATAAATCAATCACAAGGAATACACAGTGGTATTTTTGGAGAATAGAGTGTAGTCAATTGTGACAGAACCTCAAACAGTTAGCGTGTTAATAGAGGCAAAACTTCAAACAGTTAGTGGGTTAGTCAAAAATAAAGAAAAAGTGCTTGATCTAAATTACCACCTCACTTAATCATTGTCAATCTAATCAATCCCCGGCAACGGCGCCAAAAACTTGATGAGTATTTTGCGGAAAAATGTGTTTCTCCCAAAACACACAAATCTAACCGGCAAGTGCACCGGGTCGCATCAAGTAATAATAACTCACGGGAGTGAGGTCGATCCCACAGGGATTGAAGGATTGAGCAATTTTAGTTTAGTGGTTGATTTAGTCAAGCGAATCAAGATTTGGTTGAGTGATTTGTGATTTGCAGAATTTAAATTGCATAGAAAATAAAGGGAATGGGGAATTGGCATGAAATTAAAGAGAGCGGGAATTAAAGTGCTGAATCTTAAAGAGCAAGAAATTAAATGGCAGAAACTTAGAACGCAAGAAATGTAAATTGCAAAATCTTAAAATGCAAGAAATGTAGATGGCTTGAATTATAAAGGGAATTGGGAGTTGGATTTGCAGAAATTAAACAAGGAAAAGTAAAATTGCAACAAGCAGAGAAGTAGAAAATGACTTGGATCAAACCGGATCTTAAACAGAAAAGTAAATGGGAAATCTGGATCTCAGGACCCAAGAGACTAGAAAACCAAGTCTAGATCTCAATACCTTCCTAGATCCAACAAGAACAATTGCAAGGGAAATGTAAATTGCAAAGAAATTAGATGAAGAGCAATTAACAGAAAATTAAATTCAATTAAGCAGTAAAGAAACAGAGAGATCCAAGGATGAGATTGAAACAGAATTCCTTCAATTCTCCAACCCAAGATCCAAGACAATTAAAATTGAAAGCAGTAAAACTAAGAGGAAGAGAATGGAATTCTCCTTCCCCAAACTAGGAAATTAAAGCTCACTCTATATCTAAAACTCAAAAGGAAAGCTCTCTGAAAAATCAGAAAAGGAAGCTCCCGAATAACTTGAATTCTAGCCTATTTATACACTTTCTTCAAATGATCTTCAAGCCTTGAGTTGGGCCTTTGCTCTTGGTGGAATTGGGTTGAAAGAGGCCTTGGTTGATTGCTCTTGGAGTTTGGAGAGGAACTAAAGTGAACCAATTGAACCGGATTGGATTTTTATAGAAGTTGGAGTAAAAGTTTGAGCCAAAGTTAGGGGTCTAACTTTTGCTCAAACTTTTCATATCAGATAGCCCATTTTACTGATGCCAACGTTGGTGCCAAATTTAGGGGTCTAACTTTAGCTCCAATGTTGGCCCTTCCTAATGCACCAATGGCGCCAACGTTAGCCTCCAAGTTAGGGGGCTAACGTTGGCGCAAACGTTGGCTAGCCCTGGAGCAAATTTTTCATGCCAACGTTAGCCTCCAAGTTAGGGGGCTAACGTTGGCGCAAACGTTGGCTAGCCCTAGAGCAAATTTTTCATGCCAACGTTAGCCTCCAAGTTAGGGGGCTAACGTTGGCGGAAACGTTGAGTAGCCATGGGTGAATTTTTCAATTCTCACGTTAGCCTCCAAGTTAGGGGGCTAACTTTGAGGCTAACTTTCCACCCAAAAGTTTGTGCAAAAGTTTGAGGGCTAACTTCAAGTCCAACTTTATACTTCCTGGTTCAATTTCACTTGTTTCATTGTCCTCTCTTAGCTTCTAGCCATGATGCAATTGCATATTTGTTATATTAGCTAGTTAGTTTAGTTGGTTTTAGCTTAATTTCACTCATTTTCTCTAAATAAACAAGTCCTTTTATGAGTTTTGTCTTCATGCATGAGAATACCAAGGAACATGTTGATTCTAGCCAAATTCATGCAAATGATTTAAGGAATACATATATGAATGAGTATGAATGAATCTCATGAAATTTATTGCATGAATTGGTAAGACTTTGAAGATGTTTCCCTTGTTGATGATAGGTGATGAAACAAGAAAGCATGGAAGCAAGAATGATGCAAGCTGGGCAAGAAGAAGAAAAGTTGTTGGCGTTGCCAACTTGGAGAAAGGGGGCGTTGTTGAAGGCAACGCCAGGCAGCCCTGGAGAAGCAAAAGTTGGCGTTGCCAACTTGGAGAATGGAGGGCGTTGTTGAAGGCAACGCAAGGCTAGCAAGGCTTGGCCCAGGAAAAGGAGATGCACGTTGCCAACGCCAAGTTATGAAGGCGTGTTCCTTGGCAACGTAGCAAGTAACTTTGGCACCAAAGGGAGCTCGAGCACGTTGTTGAGCTAGGAACCATGGGCGTGTTCTAAGGCAACGCCAGGAATGGTTGCTTGGCTAGGCACCAAGTCTTGGTGCCAATCAAGTTGCCAACGCCAAGCAAGGCTGCCAACCACGTTGCCAACGCCAAGCAAGGCTGCCAACCACGTTGCCAACGCCAAGCAAGGCTGCCAACCAAGTTGCCAACGCCAGGAAAGGTTGCCAACGCCAGCTTCTATGGGCGTGTTCAATGGCAACGTGGGAAACAATGTTTAGAGCCTTGAAGAAGGCTCGAGCACGTTGCCAACGCCAGCTTCTATGGGCGTGTTCAATGGCAACGTGGGAAGCAATGTTTGGAGCTAGGAAAGAGAATCGAGCACGTTGCCAACTCAAGAAAGCATTGGCGTGTTTGGCAACAACGCCAGGAAGCTTTGGATGGTGAAGAATGGAGGCAGCACGTTGCTAACTTGGAAATACAAAGGCGTGTTTGCCAAAAACGCCTGCGATTTTAGCAGCCTGACCATGTCCCCTTCAACGGAAGATATCTTGAGCTACAGAGATCCAAATTGAGTGCTTCCAGTTGCGTTGGAAAGCTAACATTCAGAGCTTTCCAACCATATATAATAGTCTATGGTGGAGCACAAAATTGAAGCCAAATCAGAGTCATCTTTAGGCCCTAAAAACAAGAACATGAAGTTGAAATTCAAGAAGGCTAGAAGGTAGCCCATGAGGAAGCAACGAGCACGTTGCCAACGTGCCAACAAGGGGGAGTGTTCAGCAACAACGCCAGCCTCATGTCTTTGCCTTGGGAGGCTAGGCACGGGCACGTTGCCAACTTGGGAGGATAGGTGCGTTTTTAGCAACAACTTGGCAGCTTGACCTTACCTTCTTTGAGGAAGCATAACTTGAGCTAGGAAAGTCCAATTGAGGTGATTCCAGTGGCATTGGAAAATAGACATCAAGAGCTTTCCCATGATGTATAATAGTCCATATTGAAGCAGAAGGTTGACACTCAAATTCTGGGCTACATTTAGCATGAAAGTAGAGCCAAGAAGAGGAAAAGCAAGTTGTTGGCAATAACTTGGGCCAATAACGCCCAAGTCTCGAACCTCACTTCCAGGAAAACACCATGCACGTTGCCAACGTGCATTAAGCCTAGAGTTATTGCCAATAACGCCCCTCAATGGGCCAGAATTGTTGCCAACTTGCTCTGCTTTCTCTATTCCTCACAAAGGCCAGCAAGTTCTTCAATTGAACCAGAAATTCAACAAAGAGGAAGCCCACATTGCTAGTCCAATTGAAGATCTTTGAAGGAGTTTTAGGACTAATATAAATAGAGATTGAGTTTGTACTTTAAGGGGACTTTTGACACTGAGATTTTTTGAGACTCTTAGCACTTTTATCTTGAGAACTCTCTAGCACTTCCCCGGGAGGATACTCGGGGAGCTATTTTTGGTTCTTCTTGGAACTTCTCTTCTTCACTTTTAAGCTTTAAGCATTTCCTTATTCTTCTTCATCTTTCTTTGCATTTTAGTTTAATTTTGGTTTATGGCAATTGTTGTTGAAATTGGAGCTATGACTCACTAAACCCCACTTTCATTAGGGGGAAGAGCTCTGCTTGTTTGAATGCATTGATGAACTCATCTTTTCCTCCTCAATTCTAGTGGTTGATCTAAAGAGAGAACTCTTGTTCTTCAAAGATTCAACCACCATCGAGAGAGGGGTTAATCTATATGAATTATATGGTGAATTTGAGGGATGAGCCATATAATTCAGTTTAGAGTTCATCCTTTCATGATTTCTTTAATCAATACACCTTGGTTAGTATGTGAGATGTAACTTTCCTTGGTTGAGATTATGGGAGTTGTGTGGCTGGATTAGATTTGAGCTTCATCTCTTCTCATGAACAATTAGATCACGAGAGTGGCAATTGGTTATGTTGAGAGAAATTGAATCACTAAGAGATTAGGATTCAATTACCCACTTGCCATGGATCTATACCCATGATTGAGAAGGAATTGATCAACATCAATTCATGAAAATTTGCATCTCCAATCCCTAATGATCCTCTCCACCATTAATTCTTATTTCTTTTACTTCTAGTTATTTGACTACCCATAACCCAAATTCCCTTCAACATTCTGTCAATTTACTCTTCTGTTCCTTTAGTTCTTGCTATTTACTCTTATGTTCTTTAAATTTCTGCAATCTTTAATTCCTTGCAATTTATCTTTGATGCCATTTAAGTTTCTTGCACTTTAAGTTTCCGTTATTTACTTTCATTTTATTTCTCTCTTCTAGTTCTTTACATTCTTTGACATTTAAATTCTTGCAATTATGTTCAAAAATCAAAATGCTCATGAAATTAAAACTATGTTTGCTTGACTAAATTCACCATTAACTAAAGTTGCTTAATCTACCAATCTCCGTGGGATCGACCTCACTCTTAGTGAGTTTTATTACTTGATGCGACCCGGTATACTTGCCGGTTGTACGTGAAATCAAATTTTTACGTATCAAGTTTTTGGCGCCGTTGCGGGGGATTGGAAAAGATTGACAATGATTAAGTGAATGGTAGTTTAGATTAGGCATTTTTTTATTGTTTTTGTTAAGCCCACTAACTGTTTGATACTTTGTTTCACTAACTCCAATTCCACTCTAGTTCTAGAGTGTTTCATTTGTGATTTTGGTTTTGTTTGTGTATGTCAGGAGCTAGTAGACTTAATCCTGAAGACGAGAGGATCCTCCGAAGGATAAGGAGAGCAGAAAGAGGAAAGGGAATAGTTGGTGAAGAGGAGTCAGAGGGAGAAGATCAAGCCATGGAGGATGAGATGCAAAATCCTCCTGGAGGGGTCAACAACAATGATGGACCACCTAGAAGGGTGTTATCTTCATATACTATCCCTGATCCAAGACATTGTGGGAGCAGTATTGCTACACCAAATGTTCATGCCCATAACTTTGAGTTGAAACCTCAGCTCATTACTTTGGTACAGAACAATTGCTCTTATGGAGGGGGACCTCTTGAAGACCCAAATCAACATCTATCTGTTTTTCTGAGGATATGCAATACAGTGAAGACAAATGGAGTGCATCCAGATGTCTACAAGTTGTTACTATTTCCATTCTCTTTGAGGGACAAGGCCACTCAATGGCTAGAGTCATTCCCCAAGGAAAGCCTCAACAATTGGAATGATGTGATGGGCAGATTTCTAGCAAAGTTTTACCCACCTCAAAGAATCATCAAGTTGAAGACAGAGGTTCAAACTTTCAGGCAAATGGAAGGGGAGTCATTGTATGAAGCCTGGGAAAGATATAAGGCACTAATGAGAAGATGCCCCCCTAACATGTTTAGTGACTGGGTTAAGCTCCAAAACTTCTATGAAGGCTTAAGCTTAGAAGCAAGGAAGGGACTAGACTACTCATCAGGAGGGTCACTCAACATGATGAAAACTGCCGAGGAGGCTCAAGACCTCATTGAGATTGTGGCAAACAATCAATACTATTACTCATCAGAGAGGCAGCACAATCCGACCCCAAAGAAAGGTGTGATGGAGCTTGAAGGTGTTGATGCTATCTTGGCACAAAATAAGTTAATGCACCAACAAATCCAACAACAAATGGAGGTGATAACAAAAAGAATGGATGGTTTGCAACTTGCAGCAGTGAACACAACAAATCAATCATTACTTGAATGGAACCAAGGTGAAGGGACCACTGTTGAACAACCACAAGAACAAGTCCAGTACATGCAGAATACTTCAAATTCTCAGGATGAATTTCATGGCGATACATACAACCCATCTTGGAAAAATCATCCCAATCTAAAGTGGGGTGAAAACCATTGGCAAAAGAATAGCAACCACAATCACACCCGTAACAACAATAACCAAAATCACCATACCAACAACACTAACCAATATAGAAAAACACAAAACACATATCAACCACCCCATCATAATTCACAAACTCACCAAAATAACTTCTCTGCACCATCATCCAACTCACAAAATTACCACACTAATCCACCCAACAACTTCCAACAACAATCAACCCCCATCATACCCCCAATTGACCATCATGAGACCAGACTCTCAAGTCTTGAAGCAACCTTGCAAGCACTTGCTCAAACCACTCAAGCCTTAGCCAAGGGACACAAGGAACATGAGGTCACCATGAAGAATATTGAGAGACAAGTGGGACAATTAGCCAAACAAGCCGAGCGACCAACCAATATTCTCCCAAGTGACACAATACCCAACCCAAGAGAAGAATGTAAAGCTTTGCAGTTAAGGAGTGGCAAGGTAGTTGGTGAGAGTTCCAATAAAGAAGCAATAAAACCCAAAGAGCAAGACACAGTGGAAATACATGTGGAAAGGCAAGATGAAGAAAATGCTTCAACATCTAACAAAGGCAAAGAAGCTGTCAAGCCACAAGGCAACCCACCCAGACAAAGAAGCAACCATGATAGCAATGAGAGTGTGAATCCACAACAAGAAAACAAAAATGAAGGAGTAAAAGCTTATGTACCCAAGCTTCCGTACCCAACTAGGATACACAAAGGAGCAAAGGACCAACAATTCCCAAGGTTCTTAGAAATCTTCAAGAAACTTGAAATCAACATCCCATTGGCAGAAGCTCTGGAACAGATGCCATTATATGCAAAGTTTCTTAAGGAATTGATCACCAAGAAGAGAAGTTGGCAAGAAAAAGAAACGGTGATTCTCAATCAAGAGTGTAGTGCCATCATTCAAAAAGGGCTACCTCCAAAACTCAAAGACCCTGGCAGCTTCCTCATACCCTGCACGATTGGGAGCATGGCCGTTGACAAATCACTTTGTGACCTGGGAGCAAGCATTAACCTAATGCCCCTTACCATGATGAAGAAAATGATGATTGAAGAGCTTAAACCCACAAGGATGTCACTCCAACTTGCTGACAGATCCATCAAAAGACCAAATGGAGTAGTTGAGAACCTCTTGGTGAAGGTGGGAAACTTCATATTCCCAGCTGATTTTGTGGTCCTAGACATGGATGAAGAGGGAAACAATTCAGTCATTCTTGGTAGACCCTTTTTGGCTACAGCTAGAACAATCATTGATGTGGAAAAGGGAGAGATGATTTTCAGAATGCATGATGAGCAAATGACCATAAATGTCTTCAAAGCAATGCAACACCCTGTTGAGAAAGAAAATTGCATGAGGATTGATGTAGTAGATTCTTTGGTTGAAGAAGTGCTTGACACAAACCATCAAGTGAAACAAGAGGAAGTCCATAACATCAAGGGACAAGAAGAGAACAAATTGGAAGCATCAGAGGAACCAAGTGAAGCTACGAAAGAAGAGACACCACAACAAGAGTTGAAACCACTACCCCCTCATCTTAAATATGCATTCCTTGGTGAGAAGGACAGCTTCCCAGTGATCATCAATTCCACATTGAATGCAGAGGAAGAAGAAAAGCTCCTTGTGGTTTTGAAAGCTCACAAAGAGGCGTTGGGATGGACCATTGATGACTTAAAAGGCATAAGCCCTGCAGTATGCATGCACAAGATACTTTTAGAGGAGAATTCCAAACCAGTGGTACAACCCCAAAGAAGATTAAATCCCACAATGAAGGAGGTTGTTCAAAAGGAAGTCCTGAAGTTGTGTAAAGCTGGGATTATCTACCCCATATCTGACAGCCCGTGGGTCAGTCCAGTGCAAGTAGTACCTAAGAAAGGGGGGATGACTGTCATTGTTAATGAAAAGAATGAGCTTATTCCAACACGAACAGTGACTGGGTGGAGGATGTGCATAGACTATAGGAGGCTGAATGATGCCACACGAAAAGATCACTTTCCTCTACCTTTCATTGACCAGATGCTTGAAAGGTTGGCTGGCCATGCCTATTACTATTTTCTTGATGGATATTCTGGGTATAACCAGATTGTGGTTGACCCCATGGATCAAGAGAAGACTTCCTTTACATGTCCCTTTGGAGTCTTTGCATATAGGAGAATGCCATTTGGACTGTGTAATGCCCCAGCTACCTTTCAAAGATGCATGCTCTCAATCTTCTCAGACATGGTAGAAAAATTTATTGAAGTATTTATGGATGATTTCTCTGTTTTTGGTGATTCTTTCAATACTTGCTTGCATCATCTTACCCTAGTCTTGAAAAGGTGCCAAGAAACCAATTTAGTTTTGAATTGGGAGAAGTGCCATTTCATGGTACCCGAAGGCATTGTTCTTGGTCACAAAATTTCAAGAAAGGGTATAGAAGTTGACAAGGCAAAAGTAGAAATTATAGAAAAACTTCCTTTGCCAACTAGTGTGAAAGCTGTTAGGAGTTTCTTAGGGCATGCTGGATTCTATAGGAGATTCATCAAAGATTTTTCCAAAATAGCAAAGCCACTAAGCAATTTGCTGGTGGTAGACAATCCTTTTTTCTTTAATGATGAATGCAAACATGCTTTTGAAACTCTAAAGGCTAAGCTCACCACAGCACCAATCATCACACCCCCAAGTTGGGGACTACCTTTTGAACTTATGTGTGATGCAAGTAACCTTACAATCGGTGCTGTGTTGGGGCAGAGGAAGGAAAAGAAGCTTCATGTTATCTACTATGCAAGTAAGGTATTGAATGAAGCTCAAAAGAACTACACCACAACAGAGAAAGAGCTACTAGCTGTGGTATATGCTTTTGATAAGTTTAGACAATATTTGATTGGATCTAAAGTCTTAGTGTATACTGACCATGCTGCTCTTAAGTATCTTATGTCAAAACAGGATGCCAAACCAAGGCTAATCAGATGGGTGCTACTCCTACAAGAGTTTGACATTGAGATAAGAGATAGAAAGGGCAATGAAAATCAAGTTGCTGACCACTTATCAAGGTTACCACAAGATACATGCCAAGACAACCTTCCATCAATAAATGAAGAATTTCCAGATGAGCACCTCTTGCAAATTCAACATGTCCCTTGGTTTGCAGACATGGCCAACTACAAGGCGGGAAGAATCATTCCACAAGAGTACACAAAACAACAAGTTAAGAAGCTGTTGCATGAGGCTAGGTTCTTCTTCTGGGATGAACCATTCTTGTTCAAAAGATGCCCAGATGGAATGATAAGAAGATGTGTGTCAGAGGATGAGATGAAGAACATACTATGGCATTGTCACAACTCTAGTTATGGTGGTCATTTTGGAGCCGAAAGAACGGCTGCAAAGGTCCTTCAAAGTGGTTTCTACTGGCCCTCAATCTTGAAGGATGCTAGAGAGTTCGTGAGCCATTGCAATGAATGTCAAAGAACAGGGGGTTTGTCAAAGAAAAATGAAATGCCTCAGAAGTTCATTTTGGAAGTGGAACTCTTTGATCTGTGGGGAATAGATTTCATGGGACCTTTTCCTCCATCTTACACATTCAAATACATCTTAGTAGCAGTAGAGTATGTCTCCAAATGGGTAGAAGCAATAGCCACCACCACATGTGATACCAACGTGGTCTTGCAATTCCTCAAGAAGAACATCTTCACTAGATTTGGAGTGCCCAAAGGACTTATAAGTGATGGGGGAAGCCACTTCTGCAACAAGCAACTAAATTCTTTACTCCACAAATATGGTGTTACTCACAAAGTGGCCACACCATATCACCCACAAACCAATGGGCAAGCTGAACTTGCCAACAGAGAGCTAAAAAGGATTTTGGAGAAAACTGTGGGAACAACAAGAAAGGATTGGGTTAGGAAGCTGGATGATGCACTTTGGGCATATAGGACAGCCTTCAAGACACCCATAGGAAAATCTCCATTTCAGCTGGTGTATGGAAAAGCATGCCACCTCCCTGTGGAGCTTGAACATAAGGCCTTTTGGGCCACCAAACTTCTGAATTTAGATGCTCAAGCAGCAGGAGAGAAGAGGTTGCTACAACTCAATGAACTTGAGGAGTTCAGATTGGAAGCATATGAAAATGCCAAAATATACAAAGAGAGAGCAAAGAGATGGCATGATAAGAGGATCTCTCAAAGAACATTCGAACCAGGCCAAAAGGTGTTGTTATTCAATTCAAGATTGAAGATCTTCCCTGGAAAGCTGAGGTCTAGATGGAGTGGTCCATACACCATCATCAAAGTATCACCTCATGGCTATGTCGAATTACTTGATGAAGCCTCAAAACAAACCTTCACAGCCAATGGACATAGGGTGAAGCACTATTTTGGTGGCCCCTGGGGCAAGGAAGAGAGTGTGCAACTCTTAGCATGAGCAAAGAAGCTGCAGTGTCAAGCTAAGGACAATAAACAAGCGCTTCATGGGAGGCAACCCATGCACAGGGAGTCTTTTATTTTCATACTTTAGTAATCAATAATGATAGGTTGCATCATATACATCTAAGAAAATAAAAAGTAGACTAGTACATAGTGTATGCAAGGCACTAAGTTTGGTGTGGCCAATCTTGAAGTAATGGCAAAAGTTTGTTCTACAACACTTAGCCACAAACTAAGTTTGGTGTCCATACATACACGGAAATGCTAAACTATGAAAGTACAGCTATTTTAGTTATAAAAGAAAATATATATAATAAATTTTAATTTTGCTTAGTCAATTTTGCATAGGAATATCATCATAAGTGTTAGCTAGTAATGTCACTTTAAGAATCTCAAGCTTTTGGAATTTTGTTGCAGGAGAGAAAGAAAGAAGTGATGGGGAATCTTGGAAAGAGGTCACGGATGCACAAGGAAGCATGCTTCCCATGCTATGACCGAACCCTTAGAACCATGCATCTCACCACGGAAGTCACTAGAACCATGCATCCCCACCAAATTTCACTTTAAATACTTCAACCATATTCATCAAACCTCACTTTTCCTCACTCATCCTTCACATAACAGAAACACTCCACCTCCCCTCACCATCATTTTCTAGCTTGCCTCAGTCACCTTGTTGTCATATATCCCACTCACAACCATTTTCTTTATGCTTGAGGACAAGCATTCACCTAAGTTTGGTGTGGGAGATTCAACCCTTGCAAGTGAATCTCAATGGCCTCATCATCAAGGGATAGGAGAGAAGATGAAGGACAAGACACCTTTGATCAAAGAAGATTCAAATCCAAACACAACGAGCGTATCTTTAGCTGGATGTCAAGCAAAGATGTTGTTCCGGAGTTACCTTTCAAGCTAGAAAAGATGAATACCCTGAAATACAAAAAATAATCAGGAAAAGGGGATGGGAGCTTCTCTGTAACCAACCTCAAGAAGTGAGCATGCTTCTCATCCATGAGTTCTACACTAATGTGATAAGAGAATATGATGATGAAGAACCATACATGAGTTATGTAAGAGGTGTGACTGTTGATTTTAGCCCGGACACCATCAACAGGGTGCTAAAGGTCAAGTCAAAACAGTTCAAACGAGCTAGCTATGTAGAAAGGGTTGAAAATGACCCAAGATATATGGATGTGGTAAGTGACTTATGCAGAGTAGGCACGGATTGGGTGTTGGATTCACATGGACAACCACTCAAACTTCGGAGAGGTGATCTCATACCTCAAGCAAAAGGATGGCATGACATAGTGAGGAAATCATTGATGTCCACTTCAAATAATTCTGAGGTAACGGTGAATAGAGCAATAATGATCCATTGTATAATGAAAAGAGGAGAAATTAATGTTGGAGACATTATAGCCAAGAACATCATTGACATAGCTCAAAAGGTCAAACAGGACAGCTGGCTAGGATATCCTAGTACTATTCTACGCCTATGTGAAGAAGCTGGAGTGCCTCTGGAAGAATTTGAAGAAACTGATGTGGTCTCTGTTGGAAAACCTCTTACCCGAGAAAGGTTGGAATTTATCACCACAACCCAATTGGAGAGGCAACCTTTAGCAAGAAGGAAGAAAAGGAAAGAAGCAAGACAAGAGGAGGAGCCTCAAGAAATGGAAGAACCTCATACCTTGAACATGAATCAACTCCAAGCCGCTTTGGAAGGAATCTCTGGGCAATATTCACAAATTCAAAGAAGCCAAGAGGAACAAGCTCAGCAACAAAGGGACCTTTGGCAGTTGATGGACCAACAAAGAGGGGTTCAAGTTCAATGGATGAACCAACAAAATGAATACCAAGCACACATGATGGAACTACAACAGAACAATATGCCAAGATGCATGAAGCCATCAACAATTCAACTGTTGAATATGGAAAAGCCATGGAGAAAGTAATACAAGAACAAGCTCAACTAAGGAAAGAGCAAGCTCAGCAAAGAGAACTTCTCCATAGGTTGGATGCTAGACATGATACATTTCACAAAGAGTTCAATGAAAGCAGAATGTTCAGGGAAGCCAGGCATAAGGACAGGCTAGACTATGATATATGCACCCAAGAAAAGCTTAGTTACCTTTGTGGAGCACCCCCATTACTCAACCCACAAATTAAAAGTTTTAATGAAGCTCGCAAAATATTTGAAGAGCAGGAACTTGCAAGGGTGAGATTTAATGCTCAAAGGCTAAAGGAGACAATGATAAGCTCAGGAGTATGGCAAAGAGAAGAGGGGGACGCAACAACAAAACAACAAGGAGAACTAAGAAGGAAAAGAAAGAAGATCCAAAGGGGGATTCAACAACAAAACAACAAGGAGAACTAAGAAGAAAAAGAAAGAAGATCCAAAGGGGAAAGGAAAGCAAGGAGAATCAAGCAAGGAAAAAGGGACATGAAGACTAAAGGTGGTGAAGTTCCTTTGTTTTTCTTTATGCTTTATTAAATAAAGAAGATGTATGTCTGAAATATGGTATACCTTCTAAGATGCATTTTTTTTTCTCTTTGAAGCATTTTCTTTATGTTGCCCATTCCATGCATCACTACTCACAGGTTTGGAATGGTTGCTTGTCTTAAGTACTTTTACTTGTCAATGGAATAAAAGATGTAGTTTGAGCAAGAACAGAGAGAAATCTAACTTAAAAAGAATCATGTTGTCCCATAAGAAAAGTGCTAGTATATACTTTTATTGTGAAAGATCATGTTCAAAAAAAAAAAAAATTTCAAAAGAATGCTTGTTTATACAAGACTAGTTCGGTAAGGATCACAAAGACTTTATCAGTAAAAGCACAAATAACTTGACAATAAAGAAAACAGAGTACAGAGAATGAAAGGCTAGGCATCAATGACAAATTTGGATATGTGTCTGTGGTGATTGTGTTAAGAGACATACTTGGGTTAGTAAATCCGAGGGGTGCTTCATCACCCGATAACTTGAGTTAACTAACTCGGGATTATCGATTGAAAACTCACAATCAAGAGTAGCTCTATAACAGAACATTTAGCAACCCAAAGAGGTGCTGGACACCACTATCCAAACAAAATTTCAATGTTATATGCCTGTGATTGAATGTGTTAAGGAAAGAGGCTTGAGTCAGTAAATCTTTAAGAGTGTCTCAACACTTAACAACTTGAACCAACTGGTTTGGGATTGTTGATTGAAAGCTTATGCTAAAGAGCCGCCTTAAGACAAGATTTCGAGTTCATTTGAAATAAGAAGGAATATAAAAAAAAAAAAGAAAAGCATCAAGTAGAGAATGGTTCAAAGGTCATGTGCTATGGTATAGAAGAAGTCTAGTGTAGTATTGAAGCAAGCATTTTAATTGAAAAAGTTGAATAGCTGTGTTCAATTACAATAAATTAATAACCACACAAGTGAGGATGACATGCTCAATGAAAAATTACTCTCTGGTAGAACATTCAAGTCTTACATCTTAAATTCTTGTGACAAGCTTTTATATTTTGCTTGAGACAAGCAACACTTTAAGTTTGGTGTTGTGATGCAATTGCATATTTGTTATATTAGCTAGTTAGTTTAGTTGGTTTTAGCTTAATTTCACTCATTTTCTCTAAATAAACAAGTCCTTTTATGAGTTTTGTCTTCATGCATGAGAATACCAAGGAACATGTTGATTCTAGCCAAATTCATGCAAATGATTTAAGAATACATATATGAATGAGTATGAATGAATCTCATGAAATTTATTGCATGAATTGGTAAGACTTTGAAGCTGTTTCCCTTGTTGATGATAGGTGATGAAACAAGAAAGCATGGAAGCAAGAATGATGCAAGATGGGCAAGAAGAAGAAAAGGTTGGGTTGCCAACTTG